>NC_043018.1:9174379-9386879 GCF_006345805.1 Octopus sinensis | reverse complement strand
CAAATACAACAAAATGGAAATTTTACCATTAGCTACATCGAGACCCGAGTGTGTTTCTTCTTCATTTGCTCGTAGAATATTAGGAAACTGAGACAAACAAGTTTTGAACATACAACTTCACTCAGAAACAACAACAACAAGAACAACAGTAATTTATTTTTATTAATAATTCATAAAAAACATCTTTACAATTATGTTATGGGTATTTATTTTAATGGCCCCTTATCCAGGACAAGATAAGTGTGGCTTGAAAAGATTTGAACTCAGAACAAAAAGATACAGATCTAAATACATCACAGAATTCAATGTAATTCTCTCATTTTTTTCATCACCGTTTTCCTATGGATGAAAACAAGGAAATTAATGAGAAAATTCCAGATTATCAACGAATATAAAAAGTGATTTTGTGACAATCATGCTTTTCTCAACTGCATCAGGAAAGTAAGTAAAATAAGGCAGAGGCATGGCTGTGTGGTAAGAAGTTTGCTTCCTAACCACATGGTTCAAGGTTCAGTCCCACTGCGAGGCATCATGAGCAAGTATCTTCTATCATAGCCTCAGGTCAATCAAAGTCTTGTGAGTGGATTTGGTAGAAGGAAACTGAAAGAAGCCCATTGTATGCATGCATGTATGTATGTGTGTGTGCGAGTATTTTTGTGTTAATGCTTGTTCCCCCCACCACCACCACCACTTGATAACTGGTGTTGGTGTGTTTATGTCCCCACTAAAATTTCTGTAAGGTGGTGCCTCCAGTATGGCCACAGTCTAATGACTGGAACAAGTAAACAAAAAAGAAAAAAAAGATAATCTAGGTGAAATGAGGAAGTGAAATGGGAAATCGTCTTTTGGATCCAATGAAGAACTTGTTTACCCATAACAATTCCTACAAACGAAGGAAACAAAACTTATTGGTTAAAAAAAAAGAGACTAAAACCCTGCCTCAACAACAGACAAATGTTTCGTGATGCTAATTAGCAAATTTCCTTTTCCCATCTACCTGTTCCCCCACCCCCACCCCCATCTTTCTATGTCCTCTTATCAGTGATTGGAGGTAATATCAGTTTTCAGTATTTCTTTTCTTGATAAGGGTTTTTTAGACCCGAAATATTGAATAATAAAATAAAGTGTAAACCTTTGTTTTCCATTGTTATTTTGCCTTTGTTTTTAACCCAACTTACATCGTAACAACTGTCTTGATAAAAGTTCTCCTGTGTAACTTGTAATGTTAAAGAGTTTCCAGTACTTTAACCCCCTTTTGTTGCCGTATTTATTTTGAGATGCTCTGTGTTTCTTTCAATTATTTTAAATATTACAAAGAATTTAGTAAAATAACTTGGTTATCATTAAGCTAGTGTTAGGAACATAAATTGTGACTGAGGTTTGGTGAAAGATTTTAATTCAAAATTTATGAAAACAAGACATTTGTACTGAGAGCCAGAGCTGGTTTCAACTGGGTTGGTATCAAAAGGGTTAAACACATCTGGCTTGATAAAAGTTCTCCTGTGTAACCTGTAATGTTAAAGAGTTTCCAGTACTTTAACCCCCTTTTGTTACCGTATTTATTTTGAGATGCTCTGTGTTTCTTTCAATTACTTTAAATATTACAAAGAATTTAGTAAAATAACTTAGTTATCATTAAGCTTAGTGTTAGGAACATAAATTGTGACTGAGGTTTGGTGAAAGGTTTTAATTCAAAACTTATGGAAACAAGACATTTGTATTACAGAGCCAGAGGTGGTTTCAGCTGGGTTGGTAACGAAAGGGTTAAGAGGAAGACTAAAGGAGAGGGTGATGATATGAGGAGAGTTGAAGGTGAGGTGTTAAGTGAAGTAAAAGTATGATGGGAAGAACAAATTCATTTTTATGAAAAGGTAAAAGAAGGGACAGGGCTGGGGGAAGTCATGAAAGAGAAATGACAGACTTAGAAGGGGAGAGAGAGAGAAACAGAAAGAGAGTGTGTGAATGTGTGTGTGTGAGATAATGATAGTAAAATGAGTTCATATGACCCTATGTTATATGAATGAGAGGGTTCGGTGAATATGAAAAGCTGGGGAGAGGATAGTGGTGCAATATACATTAGGAAGAGAAAGATGAGGTGTTAAGGAGGCAGAGGAGCTGTAAAGAGAGGACCAGTAAAAGAGAGGGAGAGGGCAGAGCACAAGTGTAATATGATTATCCCAGCCAACATCACTGTTGTTTGTTCCTTCTCGAGCCATGCCTGGCTCATAAGGGCCGGTTTCCTGGTTTCTTGGCGCATAGGTTCCCCACCTGAATGGGACGCCGGTCCGTCGCAGGTGAGTTGCAAGATGCAGGAGGAAAGAGTGAGAGAAAGTTGTGGCGAAAGAGTCAGCAGAAGTTTTGCCATTACGTTCTGCCAGAGCTGCATGGAGCTTAGGTGTTTCGCTCATAAACACACACATTGCCCGGTCTGAGGTTCGAACCCATGATCCCTCGACCGTGAGTCCGCTGCTCTAACCACTAGGCCATGTACCTCCACGGCCAACATCACTACTCTTGCATTAATGTTTTCTTTCTTTATGTTCTGAGTTCAAATTCCACCAAGGTTGACTTTTCCTTTCATCCTTTTGGGGTTGATAAATTAAGTACCAGTTATGCACTGGGGTCGATATAATCGACTTAATCCTTTTGTCTGTCCTTGTTTGTCCCCTCTATGTTTAGCCCCTTGTGGGTAGTAAACAAATAAGAAGTTTGCTTCCCAACCACATGGTTCCAGGTTCAGTCCCACTGCATGGCACTTTGGGCAAGTATCTTTTGTTATAGCAAGAGTCCAACCAAAACCTTTGTAGCGGGATGTGTAGCAAAAGATGCTGTTGATGTAGAAGATGAAACAGGCATGTGGACGAGATCAAAGTAAAATAATGGGAAAGCATCAGATTGTGGTTTGAATAATTTAATTGACACTTGCATTTATGTGTTGTATGCACAAGAAAATCTGCTACATAACATTACCAACTTGATTCAAGTTGGCAAAGTAAAAAATAAACAGGAGAAATACTCTGGGATCTTTTCGGTTTGAATGGCAGTTTTTAAAAATAATTTCCACGTAACTAAATACTTTAAAACTTCGTATACTGGTAGAATGTGTTTATAAAACATCTTTTCTCTTGGCTTTATTGAGAAAATTCTATGGTTTGTAAGATATTTGGTGTTTTTTTTCTTCAATTTCAACCAATCAATGACGTCTATTGAGGTGAAAACATTCTGTGCCATATGAAAATGTCCCTTGTTTAACCCTTTTGTTACCAACCCGGCTGAAACTAGCTCTGGCTCTGTTGTACAAATGTCTTGTTTTCTTAAGGCTTTAATTAAAATCTTCCACCAAACCTTAGTCACAATTTATGTTCCTAATACAAGCTGAATGATAACTAAGTTATTTTACTAAATTCTTTGTTATATTTAAAGTAATTGAAAGAAACACAGAACATCTCAAAATAAATACAGTAACGAAAGGGTTAAGAAACAGATTGGGTTTATTTACATTTCTGAAGAAAAAAAGATACCCTTCCCCCAACCCCTAACCCTAAAATAGATTGAAATGCAATAGATCGATACTAGGGTCATAATTATGGGTGACAATTTCATATGACACTGCTAGAAAAAACTGCCGTTCAAACCGAAAAGATCCATACTCTCTTGATGTGATGTGGTAGAACTGGGCATGCTTTGTGTTTGTGTGTGCTTTGGTCATTTGGTCATGTCTGTGTATGTTCTGTGTTGGGTCATTCATGCCGAACATGTGGTTCTGTGTTGGCTGCTTGACTGGCACAAGTTAACTGCGGTCTGTTGACCGTTTGCCTCTTGCTGGCTGTCTGCTTATCTGTCGTGTGTCTGACTGTATTTATAAGGGTCATCCCAGCTAGAAGGACAGATATACCACAGGAGTAATTTCTACCTATGTAGGTCGCCTCTTGTCCACTTGAACCTTAAATAAAACAGCTCAGGTCAGAGGTCGAAGAGAAATCCATCCATCACTTTTTGACAGGACAGAGAAATTTCTTTCACACCCGTTTGGCCAGTGGTGGATCAGATGAGCAAGAATACTCAGATTTGGTTTCAAATCTCAGCTCGGAAAAAAGGAAGCGTTTTACACCTTGTAAGTGGATTTGATAGGCGGAAACTGGAAGGAACCTGTAATGTGTGTATATATCCAACCAGCATTGCCTTGTGCATATGTCCCTGTAACTTAGCAGTTCAGCAAAATAAACCAATAGAATACATACTGAGTTGTTTGACTAAAGAAACTTTTGAGACAGTCCAATGGCTGAAAAAAAAGATATATTACCAAACATAGGCGTAGGAGTGGCTGTGTGGTAAGTAGCTTGCTTACCAACCACATGGTTCCGGGTTCAGTCCCACTGCGTGGCACCTTGGGTAAGTGTCTTCTACTATAGCCTCGGGTCGACCAAAGCCTTTTGAGTGGATTTGGTAGACGGAAACTGAAAGAAGCCCGTCGTATATATATATATATATATATATATGTATGTGCATGTTTGTGTGTCTGTGTTTGTCCCCCCAACATCGCTTGACAACCGATGCTGGTGTGTTTACGTCCCCGTAACTTAGCGGTTCGGCAAAAAAGGAGACCGATAAAATAGGTACTAGGCTTACAAAGAATAAGTCCTGGGGTCGATTTGATCGACTAAAGGCGGTGCTCCAGCATGGCCACAGTCACATGACTGAAACAAGTAAAAGAGTAAAAGAGAGATACATAGGCACAGGCGTGGGAGTGTGGTAAGAAGCTTGTTTCCCAACCACATGGTTCAGGGTTCAGTCCTACTACGTGGTACCTTGGGTAAGCATCTTTTACTATAACCTCGGGCCGACCAAAGCCTTGTGAGTGGATTTGGTAGATGGAAACTGAAAGAAGCCTGTCATATATTTATATGTGTTTGTGTGTGTGTGTGTCTGTGTTTGTGCCCCACCATCGCTTGATAATCGATGTTGGTGTGTTTACGTCCACGTAAACTAGCAGATTGGCAAAGGAAATCGATAGAATAAGTACTAGGCTTACGAAGGATAAGTCCTGGGGTCGATTTGCTCGATTAAAAACACCCTTTAAGGTGGTGTTCCAGCATGGCCGCAACAAATGACTGAAACAAGTAAATTATTATAAGGATACACACTCTTGGAGTTCTTATTTATAGAAGAAAGAAACGTCTTTTGACATATTTTTTCTCAAAACTTCAGCCAAGAAAGTGAAGCGAATTGGTTCTTAACTTCGAATCGAAACTATATCGTATCGATCGCCAAATAATACTAATTATTATTATTAAATAAAGCATTGGCTGTGTAGAGAAATCAGCTGATTGTTTTGTCGTTTAAAGTTGTCCGGTCAGGAAAAGACGAGACCGGACTTTGATGAATGACGTCAGAGCTGGCACCTCCCCACCACTAAATCTACCTCCACTTAACAGAAGAGTTATTGCAACAAACACCAACTTCCTCTTTATTCTCTGACTCGGCACGTGTAAACAACCATGACCCACACGTCGAGGAAAGGATTCCATAAGAACAAATCTGCTTGTTGTTTTAAGAAGAAATGGAAGACCAAACGTTATTTGAGGGACGTTGATCAAATCCACGTCGACATGAAACCTGCGGAGGCCTCGAAACTATTGAACCAAGCCGTGAATTACGATTTGCCCGGCGCCGCGCAGTTCTACTGTCTCCATTGCTCGTAAGTAAGAAACCGCCAGGCTCTTGGCGATCCTTCGGTATAGGTACCGTAAGTACAGGAAGTGGCTTTGTTTACATTTCTGAAGGTAACAGAAATCGGCAATCTTTCGTCTCTAGTAGACCTTTCCGTCGATTTCCGTAAAAAAAATTTTTTTTTTTTTTACATATGGGCTTGCGGGAACTTTTGAAGTAATGAGAGCGAAAGAGACTAAGAGAAAGCGATTGTATGACGAGGGAAGTTCTTTTGAAGTTACCGTGCATGTGAAGCATTGATGTACATGTGTGTGTGTGTTTGATGGGGTGTGGGAGACAGACAGTATGTTGTGTAAGTGAAGTGCTTCTGTTAGTGTGTGTGAAAGAGAGAAATAACTGAAATTTTTTACTCGGTGTATGTGTATATGTATGTATATTACTTCAAAAGCTCCCGCAAGCCCATATGTAAAAAAAAAAAAATTTTTACGGAAATCGACGGAAAGGTCTACTAGAGGCGAAAGATCGCCCAGAAATCCTTTTCTCCCACCCCTAAACCTAACCCTTACCTTAACACAAACCCTAACCCCCCCCCCATATATATAAAAAAAAACACTTTCTTGAAATGTATCCGGTACCTATACCGAAGTTACGCCAGATTCTTTTATTTATTTCTTCCTCTTGGTCTGCCATGGATTTACACATAGTGGTACTACTTGAGAACAGTGGTCCCGGTGCGCGCACTCGCGTAGTCGCGCATCTGCTCTAGCTAGTCGTGACTAGTCGATCCTTTTTGTTTTTGTTTTATTTACTTTGTTTTAAAAAAATTATTTTGTGTTTTATTTTGCTAGGTAGTCGTAGGATCGACTAGTCACGACTAGATAGTGAGGATGCGCGAGTACGCCAGTGCGCGCACCGGGGCCACTGTTCTCAAGTAGTACCCACATAGTCCTCCGAATTTAGCAGGGTCAATCAATTGACATAACTCCTGATAACCCCGCCACCACCACCCACTGACTTTATTTCCTCATAACTATATTTAAAACGAACAGCCTTTAATGACATTTTGTCGTGAGGGTGTAGATTACAAATTTCTTGATAAAATTTAGGCGTAGGAGGGGGGGGGGGGTCGATTTTGGAAGAACTTTGGTTCAATTTCTGAATTCTTTATTGTAAATGGCCGGACATCTTTTGGGTACTACTAGCGAAGACTGGACCCGGTGCTCGCACTCGCGCGTCCGCGCTAGCTAGTCGTAAGTAGTCGATATACACACATACATATATACCTGAATGATGTACCTACTATGGATGCTGTTTAAAAACTAGTAAAAGAATATATCACACATAAACACATATATAATATCTACTTGTATCGGTGTGTATACACACACACACACATGATTAAAAACTAAAAGAATATATAGTGTGTCTATACAGGCTGTAATAATAGGGTATTGGCTTCTTAACGAGAATAGATTCATCTACCCTTTGACACGTTTTATTCTTAATCCAAACACCCTTCTCGGATCTTTTCGCTTTGACCGGCAGATTTTTAAAATAATTTCTTTGTAACTTTGTTTACGAGAGACCCCTCAGTTTATGGCCACAGGGTATCTATTTTTCTCATAAATATCAGTGACAGATTCATATCACACCGCAAATAAATGTTGCTGACAAAGATCTGGAGAAATTGTATTCACCTCATAGACGTCATTGATTGGTTGAAATTGCCAAAATGCAAGAAATTAAACAACAAATAGCTTACAAACTACAGAATTTTCTCAAGAAAGCCAAGAGAAAAAGATGTTTTATGTAACACATTCTACCAGTATACGAAGTTTAAAAGTGTTTAGTTACAAAGAAATAATTTTAAAAATCTGCCGGTCAAAGTGAAAAGATCACCCTTCTCACCTATAAATTCGGGAGGTACTGCTTAGTTATTGAGCATTTAACATTAGGACTAATTGTTCTGAGTTACATAGTACCCATACTAAGGTTAGACCCTGCTTTAAGCAAAAGATTTGCTAGAAAACTCCCAAACCCGGTGCATTGAAAGAAAAATACCCCGTATGGTAATTGTCCTGCCAAGTTAAGATAAACAATCTCTTGCTACCCTCACTCTCAGAAATACAATAAATCCATCGGAAGTCTATATCCAACAAAATACGTCTTTTTATTGTATAATTAAATAAAATATATGGAACCTGTCTGGGAGTTTACCTGGTTTCTTTGAGATGAGTTGTTCAGGTGTGAAATTGAGAGAGTAGCAGCAGTTGAGCCATTTGGATATCTTTCATTGGTTTCAGTCATCAGACTGTGACCATACTGGAGCTCCTCCTAAGGCTTAGTCAATTATGTTGACCTTCAGTGGATGAAAACCAAAATGTACCCTGGACAGGATTTGAACTCAGGACACAAAGGCACATTTTCCATAATTAACTAAATCTTGAATTTAAACCAGTGGTGTAGGAAGAGTCTTGTGACTTTTATATAAGAGGCGGGTGTTAATTTTTCTGGCCATATTTTCAAAGGAGGTTGAAAATTCAGAATTTCAAAGGAAGGAAACACTCATCACTTTTACAGTACTGCCACTGCTTGCAACAACAAAAAAAAAGTTGTTCCTATTCTCTGGAATCTACTTACTGCTATCTCAAGCCAATGAAGCTACCTTTGTGAGGTTGTTTGAATCGCTAGAAATAACAGTCAAGTTTCCTTTAAACCACACCCTACTTCATTATGAAAAGACACATTTGAAGATGTCGTCCATAGTACACTTCCAGGAGAAAAGGTGGTACAGTCAAGGCTAGAATGATCTTTGATCATAAATGTGTTTGTTTTGTCAGATTTGACCATGGAATCTGTCACTCAGGAGTTTGTTTTGACTGTGGATATAATACTGTCTTGCGGCCACCATGTGGACTAGTGATGTTTCAACTGTTTCGTCCACTTCCCTATCAATTTGGCCATCATCATCATCATCATTGTTCGACCGTGGTCGAGACAATGGAATTTACTATGTTACACCAGACTTCACGGTCCATCATAGCATTACGGAGGTCCTGTTGCTGGATGCCTGTATCTCTGGAGATTACATCAGGGTAGGAGAGTGTGCGCCCTCCGGTATCGCGAGCAGATGGCTTCCAGAGGAGAAGAGTAGAAATTACCTCGTTTTCAGCTCTACAACAATGTCCAGCAAACTGGACTCTTCTACCTTTCACAAGAGATGATACAGGTGGTAATTTCCCATATATTTGTACTTTGGTTGGATGACGCTTCCACGAGAGATTTTGAGCTCTCATAAGGAGGCGAGTGTAAGTTCCATCCAACCGCCTCTCAAGCTTCTTTGATAACATCCAGGTTTCTGAGCCATATAAGTAGAACTGGTTCGACTGTGGCTTTGAATGTTTCAAGTTTGAAGTCTCTACTTAGATTTGAATACCAAGAAAAGAATGAATTAAGAATTTTATCCCATGTTCCCTGTTTTTGTCTTTTACAGGAAATATTTCATCAGCAATTTTGCCTTGAAAGAACATTTTAGGGGCAAACCCCATAAACGAAGGTCAGTTGGTGTTTTATTGTATTGTTTGTTTATTTATGACTGTTTTAGGGGTTGGTGAGGATAAGATTAGGGGTAGAATTAATCATGGAAGTTTGCTTTCCAAACATTGTTTTTTGGTTCAGTTCCACTGTGTGGTACCTTAGGCAAGTGTCATCTACTATAGCCCCAGGCCAACTGAAGCCTTGTGAGTGGATTTGGTCAAGCATGGAAAATGCAAGAATCCCATCATGTGTGTGTATATTTGTGTTTCTTTGTCTTGACCAACATTCTGCCACATGGCATTAGGAAGGGCATCCGGCCATAGAAACCATGCCAAATCAGACTGGAATCTGGTGCAGCCCCTCAGCTTGCCAGCCCTGGCCAAACTGTCCAACCCATGCCAGCATGGACAACAGACGTTAAATGATGATGTTTAGCCATGGAGAAATATTTCCTTGCTTGGAAACCTGGTTGGCACCAGGAAGGGCATCTGGCTATAGAAAATCTACTTCAGTAAATTCCATCTGACCCATGCATCATCATCATCTTCGTTTAGCCTCCGCTTTCCATGCTAGCATGGGTTGGACGGTTCAACTGGGGTCTGGGAAGCCAGAAGGCTGCACCACGCCCAGTCTGATCTGGCAATGTTTCTACGGCTGGATGCCCTTCCTAATGCCAACCACTCTGTGAGTGTAGTGGGTGCTTTTTACGTGCCACCAGCACAGGTGCCAGATGAGGCTGGCAACAGCCACGATCGGATGGTGCCTTTTACGTCCCACCGGCACGGCGCTGGCAATGGCCACGTTCGGATGGTTCTCTTATGTGCCACCAGCACTGGTATCACAGCTACAATTTCCATTGATGTTGATCGATTTTGATTTTCACTTGCCTCAACAGGTCTTTGCAAGTAGAGTTTTGTGTTCCAAGAAGGAAAGGTATGCATAAGTGCAAGTATGGAAGAGTGGACATTAAACGGTGATGATGTTCTAAGGGTATTTACTGGAAGTTGCTATCACATCCAGATTGTAGACCCAATTCACACTTTATGATGATGTTCATTGCTTCCTTTACTGTAATTCTTGGCGATTTGAGATTTTAAAACGCAGGTCTTTGTTGAAATCATTCTATGGATGTTGTGTTTTAGATATACTTTGAGGATGAGTTGCTACAGTAACATACCAGACTAAAAAATGTTACAGTATCTAGTTTAATTCTGAGGTGGCAAGCTGGCAGAATCATTAGCATGCCAGGAAAAATGCTTAGCAGCATGTCGTCTGTCTTTACATTCTGTGTTCAAATTCTGCCAAGGTTGACTTTGCCTGTCATCCTTTAGGGGATCAGTAAAATAAGTACCAGTTGCACACTGGGGTTGATATAATCAATTTACATCCTCTCCTGAAATTGCTGGCCTTGTGCCAAAAATTTGGAAGAAATACTTAGTTTACATTATTTACAATTGACGGATTTGTCCTCATCTTGTTTGTTGTTAACACAACGTTTCAGCTTCATCAGGTGTCTTGGGAGGGAAATTTCGAACCTGGATTCTCATTCCTAAGGTATTTTTGATGCTGTTATTATTATTATTTACCACAAGGTATATTCAACCTCTTCTCATTCAGATTACTCTGTCAAATGTGATGCTTATTTATCCACATGGTTTTGAATTAATCATGTATTATCTCGTAGCTTCGAGATTTTGATTACATATCATGGGCTTCTTTTCGTTTCCGGAAATCCACTCACAAAGCTTTGGTCGGGTCTACAGTAGAATACACTTGGCCAAGGTGCCACGTCGGGGATCCGAACCCGGAACCATGTGGTTGGGAAGCAAACTTTGCACTCTCGTGCGCGTGAGAGAAAGAAAGAAAGAGAGAGTGTCATTATGGAGTGAATTTTTGAATTTTCGGACTTATAAATCTCATATTCTCCTATCCTTAATTCTCCTAACACTAATTCACTCCATAATTGCTCGCGGGCATACGGTGTAGTGGTTATGAGCGTGGGCTACTAACCCCAAGATTCCAAGTTTGATTCCAGGCAGTCAATAATAATAATAACAACATTGAAAAATACCTTAGGAATGAGAACCTAGGTTTGAAATTTCCCCAAGACACCAGATGAAGGCTGGAGGGTATATCAGCCGAAACGTTATGTTAACAACAAACAAGTTGAGGACAAATATCCGTCAATTGTAAATAATGTACACAATTTCTCATCTCTTAAATCTAGAACACTATTTAGTTTGATTTAGCTTTTTTATGAATTCATATTCTAGTGGAGTTTTTATTTAGCCTATCATCTGTTCAAAGAAATAAGTACCTGTAATATACTGGAGGTCACTCATACAGTTCTCGCCAAAACTTTTTACTACATGGGAATGGAATATTTCAGTCAGCTTAGATGGAGGAAGCAGATTTAAAATTTAAAATTTAAAAGCATTCAAATGAGTCAGACCTGTTTAAACAAATCTGTGATAATGGTAACTCATTGCTGTTTGTCGTTGGTGAATGAAAAGATATCTGATCGTATATTTAACCGTTTGGATATAAACCCACTTGAAATTGGTTCTATGATGCAAACTTCCCGTTTTAAAGGAAAGTAAATTAAAACCTTCCATGCTATTTTGTTCTGAATACCAGCTTAATAATGACAAAATTATTTTACTAAATTCATTATTTCAAAATTAGTTGAAACAAAGCACGGATCTTTTCGGTTTGAACGGCAGTTTTCTTCTAGCGGTGTCATATGAAATTGTCACCCATAATTATGTCCCTAGTATCGATCTATTGCATTTCAATCTGTTTCTTAAACGTGGGACATATTCATACGGCACAGAATGTTTTTTTTTACCTCAATAGATGTCAGTGATTGGTTGAAATTGCAGAAATTGAAGAAAAAAACAACAAATATCTTACAAATAATAGAATTTTCTCAAGAAAGCCAAGAGAAAAAGATGTTTTATAAACACATTCTACCAGCATACGAAGTTTAAAAGTGTTTAGTTACGTGGAAATTATTTTAAAAAAACTGCCGTTCAAACCGAAAAGATCCGAAAATATTCATGTATTTCAACAGAAATCGAGTTAGAGAAGGGACGAAAGGAATCAAAATCTTCAGCTAGCGCTTACAACTGGTTTCGCAGAGTTACCTCCCTTAAATTTAACCTCGCATGTACTTTTAAACGGCGCGATAGGAAATTTATTTAATTCGTGATGTGTGTGTATGTTGGGCGGTGGGGAGGAATTCGAACGAGTTGACTTTGTTTTGTTGTCTGAGGGAGATAAAAGTTACAAGTTTAATTTGAAATTTGTTGTTTCGTGGCCGTTACTTCGTTTAACACTGTAGGTTTGAAGTCTGGCACAAACTGTGTATGAGTGTTTCAGAAACAATAAAGGATAAGGAAAAACGGGAAAAATTAAAACTTGAAACAGTACGGATCTTTTCGGTTTGAACGGCAGTTTTTTCTAGCGGTGTCATATGAAATTGTCACCCATAATTATGACCCTAGTATCGATCTATTGCATTTCAATCTGTTTTAGGGGTGGGGGGAAGGGTATCTTTTTTTCTTCACAAATGTAAATAAACCCAATCTGTTTCTTAAACGAGGGACATATTCATACGGCACAGAATGTTTTCACCTCAATGGACGTCAGTGATTGGTTGAAATTGCAGAAATTGAAGAAACAACAACAACAAATATCTTACAAACTATAGAATTTTCTCAATAAAGCCAAGAGAAAAAGATGTTTTATAAACACATTCTACCAGTATACGAAGTTTAAAGTGTTTAGTTACGTGGAAATTATTAAAAAAAACTGCCGCTCAAACCGAAAATATCCAACAGTACTTTACTGTTTGTTTTTTGCAATGTCAGTTTTGTGTTTTAACTCCCTGTGTTTACTTGTATTGGCATGAGGGGCTCTTAATGCTGAGCCCACAATTTACAGATTCATTACCTCTTCATAAATGTGGGACGTAGATTCGTCTATCTCATTTCATTGTAGATTTCAATTCATATGAACTAAACAATTCATAATCTATCAGAAGGTGCTGTCCTTGTTGCAGTGTTGTTGCTTGCTATGCCACCAAAGTGCAAGTTCCTGGTAGGGGCCTCCCATCTGGACAGGTCACTAGTCGTATATGGACCACTCTACCCAGAGGTAAAAATGGATTTGCATAGTGCCAACACCTCTCCCTGGAAAAAAAAAATCAAAGGTACAGAAGCATTGATGACAATCAAAACCAAGAATAATTAGGAGGAAAATCTTTCCTCGGGGAAACATATGGTGTGGTGCAGCAAAATGTGAAAGGGAGCTGCTAGGAAAGAGAATTGTGGGAAAATCGTTATTAATTGCCTCTTCTCCATAGGACTGCAGGAGAATTAATACACAATATATCCCTTCTGATTGAATATTGTTGGTGAAGACCTTGAGTGAGGACAGATCTTTAGCATTTAAATCACCCTATCTGGCCCAGTATTCTGTTCCTGTGTTCAACCTGGTTAAATCTGGCCTCTCAACACACCCTGCAATATCATTCTAAAAATAAACAATCACATCATTTGAAATCTCAAAGCCATGCAATGCCATGTAAAAGCACTTGTGCGGTGTCGCGTAAAAGTGCCTGTGCAGTGTCACAAAGTAGCTGTGCAGTGTCACGTAAAAGTACTTGTGGAGTGCCACGTAAAAGTGTCCGTGTGGTGCCACATAAAAGTACTCATGTGGTGTGATGTAAAAGCACCTGTGCAGGGCTCACTCTGTAAAGTGCTTGGTGTTAGGAAGGGCATCCAGCCATAGAAACCATGCCAAATCAGACTGGAGCCTAGTGCAGCTCCTCAGCTTACCGTCTCTGGTCAAACCATCCAACCCATGCCAGCATGGACCACAGACGTTAAATGATGATGATAATCCAAAACAAAGTGAATAAATAGACATTGTTTCATCGTTTAGCGTCCGCTTTCCATGCTAGCATGGGTTGGACGGTTCAACTGGGGTCTGGGAAGCCAGAAGGCTGCACCAGGCCCAGTCTGATCTGGCAGTGTTTCTACAGCTGGATGCCCTTCCTAACGCCAACCACTCCGAGAGTGTAGTGGGTGCTTTTTATGTGCCACCAGCACAGGTGCCAGACGAGGCTGGAAAACAGCCATGATCGGATGGTGCTGTTTACGTGCCACCAGCACAGGTGCCAGACGAGGCTGGAAAACAGCCATGATCGGATGGTGCTGTTTACGTGCCACCAGCTCAGGTGCCAGACGAGGCTGGAAAACAGCCATGATCGGATGGTGCTTTTTACGTGCCACCGGCACGGAGGCTGGCAACAGCCACGATCGGATGGTGCTTTTTATGTCACAGAGGCCAGTCGGGCGGCGCTGGCAACGGCCATGTTCGGAGTTATCTGAATGTAAAGTGCAGTCTGCTTTTTAAGAGAATTTAGTTTTCTGCATAGCAGTAATTTATTGTTTATTATTAATCGTTGTCCCTTAACCCTTTAGTGTTCAGATTATTCTATCAAACATAATGCTTATTGATTCCCATTGATTTGAATTAATCATGCATTATCTCATATCTTCAAGAGCTTGATGGTGTAATTACTTAATGTAGAATAACATTGTAGGGTAGGTGTGAGAGCCTGGATCTGGTCAGTTTGAACATAAAACAGATTAACTATTTTGGCCGGATATGGCTGGTTTAAATACTAAAGGGTTAAAGGGTTCAGGGTTACTTTCTGCTTCAATAGAATACTGATAGTATAAGGAAAGGTGGTGGTGGTGGGGCTCAGTTGAAGTCTCTCACTATATTTTTATTGAAGCTTTTGTTTTTTTATTTTATTTGCAGAATTAAGGAATTGAAAACCGAACCTTACAGTCAAGCAGAAGCTGAAAGAGCAGCTGGTATGGGTTCCTATATTGCCCCAAAGACTGTTCATGTTGAAACACAACCATTGAAGCCAGATTCTGAAATAATGGAATTTTAAAAAGCTATAAAATTGTACAAAATGTTCGTTTTTTTCTTCCTTGTTATTTGCTTGAAGATATCTCTGCTTTGTTGGTCATTGTAGGATTTCTTTTCAAGGTTACCCTGCAATGGCTCAACCTTGTTTCGTGTTAATGTGGACTATCATCATCATCATCATCGTTTAACGTCCGTTTTCCATGCTAGCATGGGTTGGATGGTTCGACTGGGGTCTGGGAAGCCAGGAGGCTGCACCAGGCCCAGTCTGATCTGACAGTGTTTCTACAGCTGGATGCCCTTCCTAACACCAACCACTCCGTGAGTGTAGTGGGTGCTTTTTACGTGCCACTGGCACTGATAAAATTTAGAGAAAACCATTTTTACAATCTAACAACTTGCAGTCCACTATGAAAGAATATCCAATATAGTCTTGACATGTGTAATCTTTATATACAGAAACCACATTTCAGTGTTTGTTTCCAGTTCTCCACATAAGCATGTTCAGACAGTTCAGTAGACTGGAAGATTATTGCCTCACTCGGAAATGGGTGAGGGTTGGCATCCAGCCTTAGAAAGCTCTTTCCCAACATATTTTCATCATGCAAGTATGGGAAAATAGACATGAAATGATGTAAAATAATGAATAATGCGTAGGAGTGGCTGTGTGGTAAGTAGCTTGCTTACCAACCACATGGTTCCGGGTTCAGTCCCACTGCATGGAACCTTGGGCAAGTGCCTTCTATATAACCTTGGGCCGACCAAAGCCTTGTGAGTGGATTTGGTAGACAGAAACTGAAAGAAACCCATTATATATATGTATGTGTGTGTTTCTGTGTTTGTCCCCCCAACATCACTTGACATCCAATGCTGGTGTGTTTATGTCCCCGTAACTTAGCGGTTCAGCAAAAGAGACCAATAGAATAAGTACTAGGCTTACAAAGAATAAGTCCTGGGGTCAATTTGCTTGACTAAAGGCAGTGCTCCAGCATGGCTGCAGTCAAAGGACAAACAAGTATAAGAATATACACACACGTGTTTGTCCCCCCCACCACCACCACTTGATAACCAGTGTTGGTGTGTTTGTTTTTCTGCAACTTAGCAGTTCAGCAAAAGCTACCAATAGAATAAGTACCAGGCTAAAATAATAAGTGCTGGGGTTAGTTCATTCAACTAAAAAAAATTTCCAAGGCAGTGCCCCAGCATGGCCGCAGTCAAATGACTGAAACAAGTAAAAGATAAAAGATATATTTGTGGGCACAGACGCAGCTGTGTGGCATGAAGCTTGCTTATGAACCACATGGTTCTGGGTTCAATCACACTCCATGGCACCTTGGGCAAGTGTCTTCTACTATAGCCTCAAGCTAACCAAAGCCTTGTGAGTGGATTTGATAGATGGAAACTGAAAAATACATATATATATATTTATGCTTGTGTGTCTATGTTTGCCCCCCCCCCCAGCCATCACTTAACAACCAATGTTGGTGTGTTTACGTCCCTGCAACTAGCAGTTCAGCAAAAGGGACATAGAATAAGTACTAAGCTTACAAAGAATAAGGTTCTAGGGTTGATTTCTTTGACTAAAAAAACCCTTAAGGCAGTGCCCCAGTATGGCCACAGTCAAATGACTGAAACAAGTACAAGAATAAAATTACACACACACACACACACACGTCCACTGCACTGTCATTTGATCATAGCTGGATGTGACTTGTGCAGAAGAAGGATATATGTGAAAAACCATCAACTTTATTGGGTGCAGGCATAAAAGCACTGCTTCCTTAATTAGTATGCTATGCTTAAGAGGCTTTCAGTCAAATTAATATTAACCATAGTACGAATGTTTTATTCTCCTTACAGCTTAAGTATTGTTAAATACTAACAGTTTCGCCCGGCGTTGTGGTTTGTTTCGACCCTTTAGAATTGGAATTTTTGAAAAGTAAAAATTTGGCAGTCTGTAATACACCGAAAAATGACGACACAGCAGTCAAAACATTGTAAAAAACAGGGATTTTCATAGAAAAAAGGCACCTTTTTGATGTAAATAATTTTTGGTGTTAGCATGGTCCGATTTGAATTTTTTCTTCTACGGAAGGAAGAGTTGGCCTTCCTCTATCATACTCTCATATATATATATATATAGATATTTGGTTTCCTCATTATGTTAAATATGACAGCTGTAGCGTGACTTATATTTTCTTTATATAAATGATGCCTGTGGGTAATTTTGCTAAATCATTGTGACAAAGCACGAGATAAACCAAAATGAAACCTCTATGCTGTTGGTTGATTTACAAGAAAAAGCAACCAAATTTCCATGAACACACTCAGTCCAATAGAATAAGTATTAGGCTTACAAAGAATAAGTCCTTTAGTCAATTTGCTCAACTAAAGGCAGTGCTCTAGCATGGTCACAGTCAAATGACTGAAACAAGTAAAAGAGTATATAAGCCAATTACTCTGTCTTTATTGTTTATTTATAATAACACACAATGGGCTTCTTCAAGTTTCTGCCTACAAAATTCAGCATGTGAAATATTCGAGCGAGGTCGTCGCCAGTGCAGGTGGCACGTAAAAAGCACCATTTGGGTGTGGCCGTTGCCAGTACCACCAAACTGGTCCTTGTGCCGGTGGCATGTAAAAGCACCCAATACACTCTCAGAGTGGTTGGCATTAGGAAGGGTATCCAGCTGTAGAAACTCTGCCAGATCAGATTGGAGTCTGGTTCGCCAGACCTCAGTCAAATCATCCAACCCATGCTAGCATGGAAAGCGGACGTTAAGTGATGATGATAGCTTTGGCTGGCCCAAGACCATAGTAGAAGACACTTGCTCAAGGTACCATGCTGTGGGAACGAACACAAAACTACATGGTTGAGAAGCAAACTTCTTAGCTGCACCTCTGTGCCCATAGATAAAACTGAACAAGAAGTTCCTTCTGTACCAAGTGAACAGGAAATCATTGGGTACTTTAAAACTTATGAAGATGTCTGGAAGATAATAACCATTTCTCTTGTGAAACCTGTTATCTTGTGGACAACAAATGCTATTTGTAACAGAGTTATTAATAGATAAAACGGCGTCAGTCTAATCTGTTATTGAATCAACCTTTGTAACCATGACTAACTGTGTATTTCAATGACTCATTTCCTGATTTAGAAGTGGCCGGGGACAAAAAGCTTCCGGCAGACTGAAGTTTTAAGTGATTTTGGTTCAATTTCAGTTACATCACTTCTCGTATGCTGTGGAAGCTTTTAAAATCAACCTGGACAGTTTCATTTTCACTTGGGGAAGTTTCTACACACAAACACACATATACGAAGGGTTGCTGAGAAGTTCCTGGCTTTGAGTAAAAGAAAATACAGAGGGATCAGTTAATGATATTCCCCTCTCAGATTCTCACACTTATTGCAGTGGTTCTTCAATTTTCCTAAGCCCCGTAAAAGAACTCAGGAGACTGGGCCTCCAACCAGGCTTTTTATGATAACCTTTAAAGTCAGGAACTTTTGAGCACCCCCTTGTTTTTTTGTTTATTTTGTACTATTTTGAATCATATCATAATAAAAACTGAGAATGTGTCTGATAAGAATTGCAACCCTGTTACCAGTCATTGATGTCCCTGGCATTCCATGACGTACAAACATTGATCTGGGATGACCTGTGATATCAGTAAACCAAATGAAGGCAAGGTTCACTCTCTCGACAGACACAGAGCAATAGTCCACAGCAACCATTTCACAACTTCAACCAAACATGGTGAAACTGCTTTTCTCACCTCATTTCTTATCACTGGCATCGTGTTGTAAAAAGCACCCACTACACTCACGGAGTGGTTGGCATTAGGAAGGGCATCCAGCTGTAGAAACATTGCCAAATCAGACTGGAGCCTGGTGCAGCCTCCTGGTTTCCCAGACCCCAGTTGAACCGTCCAACCCATGCTAGCATGGAAAACGGACGTTAAACAATGATGATGACATAGAAAATAATGTAAAGAGGGGTTTTGTGTTTCTTTTTCTTTCATCTCTTTAACATATATTCCACAACTCAGAACAAACATTACAAAAGATCCCTTCCTTCCCACAATGCCCCAAGACTGCCTCCCAAACACATGGTTCCAGGTTCGGTCCCCTTGTGTAGCATCTTAGGCAAGTGTCCTGCTATAAGCTTTGAGCTAACCAAAACCTTGTGAATTTAACTGATGGAAGCAAAAGAAGCTCATTGTATGCTTGTGTTTATCTGTCTGTGTGTCTTTGTTTTGACAAGACCTCTTTCTCTAGCACTCTATCAGTTACAACAATGAGTGTTCCAGTTCTATATTTAAGAGATGAGCAATTATGTACGTTATTTACATTTGATGGATATTTGTCCTCATCTTGTTTGTTGGAATGAGAACCCAGTTTCAAAATTTCCCCAAGACACCTGAAGAACGCTGGAGGGTATATCAGCTGAAATGTTGTATTAACAAACAAGATGAGGACAAATATCCATCGAATGTAAATGAGTGTTACCAGTGCCGATGGCACGTAAGAGAACCATCCGAACGTGGCTGTTGCCAGCACCGCCTCGACTGGCCTCCGTGCCGGTGGCACATAAAATACACCATCTGATCGTCGCCGTTTGCCAGCCTCGTCTGGCACCTGTGCAGATGGCACGTAAAAAGCACCCACTACAACCATGGAGTGGTTGGCGTTAGGAAGGGCATCCAGCTGTAGAAACACTGCCGGATCAGACTGGGCCTGGTGCAGCCTTCTGGCTTCCCAGACCCCAGTTGAACCGTCCAACCCATGCTAGCATGGAAAGCGGACGCTAAACGATGATGAAGATGTTCCAGTTGATCTGATCAATGGAACAGCCTTCTTGTGAAATTAACGTGCAAGTGGCTGAGTACCCCACAGACATGTGACCCATAATGTAGTTCTCAGGGAGATTCAGCATGACACAGAATGTGACAAGGCTGGCCCCTTTGAATTTCTGGTACAACTCATTTTTTGCTGGCTGAGTGAACCGGAGCAATGTGAAATAAAGTGTCTTGCTCCAGGTCACAATGCACTGCCTGGAATTGAACTCATGACCATACAACCGTAAGCTGAATACACTAACCATTAAGTCATCACCTGATAGTTGCCAATGAACATCACCATCATACAAGTGGTGTCCTTCATTTCCAATCCTCCGTTAAAATACATCCAGCCATGAGGAAAATATTACCCTTACATGGAAACAAGTGAAGTGTGGCAACAGGAAGAGCATCCAGCTGTAGAAAATTGAAACTCCGACGTCTGGCAGCTGACTTGGCAGACACCCATAAAATTATTAACCATCTTACAAACAATAACTCTGAGCACCTTTTCTAACACCCATGGACATGTTTACAAAGTCAGAAAACAGCACAGCTCCCATTACTTTCGGAAACATTTTTTTATGCTGAGAGTTGCTGAAGCATGGAACAAACTGCCAGCATCAGTTGTTAGTTGTCGGAGCACAGCATCCTTCAAAACTTCCATGCTTTCTAAGATTCGCCAACACCACACCTGATTTTCTCCCCTCCATACACACGCAAGCATGTATCTGACTCACACTGTTCACTTCCCAGACATTTGTACATTACTGCATATGCTTTATATGCACTTTTTGACAAGTTGTGGTGCACCTGAGCACTGAATACAATAATTTCATTATATTATTATATTAAAATCTCCCTCGACAAATTTCATCTAGATCATGCGAGCATATAAAAGTGTATATTAAAATGATGATGATGATGATCACACAACACACACACACCTATGACACCTCAATATCATGGCCATGTACTTTTATAGATAAACTGCAAAAACATTCCAATATAAAATGACAGACAGTGTCAGCATAACCTTAGGACCGGTGAATGAACCAGGTTCACAGACAGGACCCAAACCATTATCTCTAATTTGCGAGGTGACTGGGTTATCAGTTATGTTCTATAACACCTGTCATTTCTTCATTATTGAATTAAGCTTTGCAATCTACGTTTTTCTACTGTTTTGCTATTTAAAAACAAAATTACCAGGGATGCGCACACATACCAGCATTTTCATAAATAGTGCTTATTCATTTCACAGTATATTTCGTTGTTTGAATGAACATCTTTAAGGTGCTGCATAGGATGTTATTTCTTATTTATTTATTGCCCATAAGGGGCTAAACATAAAGGGGACGAACAAGGACAGACAAAGGGATTAAGTTGATTAGATCGACCCCAATGCATAACTGGTACTTAATTTATCGACCCTGAAAGAATGAAAGGCAAAGTCGACCTCGGTGGAATTTGAACTCAGAACGTAACAGCAGACGAAATACCTGTTTCTTTATTACCCACAGGGGGCTAAACATAGAGGGGACAAACAAGGACAGACAAACGGATTAAGTTGATTACATCGACCCCAGTGCGTAACTGGTACTTAATTTATCGACCCTGAAAGGATGGAAGGCAAAGTCGACCTCGGTGGAATTTGAACTCAGAATGTAACAGCAGACGAAATACCTGTTTCTTTATTACCCACAAGGGGCTAAACATAGAGGGGACAAACAAGGATAGATAAACGGATTAAGTCGATTAGATCGACCCCAGTGCATAACTGGTACTTAATTTATCAACCCTGAAAGGATGAAAGGCAAAGTCGACCTTGGCGGAATTTGAACACAGAATGCGACGGCAGACGCAATACCTATTTCTTTATTACCCACAAGGGGCTAAACACAGAGAGGACAAACAAGGACAGACAAAGGGATTAAGTCGATTAGATCAACCCCAGTGCATAACTGGTACTTAATTTATCAGCCCTGAAAGGATGAAAAGCAAAGTCGACCTCGGCGGAATTTGAACTCAGAACGTAACGGCAGACGAAATACTGCTACGCATTTCACCCGGTGTGCTAACGTTTCTGCCAGCTCACCGCCTTATAGGAAGTTATTTCTAGAATATTTCTCATAATTTGTGTTGTCACAAAATTCCGGTGATATGGCTTTTTGTGAAAACAACAAAAAGACTTTATTAATAGACCATCCCCATACAGCACGAGGTTTCCTTTTTATTAATTGTAGTCTCAGAATTCCAAATGAAAGTGAAACAAGAGATTCTTCTGTAAACCTGATGTCCTAATTAGTGGCCAAGGTTAATTTTTAGATTTTTAATGTCTAACTGAAAAAGAGTGATGTAATAGACAAATCTGGTGACAGCGGGAAACCTATCCTAATAAAACATGGAATTTTGAAATTGCGTTGTCTTTGTAAGAGGCATTCTTTCAGTTTAAAGTGGAAATATAATCCTTGTTCAGTAATGCCTGGGCCAGCAGTTCTCATTTGCAGCTCCCAGGGCTGCATGCAATCACCAGGCATCGTTCTGGCAGCCCTTGATATTCTTCACTCTATAAATTTTTCTTTAATCTATTTGTGTTTTACATTTTGGGGCAGCCCCCTCTCCCTCCAATGTCCAAGTTTTGGATATGGCCTGCATATTGTGATAAACTGAAAGTGGAAATACAGACACTATTCAGTAATGTCTAGGCCAGTGGTTATCTGCAGCTCCAAGGGCCACATCCATCTCTCAAGCATCCTTCTGGCAGCCCTTGACAGTTTTCTTTCTATAAATATAATAATCAGAAATATTAAATTTCTAAATATTTCATAGAGATATGTACGATGGTGGAGCGATAGAATGGTTGTATACTGTCAATTTAACGTGACAGTCCCGTATGGGAAATATAATAAATTTTTCTTTAATTGACATACATTTTACTGTTTTTGGGTGCAGCTCCCTTAAAAAATCCAGGTTTTGGATTTAGCCTGGATATTAAAAATGTTGATACCCACTGGTCTAGACTGACCACCATTCAGTCCTTGGGTAACATAAGTTGAGTTCACTCCATTACAGCAGTGCCCGACCTTTTTGTACCATGGACCAAGGAATCACATACATAATAAAACTCAATAAAGAGCATAATATATGATTTAATTATTACATATATAATATAAATATATTATGCAAAGACACCCTGCAGACTACAACAGTTGATAAAACAGAAATAAAATTTATAAATTTACTCATTCTATGCGACCGAGTAGTTGGAGATGCCTGATGTACTGGACATATTCAGGTTAGGTTTCCAGTTTAAGAATAACTTCCTCCTTTCCTCCAACTAGCCTCAGATAACCTTTAAAAATAAAAGGCCATAGGTGGTGCCTGCTTACACCCAAATAAAACATTTCTTGTCAAATTCATTACCAGATTTGAATCATCTTCTCCTCCACCTTGTAAAGACAGTTTCAAATTTTGGCACAAGGTCAGCAGATTTGAGAAGAGGGGACCAATACTTGCCCGGTACAAAGTTTATTGATTCCAAAAGGATGTAAAGCAAAGTTAACCTCAACAAGATTTGAACTCAGAATGTAAAGCACTGGAAGAGATGCCACTAAGCAATTCTTTGAAAGCTTGAACAAATGTACCAGCACACCTGCTTTTCTGCATTTAGCAATGATGACATCTGCTGCTTCATCCCAGGTGAAGACAGAGTGTAGAAGGGACAAATATGAATTGAGATCTGTCAAAAAAAAAAAAAAAAACAGAAGTAAAAAGAAAAAAAGTGCATCTGTTAGTTTTGCAGATGGAAATGGTTTCTTGAGTATGTGATGAATTGAGATTTCTCTTAGCATTTCCTACTGCCTCCACTTAGCAATAAAAACTGGCAGAATAGAGGCAAGGAATGTGTGTGTGCGTGTGCGCATTCACTGTGAGAGGAAATAGCCATTACGGCTTTGTACTAGACTCCACTTAAAACGTTGCTTGTCAATGTCAAGTGTTGGCAACAGGTGGGCTCTGACCTACAAATGGATCCACAAAGTGTTCTCAGCAGGCCTCAGACCTTTCTCTTTGAAATAATACTTAAATCCAATATATTTACAGATTGTTGGTGGCTTCAAATACTCTTTTGTATCCCTATTTGCTTACAATAGCATTACCTATTTCTTTATTGCCCTCAAGGGGCTAAACTCAGAGAGGGAAAACAAGGACAGACAAACAGATTAAGTCGATTACATCGACCCCTGTGCGTAACTGGTACTTATTTGATGGAAACTGAAAGAAGCCCATCATGTATTTGTGTGTGTCTTTTGTGTCTGTGTTTGTCCCCCACCACCACATCTCAACTGGTATTGGTGTGTTTATGTCTCCGTAACCTAGTGGTTCGGCAAAAGAGGTCGATGGAATAAGTCAGTGGTTCCCAAAGTGGGCGGTATTGCCCCAACTGGGGGTGGGGTGAAAAGTTCCAAAGGGACATTGAAGGAAAGTGGGGTGATAATAGGGGAGCGATTCATGTAAGAAGTGGGAGCAATAATGGGGGTAGTGATTCATGTAAAAGCAACAAAATTATGGGTTCGTTAGGTTAAGTTTTATTTGTGAAATACAGTTGCTTTGAATTTGTTTCAGAAAAGGGTCTATGTTTGTGAGGGTCAGTTGGGGGCGAGGGCGCTGGGAATGTGGTCTGGGTGTCAAAAAAAGTTTGGGAACCACTGTACTAGACTTACAAAGAATAAATCCTGGGGTCGACTTGTTCGACTAAAACCCTCCAAGGCAGTGCTCCAGCATGGCTGCAGTCAATTGACTGAGACAAGATAAAAGGTAAAGGCAATACATTTGGGGCCAGATGTAAAATAAATAAATAGATTTCGATAATCTTATTGGAGTTATCTCCCTTGCTTAATCGAATTTTTAATATTTCCAATATTGATATTGCTACAGTCACAGAATATAACTGATTGAACACCAGTATGTTACTGAAGGACAAAGCTTTCTGCGGTTGAATGGATATATCAAGAAGTATAAGGTGAGGAGCTGGCAGAACTGTTAGCACGCCGGGCGAAATGTGTAGCCGTATTTCGCCTGCCGTTACGTTCTGAGTTCAAATTCCACCGAGGTCGACTTTGCCTTTCATCCTTTCGGGGTCGAAAAATTAAGTACCAGTTACGCACTGGGGTCGATGTAATCAACTCAATCCCTTTGTCTGTCCTCTCTATGTTTAGCCCCTTGTGGGCAATAAAGAAATAAGAAGTATAAAATATTCCTGTTGTTATTAGTGGGACGGGGCAGGACGGGGCGGGGCAGGGAGCTGCGATGATTTAACAGAAATCCTTTTAACAACCCAATGCAATATAAAACTCACCGTCAACAACTTATCATTTCTGCCAACACCGGAATGGGGAAGGACTCTGTGTAGCTGTAGAAACAGAATCCAATCTCCCTCAAATCATACCTTATAGTCAAGGGAAAGTAAAGGACACGATATATTGAAGTTCCTTGATGTGAGGATCATGGCGTTTAATATCCTTTATTTTGCATACCGTAAATCCCTGAGTATAATCCGCATCCCCCCCCCAAAAAAATTTAAAGGTTAAAAATAAAAATTATTTTTAAGCAATGTCCAAGTCTCTATTTGCTGTCTGGCAATGTTTATTCAGACGCATTTTCTGATGTCGGGCACGAAAATACCTTAAGCTAAGCCTGAAAGCAATGAAGTAAAAAAAGAATCATCCATAACTTGCAGTAAGCAGCATTTATTAAACGTTATTACTGTTATTTCTTTATTTTCTGCAAACAAAATGCACAAAAAAGCTACACGTTTGCATTATGTTATATATACAATAATAATAAAGGACGTTACCGTATACATCTTTACAAACCAAGGACGTTATATAGATCTCCTTGGCTCAAGTTAGAGAAGGGGTGCGTATTATACACAAGGTTTAGGTTTTTCAGAGATACAGCCCTCTGAAAATCCCCTACATATTATATTCAAGGGTGGGTTATACTCGAGGATTTACAGTACATTTCCTACTAAAAACTTTACTGGGAAGCCCTGGGAAGAACATATGGAGGAGGCTCTTGGAAAGAAGCTCTTGTCCAGTAATTTCACCATCATCAGTTCACTACAGAGAAAGTTCACTGACATCAATTCACCATTTTTTCCCGAATAAAATAATTTTTAACTATCAATGCTGAGATACCAAAGATATATTTTCTCAGTAACTTTCCTCAAGGTGAACTTTCTTCATGGTGAATTGATGGCAGCAAACTCGCCTATAATGAATTGACGACACTGAATTAACTGAATAATGACTCAGAATTAACCCGTAATCTAGGAAGCTTGCCAAATACCAAGAACTTGTAGAACAGAGCAGAAACTGGGACTGGCCGGCATGAAATCTTTACTGATGACCTACATCTTCAGTTGCCGTATCTATAGCAACGTTAACATGACATGGCATTTAAGGTAAATCCTGTATTGGTGACCTGCAGTAGAGACGCCAACCAGACTGGGCACTTAAGGAGAGTCAGTACTTATATCTTCAGTTTCCCATCCCTATGACAACAGCAATCTGAACTGAATGAGTGGCTTGTATGCCGATGAAGGGACTTCTATGTAATCTCTCAATCTGCTAGCAATAGTAACCGCATCTCCCTCAAATCACATCATGCCATGGTTGGCATGGCCAGCCTGTCTTTGATCGAAAATCTGTGCAATGAAGACTGTACTGGAGCTAAACACTATCAACTTAGCAGCTGCTTAAGACCAAAGTCGTTAAAATGTTTCGTATGACGTGAAGGAGTGACGCATCCGAGGAAGATGAGAAGAAGAGGAAAGAGTGGATTAAGGCAGAGCTAGGTTGGATAGCTTCGAAATGATGACATGACACATTGTGACAATGTGATGACAATATGATATTTAGAAAGGCAACAAAGATGATAAGAATGGTGATGATGATGATGATGATGATGACAACAACAATGATGATACTGATAATGACAACAATGGCTGGTTTTATAATCATCATCATCGTTTAACGTCCATTTTCCATGCTAGCATGGGTTGGATGGTTCGACCGGGATCTGGGAAGTCATGAGGCTGCACCAGGCTCCAATCTGATCTGGCAATGTTTCTACAGCTGGATGCCCTTCCTAACACCAACCACTCCATGAGTAAAGTGGGTGCTTTTTACGTGCCACCAGCACAGGGTCCAGGGGAGGCTGGCAACGGCCACGATCAGTTGGTGCTTTTTACGTGCCACATTACTGCTCAACGTCCAGTTTTGTTTGCATGTATGGTCATGATACTATGTTAGATGAATTGTTTTTGTGTTTACGACTGAAAGGTCAATAAATACCACAAACTACTTAAGTAGAAAGAGAACCAGTTTTACTTTTGCCAATCAAGCAAATAGGAGGAAATAATTATCTGCTTGCTCAGATAATATAGCACACTGACTACAGCCAGGTTTGAACATATAACCATGTTGTTACCATTTTTAACACCAGACTTCTTGTAAGAAAAAAAATGAGACAGATTTGAACCTGGAGGAGAGAGGGTATGTCATTGATGAGGTCGTGAATAGCAATGAAAGGACTTTGACAGACAACTGATTGAGTGTTTATCTATCTGATTATGTTAGCAATCAATAGTTGGTTGGTTAAATAACTAACCAATTAAAGAAGTGAAATTAAACCAGTGTGTGTGGTTTTATTGATGTGTAATGAGCCTTCTTAGATACAATGACCAAAAATACAAATTGAAGAATTATAATTTTCTTTTTTAAATAGATTTTATTACAAAACTATCAAAAAAAAAACATAAACATATATAAAAGTAATAAGAAAATAATATTGATATTTTACAGGTATGAAGAAAACCCCCCAAATCCAGCCTTATATTGACTGGAACAGAGGAAGTAGGGGGCTGAAAACCATGAAGTTAAATTATCTGGTTTGGTTTGCTAATAACATTATTTAACCAGCACAATACTATTGAGTTTAATACCGCACTGTTTCTGCCAACATTTCACCCTCATAATAATAATAATAATAATAATAATAATAATCCTTACTACTAAAGGCACAAGGCATGAAATTTGGGGGGGAGGGGACTGGTCAATTACATCAACCCCAGTGTTTTACTGGTACTTAATTTATTGACCCTGAAAGGATGAAAGCCAAAGTCAGCCTTGGCAAAATTTGAACTCAGAACATAACGACAGGCAAAATATCACTAAGCATTTTGCCTGGCATGCTAATGATCCTCCTCTTCCTACTATTACTACTACTGCTGCTGCTACTGCCACTACTACTACTACTACTACTACTACTACTACTACTAATAATAATAATAATAATAATGATAATAATGATGATGATGATGATGATGATAAATATCTTTCTACTATAGGCACAAGGCCTGAAATTATTGGGGAGGAGGCTAGTTGATTATATTAACCCCAGTGTTCAGCTGGTACTAATTTCATTGACCCTGAGAGAAAGTTGACCACAATGGAGTCTAAAATCAAAATATAAAAACAGATGAGATGCCGTTATATATTTTGTTTGGAATGCTAACAATTCTGCCGGCTCACACCTTAACAACAATAATAATAATCCTTTCTACTAAAGGCACAAGACCTGAAATTTCGGGGGAGGGGACAAGTTGATTACATTGACCCCAGTATTTCACTGGTACTTTATTTATTGACCCTGAAAGGATGAAAGGCAAAGTCGACCTCAGCGGAATTTGAACTCAGAACATAATGACGGGTAAAGTGCTGCTAAGCTTGTTGCCTAGCATGCTAACAATTCTGCCAGCTTGCCACCACAACAATAATAATAATAATAATAAGTGGGGGAGCATCATACCCATGTGTTGAGAGGGATTCTTTGGGGTTTGAATAATTCACCTCTGGAAACATGGGTGTTTCGTTCAACATCCTTAAACAACCCTTATTCAGGGACCTTTTGAGCAGGATGGGTTACTTGACCTGAAGAAAATTTTAAGTGGGCCCCACCTGCAAGGTCATGTGCTGTTTATCTTGATATGAGATCACCATGTCGCGCACATTTGGTTGTGATGCATGTGCCTGGTGTACCCTTATCAGACGGGTAGTCATGATGGGTATACTGGGCTTCGTGTATTTGTACCCCAGTGTCACTTTGATGGCATGAACTGCTCTCTCACTCAATAATAACAATAATAATAATAATAATAATAATAATAATAATAATAATAATAATGATAATGATGATTTCTTACATAGGCAGAAGTTCAGAAATGTTTTAGAGTGGGGATAGTTGATTTTGTTGACCCCTGAAAAACTTGATTGAATAATGATTGTTTGTGATTTAAGCCAGCAGTTTCAAGGGAAGGGGCTTAGATGATACCCTGATCTTCGATAAAAGTATTATTTCTGTTTTGTCTTCTTATGTTTCTCAGTCTTCTTGTTGCTAGTTTTCTTCTTTTTCGTTTGTGGTTCCTTAAAATAGAAAAAGAAACATTCTTAAGAAGAAGATGGAGGCTAGGACCGATACAACAAGAACAACACTAACATATTCTGTTGTGTCTGGGGAGAGTCATTTTCTTTTTGCGCCTTATAATAACCGGTAAAATTTCCACTTTTTTCTTATTTTTATTGTCCTAAAATTTTCGTTGCATCTTGCAACCTTTTCAATAGTTTTGACTCAATAAAAATAAGAAATAAGTGGAAATTTTACCGGTGAGTGTGTTAAATTATAAGGCACTAAAAGAGAGTGACTCTCCCCAGACACAACAGAATATGCTTCAACACACGAACTCATATAAAGAATCTTGCAAACCAAATCCAAAAACGAAACACTATGAAAACCCCCAAAAAACAGCAACAGCAATGTTAATGTTAACAACAACATCAAGAGTAACAATAACAACAATGATAGCCACAACATCCCCCACACAATTATAACAATAACAACATAAACATACAAAACCAAAACAACAATTATAATAACCATAACAACAAAAGCAATGATAACAACAACAATGACATCATCGTCATCATCATTGTTCGACCGTGGTCGAGACAATGGAATTTACCATGCTACGCCAGACTTCACGGTCCATCATGGCATTACGAAGGTCCTGTTGCTGGATGCCTGTATTCCTGGAGCTTACATCAGGGTAGGAGAGTGTGCGCCCTCTGGTATTGTGAGCAGATGGCTTCCAGAGGAGAAGAGTAGAAATTACCTCGTTTTCAGCTATACAACAATGTCCAGCAAACTGGACTCTCCTACCTTTCACAAGAGATGATACAGGTGGTAATTTCCCATATATTTGTACTTTGGTTGGATGATGCTTCCACGAGAGATTTTTGGCTCTCATAAGGAGGCGAGTGTAAGTTCCATCCAACCGCCTCTCAAGCTTCTTTGATAATGTCCAGGTTTCTGAGCCATATAGTAGAATTGGTTCGACTGTGGCTTTGAAGAATGACAGTAACAACAATAGGAGTGTAGGAGAGCTTAATTCCTAAATCTTTCAAGAGTATGAGTGTGGTGGTGGTGAAGTAATTTGAATTATTCTGTGTGTATGTGTGTGTATGGTATAGTCTACATAGAGACAGACATATATATACATAGATATGTAATTGCTACTCACCTCATTTTTATCTTTAAATCGTCTGAGATCAGATGCAAACAGGACCTAAAGTAATGATGAAATAGAATAAACTGATGTTAATATTCTCAAATGTGCTTCAGGAAACCTATTGAGTCAAGTACATCAACATCAAAATGAACATCAAATGGAAATTGTAGTTGTGATACCTGTGCCGGTGGCATGTAAAAAGCACCATCCAAAAGTGGCCAATGCCAGCACCGCCTTGACTGGTACATAAAAAGCACCAACCGATTGTGGCCATTGCCAGCCCCGTCTGGCCCCTGTGCCAGTGGCACGTAAAAAGCAGCCACTACACTCACGGAGTGGATGGTGTTAGGAAGGGCATCCAGCTGTAGAAACACTGCCAGATCAGACTGGAGCCTGGTGCAGCCTCCTGGCTTCCTAGACCCTGGTCGAACCGTCCAACCCATGCTAGCATGGAAAACGGACGTTAAATGATGATGATGATGATGAATTATCTCTAAATTACACAAAATTATAACACTGCATCATCTTACAACCCACGGCACCTCATCACACCATATTACATGACACCATACTGCACCTTACTACATCACATCATATTGTCATAGGGTAAAGAGTAAAGACCCTCTTCAGTCATGATTGATCATGGGATTCCAACTAGAAAGTTCCCCTCCAATGCATAAGTCCGGGTAAAGTTGTTTTATGGAAGACCAGCAGTCACCCATGCGTACCAGCCTCCTCTCTCCATGCCAGCTCGTCACCTCATACATACCGTGTCACAATCATGTTTCAACAAAGCCAATGATGGTAATAACGACTGTCTTTATATTGGTGGAGGGTGCGTGGCTCAGTGGGTAGGGTGTTTGGTTCATGATTGTAAGGTCATGATTTCAATTCCTAGTAGCACATTGTGTCCTTCAGCAAGACACTTTATTTCACATTACTTCAGTCCTCTCAGATGGTAAAACTGAGTAGTACCTGTATTTGAAAGGGGTCAGCCCTGTCACACTCTGTGTCAAACTGAATCTTCTCAAGAGCTATATTAACAGTACACGTAACTGTGGAGTATTCAGCCACTTGCATGTTAATTTCACAAGTAGGCTGGTCCATTAATCGGATCAGCTGGAACCCTCATTATCCTAAGAAACAGAGTTCCAGTGCTTAGGAGGTGGCAGAGGGTGTAGGTAAATTAATTAACCCCCAATATTTGAGTGGTGTTTCTTTTTAATGAACCAAGAGGAATTGAAGGCAAAGGTGGTTCTGGAGGGATTTTAAAAGACAATGGAAAAACATGGCACTCAGGAAAAAATAAAAATCTTACTGTTTGAGCCCATCCAGCATATTCTCCCCAAATATTTCGAAAATGGTCACCTGAAAGAGGAAAAAATGTAAGAGGTAAACTTGGTCTAAATATCAGAACAGATAATCTCCTTATTTTTGTTTATCAAGAGAATAACAAGATGTATTTACGTCTGTTTTACTTTATACAGTTTAGTATTTTTCTCTTTTCTTTGAACACACTTGTGCACGTTCTCTCTCTCCCCCTCTCTCTCTCACACACATACATACACACACTTATAAAGAAAATTTTAGGACAATAAAAATAAGAAATAACTAGAAATTTTACCGGTGAGTATGTTATATTATAAGACGCAAAAACAAAATGACTCTCCCCAGACACTTATAAAGATTTAATCAAATTTACATAGTATACAATTGTATAGTTTACTGTGGGTATTGTGGATGTCTGAACTACTCTCTTCTAGCATAATATGACATTAATTTCTATGTGAGCCTTTATAACAACACATCACCATCACACACAATATGGGTATCACCCCAATGAACAAGTAAAATAATGAACGAACCTATTTCATTGTAGCATTTTGTGGAAAGTGTTTGTTTCCCTTGGAGTTTTGGCAAATAATCTCGACTAGTGATTTGTAAAATATGGGTATCCACTGGAATGGCACCAGTTTTGTCCAGAGACATTAGACATACGCAGTCAGCAACCTGTGGTAGAAAGAGAAAATCAAAACAGACTTGAACAACATCTCAAGAGATCCTATTGTGCAGGGAAAGAAACCATCATCATTTAACGTCTGTTTTTCCATGCTGGCATGGGTTGGACAGCTTGACGGGAGTTGGCAAGGCCAGGGGCTGTACCAGGTTCCAGTTGTCTGTTTTGGCTTGGTTACCACAGCTGGATGCCCTTCCTAACACCAGGCACTTTACAGAGTGCATTGGGTGCCTTTTGCATGGCATGTATAAAGCACCAACTGATCATGGCCGCTGCCAGCCTCGTCTGGCCCCTGTGCCAGTAACATGTAAAAAGCAGCCACTACACTCATGGAATAGTCGGCGTTAGGAAGGGCATCCAGCAGTACAAACACCGCCAGATCAGACTGGAGCCTGGTTCAGCCTCCTGGCTTCCCAGACCCCGGTCGAACCGTCCAACCCATGCCAGCATGGAAAGCGCACGTTAAACGATGATGATGATGATACTGATGGTGCCAGTGCTTTTTATGTGACACCAGCAGGAATGCTTTCTACGTGGTACTTTGGTTGGAAATATTTCAGCTCATAGCTTTGTTTATGGTTAATAAATACATCAGAGAACGTAAAAGGAGATGAGGGTTTCAAACACCTATTTCTTTACTACCCTCAAGGGGCTAAACACAAAGGGGACAAACAAGGACAAATGGATTAAGTTGATTACATCGACCCCAGTGCGTAACTGGTACTTAATTTATCGACCCCGAAAGGATGAAAGGCAAAGTTGACCTCGGCGGAATTTGAACTCAGAACATAACAGCAGACGAAATATGGCTACGCATTTCGCCCAACGTGCTAATGTTTCTGCCAGCTCACCGGCTTAGGGTTTCAAATACTATTTGGTGAATGTTTAATCTATTTAATTTTTTTCCTGCTTTGTTGTGACCACTGTCTGTACCAATGGATGGTTTAGGTTTAATCTGTGGACCAGTTTAGCACCACCACCTGGATCTTGGGTGCCTTTAGGAGAATCCATCCTGTTGCAAGTATTTGGCCAAGATCTCTGGTCTGCTGCTAACTTCCTCCCATTAATGTTGGAGACTGTAAGGCAAACAAGGGGTTAACAGGTGCAGCCCTTCATCCAATGATTAAGTTGCAGAACAAATATGAATTATAGAAAGGTATGATTCATAAGAGAAAGTTCATCCTTTCTGAATCAAAAGACTTCATAGGAACAATGATCAACTCCAGTTTTTATTGGCAGGAAAATGAATTTTTGACTTTGCCTCTTAGCCAGAGGGGAAGGTTAGTACCCTGACCCTTTTATTCTTGCAGAGCCTCAAAGACAGGTGTGGCAAAAGGGAGGCAGTTATCTTCAAACTGGAGACTTGGCTCAAAATCTTGTAACAGAGTGAATTCCACTAAAAGTACCAAAGAATCAGGTGGCAGTATTAAGCTGGGCAATGGATTAATTCTACTACCTGTGAACATAAAGGAGCAAAGAGCTGGATCAAATACTACGAGACATCTATTCTGATGTCTTGATAATAATACCACTAATCCACCTTTGAAGGGATGAAAGCTAAAGTTTACCTCAGAAAGATTTGAATTCAGAGATCTGTACTCAACCATCAGCAGTTCTCTGGATAGCTCAAATACAACAAAAGAGAATCTGGGGAAAAAAAATTATTATTGTAATTACCTTGGCACCAACTCCTGTTAATTTTTGAAGTTCTTCTTTAGCATTCTCATATGAGACATTACGAAGGTTATACAACCAGTTGACACCATTTTCCAAAGAAGCAATATATTTAGCACTTTTACTGATATAACCAGCTCGATAGCCAAAACCAAGTTCCCTTAACTTTTCTTCAACACCACACACAGACATTGCATCCACAGTGGGGAAGGCATAATAGGTTTTCTCTTCAAAACTGCCAATTTCCTCTCCGTAATGGCAGCAGAGTTTCTCAATCATTAAAGTTATTCGTTCTATGTTGTTATTTGAGGAACAAATGAAAGAAAAAAGATTTTCCACAGGATCCTGTCGTAGAACACGTATTCCTTGCAGTTTGGTTCCAACCGTTTTGCAGAACACAGGATCAGCTTCACGCCATTTCTCATACAAGTCTTTCACACTAATGTGGAGTTGAAAATAATTCCTTAATTCTTGCTCACAGTCGTTTTGGTTCCCACTCGATGCTTGGTACATTATGTTGTCTTCTTCTTCTTCTTGTTTAAGGTGCCATAGTTTGCTGGCAAATACTCCGGTCCATGTAGAAGGACTTGTCTTGCTCCATCTACACAGGGGAAAAGAAACAAAAGGGAAATAATAATAATTACACAAACACACACACATACAAGGGGGTGTTGCAAAGTTCCTGGCTTTGGATAACAAAAAATACAGGAGAATCAGTTAATTATGATTTTATTTAACATATTCCCATCACAGATTCACACACTTATTGCAGGAAATCCATCAATTCTTCTGAGCCCTGTAAAAGAACTCAGGTTGGGCCTTCAACCAGGCCTTTTGTGATACCCTTAAAGTAAGAACCTTTTCAGCACCCCCTTGTATATACATGTATATATATTGGCTCAGTATTTTAATGACCTGGGGAGGCTTCTAAGTCTTCTACTACAGCCCTGGGCTGACCAATGTCTTGTCCCTGAATTTGATAGACAGAAACTTTGTGGAAGTCCGTTAAATGTGTGTGAGTCTTTGTGTTCGACCCCCACCACCGCCTGACAGCCCGTGCTAGTTTACGGTCCTGTAATCCGGTGGTTTGGCAGAAGTGGCCAACAGAACAAGTACCAGACTTTAAGACAAAAGATAATGAGACTGATTGGTTTAACTAAACCTTCAAGGTGGTGCTTTTTAGGTCTATACTACAGTTTGGCATCACCAACGATGTTGCTTCCTCATGACTTTCTCATAAGTGGAAAATCTTTTCATGAAATTTTGCCCAGACACCTTTCGGTGATGCAGATTACGACTGCGTCGAAAAAACAAAATTGAAGTTTTCAAAAATATGAGTTCGAAACCTCTCTTCCAACTGTGAAAACGTAGGATTTTAAAGAAAAATCTGTAGTCTACACCATCTCTGCAAGATTCTCCTTTAAAAATACGTGTTTTTAAGAATGTTATGAGGAAACAAAGTCAAGATAGGGGCATCAAACTGTAGCTATGTTGTATTGGAAAAAGAAAGGCTACATTAAATAATGTAGTTTGCCACGGTTAGAACGTCCTTGATCATGTGTCTGCTTGATCAGGTACTACTAGCGAACAGTGGTCCTGGTGCGCGCATCCGCGCTAGCTAGTCGTGACTAATTGATCCTAGAACGACTACGTAGCAAAGTAAATAAAACACAAAATAAATAATTTTTTTACATAAAGTAATTAATTTTTGTTAAACAAATTAAGTAAAACACAAAAATACAAAGTAAATAATTTTTTAAACAAAGTAAATAACAAAAACGCAAAGTAAGGATCCACTAGTCACGACTAGCTAGCGCGGATGCGCGAGTACGCGCACCGGGACCACTGTTCGCTAGTAGTACCGCTTGATCAGTGATAAGTTGGACTGAACAATAACTAAATACAAGTTTAGATGCTCAACCGATTCCAGAGACACACGTATACATATATCCATATAGAAGTACTGCAGAGTTTAACCGTCAGAGAAACTTTTACTCTATCGGGAATATTCAATGTAAATCAATATTTAATACAGTCGTGATTATAAGTTTATGCTGCATGTGAACGGTTATTTTTGTTCATCCGATCTATAAATATAACTTTTGCTTTCGTTTTCTCAAGTAAAAAATAATTCTAGTTTTGGTTCGGTTGTGGAAGCAACACACTCGAGTTTAAGTTTAACCCTTGGAGTTATCTACCTTGACCCACGTGTTTACTGCACGAGGAAAAACCCGGACAAGGAAACTTCTCCTTGCGATCCTTATCTCTCTCTTTCCCTATTTACACTAAGAGTTATAAACCACTTGGTTTACTACCTGAACGACTGTCCGCAACTTAAAACAATATCCAACTGCACTTCGAGGTTAGTACAAGGTAGACGATGCCACTGCCTAGCCATGTTTTACTTCAGCGCACCTTAAGTCGCTTATATCATCAAACAGAAAATAAAGCATGTGCCGCTGTGGTTGTTATGGTGATTAGATATGCTATAAAATAACAATAATAATAATTATAATAATAATGTGATTTTTAATAATGACTTTTTAAAAATATCACCATAAAAATCGGTACTACTTGAGAACAGTGGTCCCGGTGCGCGCACTCGCGTCCTCGCTAGCTAGTCGTGACTAGTCGATCCTACAACGACTACCTAGCAAAGTAAATAAAACACAAAATAAATACTTTTTTTTATTAAACAAAGTAAATAAAACACAAAAACACGAAGTAAATACTTTTTAAAACAAAGTAAATAACACAAAAACACAAAGTAAGGATCGACTAGTCATCACTGGCTAGCGTGGATGCGCGAGTACGCGAGTGCGCGCACTGTTCTCAAGTAGTACCATCAAAATCAATATATTCTCGCGTGAAACGAAACTGTATCGTCTTCCTGCTTTTCTCAAAGATATTAGCGGCGAAAGGATTTCTCGAACTCCTTCAAGAAATCGAGGCAATGTCGAGGGTTTGAGTTGTCGGGACCGAATCGTTTCTACGATATAAAAATAACAGAGTTTGTTTTGAATTAGCAGGAGATCTTATTGATTCGGTGAAAGAGATGACCAAGTGAAAGAGACGACAGCAATAATGTACAAGTAATACATTAGATCCATCAGAAATTATGCCAGTCTTTTACCTGGAGCCCTCGACCTTTATGGAGCATTTCCAAGTACACTATAGAAAAACACAACAGTGTACTACGTATCACTACCGAATGTATTCAGGTAATTCCCATATATTACCTGCTTAACGAAACAAAATTACACCTGGTTATGTGAGAAGCATAGTTTATTGTCGCAGAAAACCCTGCCCCGCGAAATACCCCCAGAACACTGATACAACGCGAGCGAAATGAGGAGCAGAGCTATAAGAGTTTCGGATCTTTTCGGTTTGAACGGCAGTTTTTTAAAATAATTTCCACGTAACTAAACACTTTTAAACTTCGTATACTGGTAGAATGTGTTTATAAAACATCTTTTTCTCTTGGCTTTATTGAGAAAATTCTATGGTTTGTAAGATATTTATTGTTTATTTTTCTTCAATTTCTGCAATTTCAACCAATCACTGGCGTCTATTTAGTTAAAAAGCATTCTGTGCCGTATGAATATGTCCCTCGTTTAAGAAACAGATTGGGTTTATTTACATTTCTGAAGAAAAAAGATACCCTTCCCCACACCCCTAACCCTAACCCTAAAAAAGATTGAAATGCAATAGATCGATACTAGGGTCATAATTATGGGTGACAATTTCATATGACACCGCTAGAAAAAACTGCCGTTCAAACCGAAAAGATCCATAGTTTCTCTATCTGTCACAAATTGCAGTTAAATCTTCCTTAAATCGCCTACACACACACACACACACACACACACCATCTTAAAAAGCAATTTAATGGATTATTTGATTTTTATTTATTTACAAGATTGGCCCTTGTGAATTACAGATACAACGGTACAACTCACTTTTGCCAGCTGAGTGCACTGGAAGAGTACCGTGTAACAAGGCGCCGCTGGTTTTCGACCTACGATCTTGAGCCGAATACCCTAACCTTTAAGCCACGCCCAAGCGGATGCCAGCTGACGGTTGCATAATCTCCTGTCGTTACACAAACATACACAGATAACGACATACGCACATACACACTCTAACACAGTCACATATTGTTACGTACACACACTCACATGTTTACCTATATAAACACACACAGATATCAGCTGACAATTATAGTTTGATATTGTTACACAAGCGTACACAGATAACAATTCGCACACACACACACACTCACATATCAGCAGACATTCCAAATGCAGTCTGTATATTAAATATTCAGATACCAACATACACATTCAGTTAATATTTCGTACTAGCAGCATAGCCCGGCGTTGCCCGGGTATGTAAGATCCCCTAGTAGGCAACGACTAATCCCAATCTAGTCCTTTCCCTCTAGGGAACGAAGGCGCATGTGTAGGTTGCAATGTCTTCTCTTCACTCGAATACTTCTGTGTACACGATGTTCCTAGCTGTCGCTTTGGGCGATAAAAAGGTCGAGTTGTGCCCCCTAGACAGAAAATGTGTTGCATATAAAAAGCTTAGATTCTCGACCCCATGTCGAATTTATCGATTTTTTTCAGAACTGGGGGAACTTTTCAAAATTTTCGCTGCGTTAGTTTTGAATTATGACATTGGGCTATGTGTGTGTCAAGTTTCATCAGAATCGGTTGAAAGCCGTGGTCAGGGTGAGGGTACAACCTGACAGACACACAGACAGACAAACTGCCGTTTATATAGAGAGAGATATACACACACACACAGTCTCACGTAGTCACGCGGCGCACATACAAACATACAGTCTCATACAGGTACAGTTACGTGCACACAGTTTCATACAGTTATGTGCACACACAATCACATAGTCCCATACAGTTACTATTTCTTTACTACCCACAAGGGGCTAAACACAGAGGGGACAAACGGATTAAGTCGATTATATTGACCTCAGTGCGTAACTGGATGAAAGGCAAAGTCGACCTCGGCGGAATTTGAACTCAGAACGTAGCGGCAGACGAAATACCACTAAGCACTTCGTCCGGCGTGCTAACGATTCTACCGCGTGCGCGCACACATAGTCTCATACAGGTGCGCACGCGCGTAGTCTTATGCCGTTACGCGCACACACACAAACGCAGTCTCATAGAGTTATGCGCGCACACACACACATACACACACAAACACAATTACGCGTACACACGCAAGCACACAATCTCATAGTTACATGCACACACAAGCACACAGATATCAGCAGACGATCACCGTCATATTTTTCATTTATTTATTATTTATTGGAACGCTAAAATCTTTGTAGGGCGAGTTGAGGGAGGAGGACGTAGTGACCACAGAAGACTGACACATCAGTCTTACCAAACCAATTTTATTAATATCAGTAACTAGCAGTATCGCCCGGCGTTGCTCGGGTTTGTAAGGGAAACTATATAAGCATTTTAAGAGAGTTATAGCCAAAAAATAGCAAAAAAAATGCATTAAAATGGAAAAAAAATTATGGTAAATTTTTTTTTAAATCGTTGACTCATCGTAGACATTTTTAGAGAGTTACTTCAATGGCGAAAAAAATGCATTAAAATGGAAAAAAATGATGGTAAATTTTTGTTTAAATCGTAGACTCATCGTAGACGCGCGCTAATACCCAGAAGGGCTCGATATGAATCACGACTATAAGATACCCGGTTTTGGTTAAACTGCACCGCAAAATGTGGGAATAGTTAAGAATCTAAATCGTAGGAGACAGACACACAACTTCACTTTTATATATAAAGATATTAATACGCTAACTTTTTGTTTTTGTACGTACCTGTTGTGTGCGTCACACTTACTTCAAAGAAGTGACAAAGCGAGAGAGAGGAGGACAGAGAAGTAAGAGAACAAGGGAGAAAGGGAGAGTGGACGAGACATTGAGTGGTGACGGCGTTCGGTTTGTATTTTTAAATGTTTATCACATCGCAAGAGTAGATACATATACACATTGTTAAATCAAAAGCAGGAGAGAAGGGGGGGGGCATAATGGAAGTGAAAGAGAAAGTGAGAGAGACAAATACATAAATCGTTCATACATAGATACATAGACACAGCACATATTGGATGTCAATTTTACCTTTCATTACCACCCGAGGATAAAATTAACTCACAGGGAGATTCAGCCTCACACAGAATATGACACACACACAAACACACACACACATGAATATATTTGTATGTGTGTATAGTCTAGGTTAGTTAAAACACGTTTGCAATAATAAGTGGAAATAAACGCAATTACCAAACTTTCATTCATAAATCCATTTATTATTTCGTTCTTTTGCATTTCAATTTGTACATTAAGGTTCTTTGAATATGTATGATGCATTTTAAGGTTAAATAGTTATTCCATTTATGTTTGTGTAACTGAGATATTTTGGTTCAATTATATAGTCTTTGGTGTTACATTACTTTCTATATTCTGTAACTGTCACAGTATACTTTCCTCGTATTTTTTGTGGGGAGGGGGCCAGTTGATTAGATTAACTGATACATAACTGATACTTAACTTATCGACACCAAAAGGACGAAAGGCAAAGTCGATCTCGGCAGAATTTGAACTCAAACGGTCATAATATACAAACATTTCTCATGGCATCAATACACTGTTTACAAATGCTTACATTTTTTATGTTTACTGTGAATTTTTCACGGATCTAGCTAGTAGATAATTATTATTGAGTGAGAGAGCAGTGCATACCCGTCAAAGTAACTCGAAGGCCGGTATACCTGTCTGATAAGAGGTCACCAGGCACATGCATCACAACCATATGTGCGCGACATGGTGATCTCATATCAAGATAAACAGCACATGACCTTGCAGGTGGGGCCCAGTTAGAATTTTCTTCAGGTCGAGTAGCCCATCCCTATCAAAAGGTCCCCGAATAAGGGTTGTTTAAGGACGTTGAACGAAACACCCATGTTTCCAGAGGTGAATTATTCAAACCCCAAAGAATCCTTCTCAACACATGGCTATGATGATCCCCCACTACTTCTGCTCGTGATCAGAGATGCACATATCGTCAGCCACTAAGGGACATGCTCAACTGGTTAAGGTCAAACAACTGACAAGCAAATCTGTGGTATTGAGCAGAATATTTGCTGTACTTAAACATGTACTTATTATTATTATTATTATTATTATTATTATTATTATTATTATTATTATTCCCATTTCGTGCCTTAAAAGGCAAACAAATTGTTTCAAAATTTATAAAAAAATCTACTTCTCGGACATATCTTCACAACTGGTAACAACGCTGGAAAATTACATTAATTACACCAAATTTCAAAATTTCCCACAGGTGTTGACAAACAGAAAAGATCCATTTCCTGATCTTCTAATTATCAACTTTGATCGGGTAACTTTTGACGACTCGAACATATCAGTTCAGAAATAATCATTTCTAACACAAGGTTTCATATCAAGAGCAAAGACGTGAAGAGAAGTCAGACCTCTCTCTCTCTCTTATTTTGTTTTTGTCATTTCACCTCACACAAACAAACTCTCAAAGAAATAATTAAAATCAAGTGTTGATAACTTTTTTTTTTTATCTTTAGGAGACATGTGATTAGTTGTTTGTCTTCTGAACATCTGACCGTTGATTTTTATTGCTGTTGTTCTTTGGCCCCCAGATCAGTTCCGATCGTGCACACCTAGTCTCAAATGCCATCCGGTATCCTGGTTATTTATACATATATACATAAATACATACATATTCAAACACAGGGTTTCTAGGATTAGATTATCTGATGTTTAGTGGCGCTTGTAGGAAGATAAAAACGAAAGTGGTGGCTAATGGAAATGACGATGATGATGATGAAGGTGGTGAGCAGTAGATGGGTGGCGGCGGTGGCGGTGGTGATAATTGTTGTTTACATATTAAATGAATGCTTTCATCTTAATTGTCGTTATCTGAGATGACGCGTAACGTGAAGATACTGAGTGATTTCAAATGTTAATTATACTCCTTTGGGAGATAAATATTAATGAGATTATATAAATGTTGTTCAATCTCCAGTTGCTGTTCTTGTTACTATTGGTATTGTCATACTTGTTAGAATGTTCTTATCGTTGTTAATGTTGAAGTTTTGAAGTACGGTAACGATAACTATTTGCCCAACCTCCTTTTGTCAAACTTTGTATTTAAATCTATCTATCTATATATATATAGGGAGAGTTTACGAAAAAAGCAACAAAAGACGAAGACAGGTGGTGTACAAAACAAATAGATGTATTAGTATAATGCTAAGGAATAGAAAAAGTCTTTTACGTTTCGAGCCTACGCTCTTCTACAGAAAGGGACACAGAAAAACAAGGAGAGAAAAAAAAATGTGTGTAGTGGCTAACGATCTATCATGGCGTCTGATAGATCGTGTGTACCTAGGTGAAGGCTACCAAACCTGCCACACACACAGACAACTTCAGCTGTATATTTATATATAAATATATATATATATATATATATATATATATATATATATATGGCGTAACTTCGGTATATGTACCGGTGGAAGTACCGGATACATTTCAAGAAAGTGGGGTTTTTTATATATGGGGGGAGGGTTATCTTCCCTAGAAGATAAAATTCCAATCGGACTATGTTCAGGTGGGAGAAAAGGGTTTCTGTTATCTTCAGAAATGTAAACAAAGTCACGTGTGTACCTATATCCAAGCATCGCCATATATATATATAAAGCTGAAGTTGTCTGTGTGTGTGTGTGTGGCAGGTTTTGTAGCCTTCAACTATCACTATCTCCTCCGAGACCCTGAGTATGATAGAAGAAGGCTTGCTCTTCATTCCGTAGAAGATAAAATTCAAGACCAAAAATTTTATTACATCAAAAAGGTGTTTTTTTTTTCTATGAAAATCCCTATTTTTTACGATTCTTTGACTGCTATGTCGCCATTTTTCGGTGTATTTCAACCAGAAAAATGTTCACTTAAAGAGAATAACAAGCTACATAATGCAAATGTTTTACGTTTCAAAAATTCCAATTCTAAAGGGTCGAAACAAATCCGAGTTAACGTTTGGAAGACGCAAGAGAGGATTTTTTTCCCATTCCAACAAGTAGAGAATATCTCGTCTCTCATACATTGTTGATATATTTTGGAAATGTCTAAACATCAGACGCTTCTTTATCCACCCCTCCACTCCCTATCGATCCAAAGATCAGTACCTATGTAAAGGAATATGATCAACTGTACAGAGATCGACCCAACGATTGAGAGTCGACATTAGGGGTCTCCCCCAGCAATATTTAATCCAACCCCTGGTTCAGTTTCCCGCACACATTTCTGCTGCACACAAGCTCTGCAAGCAGCTCGTATTTCTCCCTTTCTTTATTGCTAATAAAGTTAATATAGTCTATAAGGACCGCTTTATCCATTTACTTCAAGGAGGAATTACAACCGCGTTTCGGGGTCTGCTACCACCACAGCTCTTTTATAGGATCCAGTTAGCCCAAGACATCATCAGGAGGAACCACATCCGGTTTCGGCCTCTACTCCTCTATGACACCGCTAGCGGTGTCATATGAAAATGTCACCCATAATTACGACCCTAGTATCGATCTATTGCATTTCAATCTATTTTAGATTTAGGGTTAGGGTTAGGGGTGGGGGTAAGGGTATCTTTTTTCTTCACAAATGTAAATAAACCCAATCTGTTTCTTAAATAGTAAAAGACTCACAATGGAATACTACTCCTATATCTGGGTTGGGGATGCTGCTGCTACCACACACACACACACACACACACAAATGGCACTCCATCGGTTGCGACGACGAGTGTTCCACTTGATCCAATCAACGGAACGGCCTGCTCGTGAAATTAGCGTGCAAGTGGTTGAGCACTCCACAGACACGCGTACTCTAAACAGTTCTCATGGAGATTCACTGTGACACAGAATGTGATAAAGCTGGTCCTTTGAAGTACGGGTACAACTCAACTGAATTGAATGGAGCAGCGTGAAGTAAAAGTGTCTTGTTCAAGAACATAACACACCGCCGTGAATCGAACTCATGAGCTGAATTGCCTAACCACGCGCCTAACCTACGCGCCTTCACTATACACGCGTGCGCACAAACACACGCGCACACACAAACACGCACGCACACCAAACACACACACACACACACGCAAGCACTATGTAATGAGAAACTGATTAGTCTGTAGTCGCTCATCAACCCATCCCAACCTCAACCTAAAGGACGTACTTTCTCCCATCTTTTACTGCTTCTACAGTCGTATCTGCTTCTCTGAGGTGGCTGATCTTATGCCATCTCAACTCAGCCACCCCTAATATACCCGGTTTTTTTTTACCTCTTTTCATCATCCGTATTGCGTTCTTCCCAGATACCACACATCATTTTTCTTTCCGCAGCTATTTTACTTGTAACTGTTCAAGAGGAACGTATACCCGCATCGATCTTACCGCTCTCCGAGTACCTACAAAAATATGGGTACAGCTTCTTCACCCAGATCAATTCTATAAAAAAAGGGAAACTTTCGTAAGTGATGTATAAGAAAATGACCAATTACTCTTAGTTTTGTGCCTATGTGCTCAGGGTGAGAGAGAAAGTGTGTGCGTTTGTTAGATTGTTTTCGCTGAGTAAGATGGTAGTTAGGCAGGAAGTTTAATTTGCAATTAGATAACAAACTTGATTGCAGAGTTGATCGTTTCTTTCTTTCTTTCCTTCGTTCTTTCTTTCTTTCTAGCTTTCTTTCTATCTTTCTTTCTTCTTTTCTTTTCAGGCAATTGGAACGAAGACGAGAAGAGAACGGAAATAAAATTTTAAAATAAGGACTCATTCTAAATATAATTGTTCAAAGATTGATTATGTGCCTAAGTTAGCAGGTCAAAAACTGAAGCGTCCTGTTCATATGCATAAACAGTAACCAAGAACCCGTAGCATATTCTTAAGAAGGAGCACTCAATAAAAGAGACCAATTAATTCTCTAAGTGAACAATTTTGTTACAAGATCTCAGTGAAACGGATCTCAAGCATTTTACAGATGATTAGAACGGTTAAACTGTGATGGTCGACATTTCTAACCCATAAAGCATTTAGCAGACTCGCTGATAGAAAATAACGCCACGTAGTCTAGAGACAGTTAAAGGAAAGTCAGAAGGTTTGTTGATACAATCTAAACATTCAGACTACGGCGACACGACAGTACTAAGTCTTATAATAACAGGAAGATCAAGTTCTACTGTTAGCCTTGCAGTGAATCCATAATACAAAGTCTGTTAGAAGTGTGCACTTAACTCCAGTATATGCCATTGATACGGCAAATAAACCAATAAATACAATTAATTTTGTGACCTACAACTGATTTAATACACTTAAAATATAGTATTCAAATAATGATTATCTGGAACTTTTGTGGGGAAATAAAAGACGCCAAAATAACCCATTGCTATTTAAAAACAAATAGACTATGTTCAAGAGATATCAGAGATGTATTATGAACCTTTGTCGCAGGAATTTAAAGTCAGAAAATAAAGCAACGGGTAGTTTAGAAATGGTGACCTCTGAAATGGTTAAGTCCGTACAAAAGGTCCGTCTCTCACTGCTTGCGTCCAAAGTGAAAAGGGAACATAGGACCAATAAACAATTTATTGATGTGTTATATTCCTCTTAGACATCATCACTATATCTAAACATTCACTAATACTGTATAGGGAATAATATGAGTTGTAGAACGGGAAAATATGAACGCGGACACGCAAAAGAGAGGAGTTGTTCTTTCGCCTGATTATCTAAATTTCAACCAATCACTGACGTAAAAAAAACATTCTGTGCCGTATGAATATGTCCCTCGTTTAAGAAACAGATTGGGTTTATTTACATTTCTGAAGAAAAAAAGATACCCTTCCCCCACTCCTAACTAACCCTAACCCTAAAAGAGATTGAAATGCAATAGATCGATACTAGGGTCATAATTATGGGTGACAATTTCATATGACACCGCTAGAAAAAACTGCCGTTCAAACCGAAAAGATCCAACAAACGTATTTAGAGTGGCTGTCTTCTGTGGTCCGCACATCTCGTGCATGGTGTGATATTTGTCTTTCATTTTGGTCCAGGTGTGACATTCTAAAGGGTTTGAGTGCATCCAGACATCGTTGGCAACCACAAAATGCAGGCTGTAGTTTACCACTGAATAGTACCACACTTTCACTTTGTGATCATAAACCGAAAGATTATCACACACACACGAGTATATACAATGTGCGAGCGAGCGCGTACATGATCCCACATACATACTGATACATGAGGAGATCTCGAGTCTCACTAGATTTATGGCCATTGACCTCTTATCTTAATACTCCGTACACGTGACAGCCTGTTTGTCGTTGTTCTTTCGCCTGATTATCTAAAATGTTTTGACGATTCAAAAATCTGGTCTACCAAAACTTGTGAATCTAGCTAGCTTCTGTGCGTGTATACTATGAACTATGTATAGCTAGCTTCTGTGCGTGTATACTATGAACTATGTATAGCTAGCTTCTGTGCGTGTATACTATGAACTATGTATAGCTAGCTTATGTCCGTGTATAATATGAACTATGTATATAGGTTTTACGGAGATGTACTCGCATAGCAAGTAATTTGATCTGAGATCGTGTGCTGAAACGAAAACAATTGCAGCGGGGAAGATGTTTATAAGCCATTTAAGAAACACACAAAAGCCGTTCGATTCACTTCAACATTTAAGTTTAATTTGTCAAAATATTTTCGTCGCTAAAATCCGCGACCTGTTCACTGACAAAGTCTGTGCTGCATGGTATGTATATAGGCATTCACTTATAGCACATCCTTTCTTTCCTCAACTATGCGCTCGCGACAGACCAGGAATTTCCCCTATATTTTTATACATATTTTCTTTGCCTTCTTCCTCTCATTCAAACTCACACACTGTCCCTCCCCTCATACATCACTAACACAACCTTACTGACACATAGCACTTACACACTTCCTAACACATGACAACCTCTCTCCTCTTATCTCTTTCATAGTTCACGCACGCCAGTACATTTCCTCATTTACACGCTGACATTCACCCTTACCTAATATCTTAAACACTGTCTCATCAAAATTATTTGTTATGCAAGGATTTACCTATGAACGCATCTAATAATCGAGGTACGTCTCCAGCGCTTTTCTTTTTGTCCTTTCAAACTTACTTTAACTCTTTTGTTACCAGATTTCTGTTGCAAATCACAGCAATTTCGAAAATAATGAATTCCATAAGATAAACTGTCGTTATTAAGTTCGTATAAGGTGGCGAGCTAGCAGAATCGTTACTACGCCGGACAAAATACGTTCTGAGTTCAAATACCGCCGGGGTCGACTCTGCCTTTCATCCTTCCGTGATCGATAAATTTTCGATGTGAATTTTCCGAGTCCTTTCCCACTCCCCGTTCGTCAGCGCGCATTTTTTTTCATATTCGTTTACTACACATTATTTTACACATATTACATTACTTTTGGATCTTTTCGGTTTGAATGGCAGTTTTTTCTAGCGGTGTCATATGAAATTGTCACCCATAATTATGACCCTAGTATCGATCTATTGCATTTCAATCTGTTTTAGGGTTAGGGTTAGGGGTGGGGGAAGGGTATCTTTTTTTCCTTCACAAATGTAATTAAACCCAATCTGTTTCTTAAACGAGGGACATATTCATCCGGCACAGAATGTTTTTTAACTAAATAGACGCCAGTGATTGGTTAAAATTGCCGAAATGCAAAAAATTAAAGATGAAATATGTTACAAACTACAGAATTTTCTCAAGAAAGCCAAGAGAAAAAGATGTTTTATAAACACATTCTATCAGTATACGAAGTTTAAAAGTGTTTAGTTACCAAGAAATTACGTTAAAAACTGCCGTTCAAACCGAAAAGATCTTTACTTTTTTTTTGTCAGTTTTGTAACAGGGTGTTAAAGTTGGGGATATATGTAAATATAAATGTATGCATGGGTGGAGCTTTACGACAGCCCCCTCCCCACTGGGTGGAGTTGTACGACACTTACCCCCCACCCCACACACATACACAAACCGAGCTTGGGAATTTTTTTTTGTTTTTCTGTGGATTCCTAGGTTTTCGATGACGGAGATTCCGAATATGCAAAAAGTCGCGTTTTCAAAATTTTAAATCCCACCCCAATTTTTTTAATTTTTAACTTTTTTCGAAATTTTTTTTTTTCAATCTACCTCGAAAAATACGGAGATTAACAATATGGAAAACAAAAAATTAATTAATTTAAAATTTCATATGAAAAACTCAAAATTTGATCCACACACCCCTCGTCGCCCAGCAAAAAGGGTGCACGTGCAGCAACAATCTCCACAGTTCACTGAAAATGAACGGGGTGTGTGGATCAAATTTAGAGTTTTTCATATAAAATTTGAAATTAATTTAATCTTTTGTTTGCCATATTGTTAATCTCCATATTTTTCCGCGCAGATTGAAAAAAAACAACATATCTACCATTTCCTCGCGAGGAAGGAAACGGACAAGGAATCAAATGGGCGTGGGTGGGGTGGGGTTATATCTTTTTTAAAGTATTTCCGTGTTTCATGTAACAGAAATTACGATTGTGAAATAATTTCGGATCTTTTCGGTTTGAACGGCAGTTTTTAAAAATAATTTCCACCTAACTAAACACTTTTAAACTTCGTATACTGGTAGAATGTGTTTATAAAACATATTTTTCTCTTGGCTTTATTGAGAAAATTCTATAGTTTGTAAGATATTTGTTGTTTTTTTTCTTCAATTTCTGCAATTTCAACCAATCAATGACGTCTATTGAGGTAAAAAAAAACATGTAGGTTAAAATCCTGGTATTGCAACATCCGGAGAAAAAGAAGAAAAAGAAAACGCGAACATATCAACGTTCAATAACAGCCTAGTAGCCTGGGCTTTTAAAAGGACCACAACTCTTCAATGTCCCTCCGAAGAACCTGAAAGACCTGCATGGGGTGGATGTAGGTGTCTTCAAAATGGAACTAGATCTTTTACCGTCAAGAGTCCCAGATGAACCAACTTCACAGCAGGAAATGCAAATGAGGGCAGCGGGATCGAACTCCCTTATGCACCAGATGGCAAGTTCCAAACGGAATTAGTAAAAAGTAAGAGTTATGTAGCAACACTAAATGGCGGTGCCCCAGCATGGCCACAGCTCATTAGCTGAAACCGGTTCAGTTAAAAAAAATATATATATATATGTGCCCAAGACATATATGTGTTGGACAGGACCACCCGCGCCAACCTCATCAACAGTACAGTTCTACCTGCAATTTTATATGGTAGTGAAACATGGGCTACAACAAAGAGAGAAGAGCAGAGACTGGTAACAGCTCAAAGAGCCATGGAAAGGTCAATGCTTGGTATCTCGTTGAGAGAGCACATCAGTAGCGAGATCATCAGAAAGAAGTCCGGCGTGAGGGATGTCATCGCAGAGTATACACGCAGCAAGTTTAGATGGACCCGCGCAGTTGTCGAGTGGTACCCGCGCGAGCGGAAACGACCACCCGGAAGGCTTCCACGACGGTGGAGTTACGATTTCAGGAGGACGATTGGGATCACGTGGATGAGAAAGGTGCGATCCGGAGAGGAGTGGACAGTGTGCTGTGACCAGCGGTGTCAAATGGACGCCTGATGGACTGGTCGCTGAAGGTGACACATAAATGTGAAACAAGGTGGAAAAAAGAGTACTCAAATACCAGTGGTAGAGTAATATGCTTTATTTAAAGCAGCAGAAAATTCAACAAAACCTGTTACTCTGAGTTTCACGTTGCCGTTCGTCGGACAGTTTTTGCTAGAATAGAACCGCGGTTCTATTCTAGCAAAAACTGTCCGACGAACGGCAACGTGAAACTCAGAGTAACAGGTTTTGTTGAATTTCTGCTGCTTTAAATAAAGTATATATATATATATATATATATATATATTTCAACAATTGAGGGCAAAATTAATTAATTATTAATCAATTTCACCAAGTGTTCAGTATGCAAAGGGACCATTCAAGGCGAATTCAAATTATTACATTATATAAAAGGGCTTAGTAAAATAATTACTTTGCCGCATACTGAACTCATTAGAAATAGCAGCTAAAAAACTTTTTTAAAGCTATTTCTAATACTTAACGAAAATCTCTCTCATATATAGTGTTTGCTTAATTCAAATAACCTTAGCATTTGATTTTTCGATGTCCTTACCCCCAAACTTTTGTGAGTTGAATTAAGCAAACACTATATATGAGAGAGATTTTCGTTAAGTATTAGAAATAGCTTTAAAAAAGTTTTTTAGCTGCTATTTCTAATGAGTTCAGTATGCGGCAAAGTAATTTATTTTACTAAGCCCTTTTATATAATATATATATATATATATATATTATATATATATATATATATAATATATATATATATATATTATATATATTTAAATATGTTTAAATATGTATGTATGTATGTATATATTGTGCTCGCCTAACCAGCAGGTTGGCATCATTCGAAAGCTAAAACAATGCGAAGCATATTGTGACTAGCGATGTATACCAACATCCAATCCTCTGGTCAGTGCCGTGAGATTTGTATGTATGTGTGTGTATAAAATGTACGTGACGCGCCCGTGTGAGTGTATCCTGTGTGAGAGTTTGCGCGGAACAATTTCGGTTATAAATAAAATTCTCGGCTCGCGTACATAATATGTGCACATACACAAACATATATGAACACGCACGCGCCAGTGTCAGTGTAGGAAATTTAAGTGTGTATGTAATAAGTCAAGCAGTCCACTTAGAAAAGCCTGTTTAAGTTGACATTCCTGTCAAACGTTTGACTCGTAGATCATATATTTCGACACCCAATTATGATGTGTTGCAATTAGCAGTCATTATTCTTCTGACTCAATTTTTAAAAAATTTGGACCAAACTCTCGCCTACGTCGGAGTTGATGGAATTAGGATCTTTTCGGTTTGAACGGTAGTTTTTTAACATAATTTCTAGGTAACTAAAAAATTTTAAACTTCATATACTGGTAGAATGTGTTTATAAAACATCTTTTTCTCTTGGCTTTATTGAGAAAATTCTATGGTTTGTAAGATATTTGTTGTTTTTTTTCTTCAATTTCTGCAATTTCAACCAATCACTGACGTCTATTGAAGCAAAAAACATTCTGTGTCGTATGAATATGTCCCTCGTTTAAGAAACAGATTGGATTTATTTACATTTGTGAAGAAAAAAGGGTTACCCTTCCCCCACCCCTAACCCTAAAACATTGAAATGCAATAGATCGATACTAGGGTCATAATTATGGGTGACAATTTCATATGACACCGCTAGAAAAAACTGCTGTTCAAACCGAAAAGATCCTGGAATTATTTTGACACTTCGTGTCTTGAGCTCACAATATGACAGAGGTGAGAGTTTTTCTTATCACTTTAGGGTCGATAAAACTAAGTTCCCGCAACGTAAGCAATATATAGACAATCTGGATGCAGACGTGGCTGTGTTGTTATGAAGTTGGGTTTGCGATCACATGATTCCGGATTCCTTACCATTGCACGTCACATTGGGTTGACCAATACTGTGTGTGTGTGTGTCTTTGTGTGTAAAGGCGGCGAACTGGTTGAATCGTAACCCTTACTCGACAAAATGCTCGGCAGCATTCTGAGTTCAAATTCCACCGAGGTCGACTTTGCCTTTCGTCTTTTCAGGGTCGATAAAATACGTCCCAGTTAAGCACTAGGACCTCTGTAATCAACTTAGCCCTTTCCATCCATATTTCAGGTCTTGTGCCTTTAATAGAAGCAATATTTGTGTGTGTGTATGCGTGTTTCTCTGGACGCAAGCCTTATTTCTGTTAGTACCAGCAACAACAGTATCACTCGTGTAATGACTTTATCACTGGGTTGCAAAGAAAGTTTTTTACAGAAGAAAAAGAAAGAAAAAACCCCGGATCTTTTCGGTTTGAACGGCAGTTTTTTCTAGCGGTGTCATATGAAATTGTCACCCATAACTATGACCCTAGTATCGATCTATTGCATTTCAATCTGTTTTAGGGTTAGGGTTAGGAGTGGAGGAAGGGTATCTTTTTTCTTCGCAAATGTAAATAAACCCAATCTGTTTCTTAAACGAGGGACATGTTCATACGACACATAATGTTTTTTTTACCTCGATAGACATCAGTGATTGGTTAAAATTGCCGAAATTGAAGAGAAAAACAACAACAAATATCTTACAAACCATAGAATTTTCTCAATAAAGCCATGAGAAAAAAGTTAAAATTTTTTAGTTACCTAGAAACTTTGTTAAAAACTGCCGTTCAAACCGAAAGGATAAAAAAAAACCCTTGTAAATTGTCACTTATTTACAGTGAAATACAACTTTCGACACCGCACTGTAACGGAAGAAGCCAAAAATATTCTCGATATAAATTTCGGAATAGCTACATAAAGAAAAAGATGAATAAAGTATAAGGCAAAATTTATAAACCGTTTGTTTATTCGTTTTCTTTTTATCCACAAAGCTAATTTAGGACAAGGTTGCGCCTTTTCGTTTGAATACAACATAAAATGATTATTGGATGACGAAGTAACGTCGAGATCTGCTTTACCCTCTTTTCCCTTTCGGGGTTGATAAAATAATCTTCGGTCAAATACAGTGATCGATTTAATCAGCTATATCAGTCCCAAACATTTCAGTCTTGGTACCTATATTAAAAATCAATATTATTTATCGGTGGTGTATGAGCAGAATCGATAGAGCGGTACGCAAAAGCGTCCTCAATATGTAGTCTCAATGGGGTAGGTTTTGCATTCATTTTTACGGGTCAACAAAATTGAGGGCTTTAAATTCGCTGTGCAATTTTTTGTATTTTACATTTTACTTGTTTCGGCCAATGCATAGCGACCATGCTGGGGCACTGCCTTGAAAGGTTTTAGTCGAATAAATCACTCCTTGTTCTATCGGTCTCTTTTGCTGAACCACTATGTTACGGGAACGTAAACAAACCAAACCAATGCCAGTTGTCAAGCGGTGGGAGGACAAACACATACAAACGCGTGACTGGCTTCCACTCAGTTTCCGTCTACCAAATTAACTTGCAAGACATTAGTCAGCTCGAAGCTACTCTAGTAGAAAACGCGGAACTTTTCGGTTTGAACGGCAGTTTTTCTAGCAGTGTCATATGAAATTGTCACCCATAATTATAACCCTAGTATCGATCTATTGCATTTCAATCTGTTTTAGGGTTAGGGTTAGGGGTGGGGGAAGGGTATTTTTTTCTTCACAAATGTAAATAAACCCAATCTGATTCTTAAACAAGGGACATATTCATACGGCACAGAATGTTTTTTTTACCTCAATAGACGTCGATGATTGGTTGAAATTGCAGAAATTGAAGAAAAAAACCCAACAAATATCTTACAAACTACAGAATTTTCTCAATAAAGCCAAGAGAAAAAGACGTTTTAAAAACACTTTCTACCAGTTTACGAAGTTTGAAATTTTTTAGTTACCTAGAAATTATGTTAAAAACTGCCGTTCAAACCGAAAAGATCCCCTGCGCCTAACAATATAGGATAGCTTGTTAAGGGGCGGGAGAAAAAAGGGATTTTCCGTTTGCATTACAAACAACCAAAACAAAAAAAAATAATAACCCAGTAAACAAAAGAGCACACAACCATAATTCGATGACGAAATAACATCTAATTACTTTGAATAACACAAACAATACTTTTTATCTGAAGGTTAATACTCAAAACTAAAATCAGGGTCAAAACTGAAATTGATAAGACTGTTTTGACAGGTCCGTAATTATCAGAAGACGTAAACTTTTGAGGTGAAGTAGACGATAGTTGTGAGTTATTGAAATGAGTTGCCAATCGACAGCGTAGTTGGCAACTGACGTTAGAACAGAGATAATGTCGTGAAGAGGGGGGAAAAACAAACGTCCCTCAGTGTTGAAAATGATTTGATGAAATATCAGATCATCCCATAAGTTCTGTCCGAATTTCGAATAAAGAAAACAAGTGATCAAATGTTATATTTAATTGAAATTTAATCATCAATGTACTTTCCCTGATTATCTATGACTTCCTTCCATCTATTTACAAGCTTTTTAATCCCATCAATGTAAAACTCTTTTGGTTTCAAAGCGAAAAACTCTGAAATATCAGTTTAGCTCAAACCATACAACTGTTCATCGTCATCATCAACAATTTGGAAAGGTTCCTAAATTTGGAAAATGAGTGCCTCATGAATTGTCCGAAAGCAACTGCAAATCCTGAGTTGACATCTGCTCTTCTCTCCATTCTCGCGAACTCATTTCACCCTTTTTGGATAGACTTGTGACTGATGACGAAAATGGATCTTCTATCGAAATGTTAAACGTCGTAAATAGTGGCATGGTAAAAGGAAAAAAGCTCAACCAAAGTTATGCGAAAGTTATGTCCCCCAAATGATTCTGTAAACTACGAAACAAATGGTAGTCTGAAGGAGCAAGGTCGGGAGAATAAGGTGGATCAGGAATTTTTTTCCCAACTAAACTCTTCGATCTTTTGTGATGAAATCTTTGCAGTGAGGGGTCGCGCATTGTCCTGATTCACTAAAGCGGGTCTTTTTTTCTTCAAAGCTTGGTTCAAATGCTCTAATTGCTGACAGTAGACTTGAGCATTGATTGTTGCATTAAGTGGTGACAATTCAAAGTGAATTACTCCTTTGCAATCCCACCAGATAGAGAGAACCTTTTTCCCATGAAGTTCCCGTCTCGGTTGTGGTTGAGCTTTTTCCCTTTTACCAAGCCACTGTTTACGACGTTTAACATTTCGATAGAAGATCCATTTTACGCCACCAGTCACAAGTCTATCCAAAAAGGGTGAAATGAGTTCGCGAGAATGAAGAGAAGAGCAGATGTCAACTCGGGATTTGCGGTTGCTTTCGGACAATTCATGAGGCACCCATTTTCTAAGTTTAGGAACCTTTCCAAGTTGTTGAAGATGACGCTGAACAGTTGTATGGTTTGAACTAAACTTTATTGCCAATTCTTCAACTGATAATGCAGGATTTTCTTAAAGTAATGCCTTAAGGAGCTTATTATCAAACTCAACTGAACGTTCTGTTCGATCTTCATCCTCAAGGCTGAAATCTCCACTTCTGAATTTTGAAAACCATTTTCTGCAAGTTCTTTCATTCAAGCATTCTTTCCCATAAACTGAGTGTATGTTTCGAGTCGCTTCGGCTGCAGAGTTTCCTTTTTTTACTCATAAAGCATTACTTGCCTTAAATCCTCTTTGGATACTTCCATGCTAGAAATGGTTTTAATCAACGAAATTTTAATTCTGTTATTCTGTGAAATAATGTTTAATTAGTTTAAATGTACACAAATGCATAAAAATAATTTTTACTTCCATTAGGCATTCTAAAATACTATTAAATTTCATTGAATTTTAAAAAAGGTAAAATCGGACAGAACTTATAGGATGACCTGATATAAAAACATCTCCAGAATCTTTGGACAATCGCCATATGGATATTCAGTAAGCAGTGGAGAAGCAAGGCTGTTTTATTGGCTTGTTCTGCATAAAATCGTACGCGGGATCAGTACCATCTTAAGGTATGGATAGGTTCAACATATGTAGGGGGCTTGATTCTGATCTGCGTATGCTGTGGTTTGCTGTCAATAAATAAATACTATGGGGTCTAGCCAGTTGATCTGCCTGCAGGATGAACGGTTTAGGGGGCCGATTCTGACCTATGTATTCTGTGGCTTACTGACAATAAATACTACAGGATTCTGTGCATTGACTTTTCCCAAGGTCCTTTAATACTGCAAAGATGGTCCTGTTCGACATGTCGAAAATTTCGATATTCAAGAACAGCAAGCTATTCAAGAACACAACTTGATGAGGAGACACGAGTTTGCCTGAACTTGTTTCAGTGGAAACAGCCATCAATCGATGAAGATAAATTTAATCCTTATAAAAGATATCGTGACAACAGGCTGCGTTGATGTAACAGATGGCCACCAAAAAGTTAGTCACGAACACGTTTTCCTCTAAGTTGTGCGCCTCTGCGCGCACACACGTTTTACAACTAGTGTACAAAGAAAGGAAATTGCACACCCAAGATTTTCCTGATGAAACAGAATTTCTGCAAATTGAAAAGGGTTACTCTCATCGATGCGCACTTTGCAAAGAAAGATAAAAAATTTGCACACAGAGTAAACTTTTGCGTTAACTAAAGAATGATACACTGATTAATGTAGTTCCTTATATAGAAAATGGTCAAGGTTGGAAAGCCTTTGATCAGAGCTGACCTGGGGTGAAACGAAACAATTATACAAGCCTTTGAGGGAATTTTTACATGAGTACTAGAACTGGTAGAAATAGCAGCCAAATCTTTCTCAAATTATATTATACCGTCTTAAAAATAAGAATAGATTGAATTATATAGTTCTAAGTACATTATCAATCGAATAGTCATGGCTGGAACGCCTTTGATGATGATTTTGATATGGGGAAGATTTGACTACCATTCCTAGCGTCGTTAGAACCTCTTTCGTTGGCTGCAGCAACTGATATTAGTAAAAATTTGTGATCCTAGTTCCTCCACCGCTGAGTAATCCCTGATTTTTTAAAATCAACCCTGACTGTAGCTTTTAGAAAAGCCCTTTCATCAGTGCTTTTATTGACGAGGGACAACGATAGAAATACTCGAGCGGGTTCTAGGGTGAAAATATAGAAACGAACAGCATTGTATGTTATGTCACTTATCGCCGTATCGCGGTCGGAACTTTCGTTGCTAAGCAAACTGTTTTATTCCACAAACAAAGAAAACATCAATCAAACGACATCTGTCACAGATTACAGATAACAAACCGCGCGCATGCGCACACATATGGGTTCTCCGTCGATCATATCAAACACTGTAGAGGCATGTGGCCTAGTGGTTAGGGGCGTTGGACTCTTGATCGTAAAATTGTGGTTTCAATTCCTTAAGCGGGCGACGCGTTGTGTTCTTGAGCAAAACACTTCATGTTGCTCCAGTCCACTCATCTGGCAAAAATGAGTTATCCTGTGATGGACCAGAGGTAAATATATATACACACCACTAAGCCACGCACCTTCACACAACGAAGCAGGCACATAAACATTCGGATACTCTTGATTAAAGAACAAAAACGCATGCTAATTTAGGGAGTGTGTGTGTGTGTACACACACACAGAGGTGGATGGGTGTGCATAACCGCACACTTATAAGTGATAGGGTGTAATGTCGGTTTGTTGATTAGTCACCTGTTTTAAATCTTGGTAGATGAGTGTGAGGCGTGGCATAGAAGGAAGTATATAATAGAAAAGTACAGAATGTGATTGGACCAATTTCACTTATTCGCCCCCCCCCATGATATGTGAAAGTAGATATGATTATTTAGGAGTGTCGGGGTAACAAATAATCATAATTTCCTATAAATTAAACTGATAATATGTGTTCACAAAAACATAGACCAGTTTTATACAAATGTCTACAGTTGTAGGCTTTCTATGTTATTTGCCACAGAACAGGTTTATTATGAATTGACAAGCTTAAGTTGTGTGGTACATTCAATATCTATAAAGCTGAAATGCGAAAAGTTTGTCTGTCTGATTTTGCGAATGGAACAGGTTAAAGAGCACTAGATGGGGTCGGATTGGCTCCAGACTTTACAGGGACATGTAAAAAGAGGCGAGGAAGTGAGTGGACTAGGTTTAAAATCCCTATCTCAAAAGCTGTGGTTACTAGGGCTACAAAACCCACACTTTGACAAGTGTTTGTCGTTTCTCACTTTCGTATATCACCCTCTCTTCCTCGATCTCTCTTTTTCCTCCCTTCCATCCATTTTCTTTCTATAACGACGTTTAACAGCTTCGCCATCTCTCTGTCACTTTTTCTCTCACCACCTCTTTATCTATAGAGAGAAAGCGTTGACAGCCACAAAAGTTTAAATATTCCCGCCACAGGTCTTTTAGAACGGTGAATTATTATCGTCTACCACCAGCGCACAATCATAAAAGATATTATTAATCAGATATATTATGTTAATTTATATATATGAGTGTGTAAATAAATATATATATATATAATGTGTATACACACACACACACACACACACATATATATATATATATGTGTGTGTGTGTGTGTGTGTGTGTTTGTGTGTATATATATAAAGTGTATATATTTATATATGTCTACTCTATAAAATGAAGAAGGCGAACGTTGATACAAATTGGATTTTTATGTAAAAAGGGGTCTAAATGGGGCTGGAAGGGGATTAAAATTTACAGGAGGGGGTAACTTGAGGTGAGAAATTGATTGCTGTGAAAACGGGGATTTTATTGACTTTTGGGGACACTTGGGGGTCTACAGTGGACACCTTTTGCCCGATTTCAATCTAATTTTCAACATGGCAAAGTGGAAGCGGATTTGTAGTTTAAGCGCGGAAATCTAATTTTTTATAAATGGGAGAAAGATAGAGAGTAAGAGAAAGCGAGGGAGAGTCCGAGAGAACCGCTATGTTATTTTATCGATCACGACCGGCGAACCGCTAAGTTAGTTTATCGATTCCTTGGGCGAACCGCTAAGTTATTTTACCGATCTCCTTAGGCGAACCGATAAGTTATCTTATCGAGCACGTTTGGTGAACCGCTAAGTTATTTCATCGATCACGTTTGACGAACCGCTAAGTAATTTTATCGTTTTCCTTTGGCGAACCACTAAATTATTTTATCGATTGCCTTTGGCGAACTGCTAAGTTATTGTATCGATATCCCTTGGCGAACCGCTAAGTCATTTCATCGATCTCTTTTGGCGAACCGCTAGATTATTTTATCGATCTACTTCGATGAAACGCTAAGTTATTTTATCGATCTTGTTGGCGAACCGAACGCATACGCTGTTGCAATTTTCCGATTTTTGAGCCCACATCATCCCAAGGTCTACAAATGTAAACCCTTCGAGAAAATTGAAATTTCACGGATGTTCAAGCGGAATAGACGCATACTTCTATTACTGAACCTGGAACCGTGTGGTTGTGAAGCAAGCTTCTTACCATAGAACTACACTACGCCTCTGTATCACCAAGAAGTAATTTTCATATCAGTTCAAATGCGAAAACGGAAATGATAAACTGGAAGGAACGGAGGGGCGAGTGTGGTGGGGAGTCCTGCTTGATAATATTTAGTAACAATGTCTGTTGAAGACGCATGTAGGAAGTGGGGAAGACGAGGGGAGGCTAAAGGTGCAACTCGATTTCATTTTGCTTTTTTAAGGCTTTAAAATTGTAAAAATTTGCCCAGTTTTCGTAAGGGCAGAATTATACGTGGATCTTTACCTTTTGACCTACAGATTTTAAAAAATAATTTTTTGTAACTAAACACTTTTAAACTTCGGACACTGGTAGAGTGTGTCATATAAAACATCTTTTACTCTTAGCATTTTTGAGAAAAACTTATATTTACAAAGTTATTTCACGTTAAAGATGCTCACAAAATGTGTTGGGCAACCAAGTTTACACAAAACAATCTTCCCTGTTTTCTGTGTCGAATGCCTTAGTTAAATCTATAGTGGCATCTGTTCCTCTAAGCATTTCTCCTGAACCTGCCTCGCAGAAAATATCATGTCCATTATTCCTCGCTCGGGTCTGAAGCCACACTGTTCTTCAGTAATCACATGTGGACATACATTCTCAAGGAGACGATCTAACATGACCCTTGAAAGTATCTTCCCGGTATGTGGCAGGAGAGTTATCCGTCAGAATTACCACACACTGCTTTTGGGCACTTACCCTTGTATAGAGAGATTAGAATGCCTTTTATCCATTCCTGTGGCACAGAAGATTCATTTCAAACTCGAGTTATCAGACTATAAATTTCAGATGAAATACGATCCCCACCTGCTTTCAGAATTTCATCTGGAATGTCATCCAATCTGCGAGCTTTACCTGATCTCAGTTTACATAATGCCAGATTTACTTCTTCAATGGAAGGTGTATCGTTGCACCATCTCTCTTTGCGGAATGTTGTTTATGATATCCATGTTCACTACGGACGGATTATGGAAAAGATCTGCAAAGTGTTCTCTCCATCTATTCATTATTCCAGTAGGATCTTTAATAACTTCATTTCCATCTTATGACTCCAAGGGAACATATGAAGATTGCGGTCCAAAAGCTTACTGCAATAAAATATAAACAATTTTTAATGTCTTTCCTGTCATAGGCTGCCTGTACTTCCTCAGACAAATTTCTCCATCAAGTGTCTTTAAGCCTCCTGAGTTCTTTTTGCAAGTCTGCTTTCTGAGATTTGTACAACCTTTCTAGTTGCACTTTTTTCTTAACGTTTGGGTCAAGAAGCTTTTCATGGGTGGTCCTCTTTGTTGCTAAAAGCTCATTTATCACCGTGTTATTGGAATCAAACAAGTCTCGGTACTGTCTCCTCTTAAAACCTAACATCTCTGATCCCATTTTATATATTCCATCTCGAAAAGATTGCAATGAACATTGATGCATCTCTCCTGAAATAACCGCAAAACTTGCGGCTGTTTTACCTGCTCTCTCTTTCTCTTTCTCTTTTACTTGTTTCAGTCATTTGACTGCGGCCATGCTGGAGCACCGCCTTTAGTCGAGCAACTCGACCCCAGGACTTATTCTTTTGTAAGCCCAGTACTTATTCTATCGGTCTCTTTTGCCGAACTGCTAAGTAACGGGGACATAAACACACCAGCATTGGTTGTCAAGCAATGCTAGGGGGACAAACACACACACGCATATATATATATATATATATACATATATACGACGGGCTTCCTTCAGTTTCTGTCTACCAAATCCACTCACAAGGCTTTGGTCGGCCCGAGGCTATAGTAGAAGACACTTGCCCAAGGTGCCACGCAGTGGGACTGAACCCGGAACCATGTGGTTGTTAAATAAGCTACTTACCACACAGCCACTCCTGCGCCTATTTTCTCTACACCAATTTTCTTTGGTACTCGTACACCGGCACTGCGAATCTTCTTGCGGACCCTGGACTTGAACTTGGCCGTAACCATTTTGTGATCAGTATCACAATCAACGCCTCGTAATGTGCTGAGACTGCGCAGATCTTGAAAGTCAGCCTTCGATCATGTGACCTTGCTTTGATCTTGGGTGAATCCAGGTAACTTTATGCTTCAACTTATGACGAAAGAAAGTATGCCCAACAACCAATCCTAGCTCAGAGCACATTTGTAGCAGATGCATTCCATTGTCGTTCACCTTTCCTATACTGTAACGCCCGAGTACGTTCCAAGCACCATAGTCTCTACCTACACGTGCATTAAAGTCACTTACCACAACCAACTTCTCATTCAAAGGAACTGACAGAATACTTTTAAGCTCCTCATAAAATACATGAATATTTTCGGATCTTTTCGGTTTGAACGGCACTTTTCAACAAAATTTCTAGTTAACTAAAAAATTTTTAACTTCGCATACTGGTAGAATGTGTTTATAAAACATCATTTTCTCTTGGCTTTATTGAGAAAATTCTATAGGTTGTAAGATATTTCGTTTTTAATTTCGAGCATTTCGGCAATTTTAACCAATCGCTTACATCCATTTAGGTAAATAACATTCTGTGCATAATGAATATGTCTCACCTTTAAGAAACAGATTGGGTTTATTTACATTTGTGAAGAAAAAAGATACCCTTCCCCCACCCCTAACCCTAACACTCACCCTAAATCTAAAATAGATTGAAATGCAATAGATCGATACCAGGGTTATAATTATGGGTGACAATTTCATACGACACCGCTACGGAAAATGGGATTTTTTTCTAGCGGTGTCAAATGAAAATGTCACCCATAATTATGGCCCTAGTATCGATCTATTGCATTTCGATCTATTTTAGATTTAGGGTTAGGGTTAGGGGTTGGGGAAGGGTATCTTTTTTCTTCACAAATGTAAATAAACCCAATCTGTTTCTTAAAGGTGAGACATATTCATTATGCACAGAATGTTATTTACCTAAATAGATGTAAGCGATTGGTTAAAATTGCCGAAATGCTCGAAATTAAAGACGAAATATCTTACAACCTATAGAATTTTCTCAATAAAGCCAAGAGAAAATGATGTTTTATAAACACATTCTACCAGTATACGAAGTTTAAAAGTGTTTAGTTAACTAGAAATTTTGTTGAAAAGTGCCGTTCAAAAGGAAAATATCCTTTTCCTCACTAGCTGAAAGTGTAGGGTCATAAACAGAGAAAAGTAGTCACAAAACCTCCACAAGAAAGTTGGATCCGGAGTGTTATGCGTTTGTTTATGCTTTGTGGTTGTTCTAGGTCTTTTAGCATATTGAAACACTTGTTCTACTCTAAGTTATTTAAAACACACACACACACACAGACTGACTCTTTTCGTTGAGCTGTAATCTCGAACTTTCGTGAACTATTTTAATAAATTGTGTGATTGTATACACAGACATACAGATGTGTGTGTGAGAGAGAGAGATAGAAAGGGAAAACCAGCTGGAAGGCCTAGTGGACTTTGTACCTCGTGTCTATTTATAAATGTAGAGAACATTTAAATTATCTAAACAGATAAATCCAGTGTTATCAAACCGAGGTATTTGTTAACATGGAAAGTAGCACCATACATGCTCAAATATAACAATAAGGCAAGATATTTTTTGTGTTTTTAAAACAATTTCTCCCTCCTCTCAATCTGGGATACCACTTTATAGTTGAATCCTTTCAGTTTCATATTTTGTTAAGGTTTCTACAATGTTTTTCGTTTAATGAAAACTTACACTTTAATGCGTGTCTGTGTGTGTTTAATTTTTGAAATATATATATATATGTTCGAGGTTTGTGTAAATGGTTTGGTCACTAGGGAATTGGACAAACAGCCATAAAGTCAATTGTTTCTCGTAATTGTTGTGTAGAGTTCATGGCCCACAAACCCATTATTCTGTACAAAACACCCTGCATTTAAAATATAAAATAGGATAGACACTACGCAATTAAAGAAACGAAAACATTGAATACGTATTAATTAGAATTTTTCGAAAAGTATAAATCATAAAAAAAAAATTAATGAAATGTATTAATTAATAATTTAATCTGGCGGAGGTAAAGAATACGCACAGCACCCATCTTCGGGGTAACCGCAAACCTGATCCTAACCTTATCCCTAACCGCCAACAACAGGTGGTGTGCGTATTCTTTACCTTCGCTATGTAATCTGTGGTTTAGTATAATTATAGAAAGTGAAAGAGTAATATGTTAATGCTTTTTATAGAAATCATTATTATTATTACTACTGCATTATATTTTGAGTTTAAATTTCTCTGAGGTCGACTTTGCTTTTCCTCTTTTTAGGGTTAATAATATAAGGACCAGAAGAACACTGGAGTTGATGTAATCTATTTACTCCTCCTGTAAAATTGCTGGCCTTGTGCCAAAATTCGAAACCATTCTATTACACGACATTATTTTCATTATTTTTCTCGAAGAAATGATGTTTTGTTGAAAAAAAATTTAAGCAAATGGATTATTACATCCTTGTTTACACGTTGAGGGCTGAGGATGTGTGTTTCGTCGGAACTTGGGCCTCGAGCCAAAACACTTAATCTCATAATTATCAAAGTTCCACGGAGTGGGTTATGGATAAATAAATATATATTTCTTTACTACCCACAAGGGGCTAAACATAGAGGGGGACAAACAAGGACAGACAAAGGGATTTAGTCGATTACATCGACCCCAGTGCGTAACTGGTACTTAATTTATCGACCCTGAAAGGATGAAAGGCAAAGTCGACCTCGGCTTAAATATAATTCAACCATATGTATTAAATCTAGCTGTAAATTTAGGCCTCAATAGGGGGCTCTTGGACAGCTTGAGATGAGGGTAAACAAGATCACTGTTTCACTTTTTTGGTGCCTGAGACGATATAATTATTTCTAAATAGATGATTGTTGTTTAACAGCAAGCCTTCTTTAAATGGGTAGACTTACGATCAAAGACATTCCAGTCTTATTTCCAGATGTAGTCTATCGAGGTCTACAATTTTATAATGTGTTCAGACTTGTTCAAGACCGTAGCGTTGTGCTTTTAGAGAGATTTTGCTGCTTTTCTAATAATTCCAGCAGCCACATAGAAGCCTAGCTCTTTCATAATTCCACTGATATAAACAACACTGTAAAATTGACGAATATTATACTGTCTTTATCACGATGATTTGAAAAGTTAATGAGAAGAAGAGAGGTTGGGTCCATATTGTTAGTGAGTCCTTCATGCGTATTTAGAGGAATTGTGGTTGGTGTCTAGCTTGAATAGTTGAACGGAAATAAAACCAATAGTAAAAAAATGTTCTGAAAAAGCTACAGTTTTAGTTACGAAAAATGTCTTGGGAAAACAATGTCACATATTGGCGATCTTTATTTTTATGTACAAAGCGTATATGATGACATATAAGACACTTTTTCAAAAATATTACCCCAGGTCCCAATGCGAAGTTGTTTTAGATATTACATACCTTAATGAACTAAAAGCCCTTTTTTCATTTTTAATTTGTGCAGCTGAAATTGGCGTACGACTTATATACCCGTCGGTTTATGTCATCAAATATGGTATATTATCATCGCTAATTAAATAACAATACTTGGGATTTTTTCGGTTTGAACGGCAGTTTTTAAAAATAATTTCCACGTAACTAAACACTTTTAAACTTCGTATACTGGTAGAATGTGTTTATAAAACATCTTTTTCTCTTGGCTTTATTGAGAAAATTCTATGGTTTGTAAGATAATTGTTTTTTTCTGCAATTTCAACCAATCAATGACGTCCATTGAGGTAAAAAAAAACATTCTGTGCCGTATGAATATGTCCCTCGTTTAAGAAACAGATTGGGTTTATTTACATTTGTGAAGAAAAAAAGATACCCTTCCCCCCACCCTTAATCCTAACCCTAAAACAGATTGAAATGCAATAGATCGATACTAGGGTCATAATTATGGGTGACAATTTCATATGACACCGCTAGAAAAAACTGCCGTTCAAACCGAAAAGATCCAATATGGTATATTAACATCGCTAATTAAATAACAATACTTGTGCATAACGACAATAAAGTTTAAAGTTTATAGAAATGTGGTGGGATGGCTGTTGCAATGAGTGACTTAGGCAATTCTCCGCGGCAACGCCTTTAGCAATCATATACGCGGGGTGCGGCTGAACCCGCCAATTGTTCTCAGGTGTACAACCTGTTCCTAACCACTCTTCCATCTTCTGCTTCATACCCCATCTTTTTTTTCTTTTTCTTTGGTGAAGTAGTTAGGGTTTTTCTCTCTTTCGACAATTTGAACTATTATACTTTTAATGTTTTTTTACTTTCTTTTCTTCCTGTAAAAATATGCTAATAATAATAATTTGTGATTTACAGAATGGCCCTAGGATCTTTTCGGTTTGAACGGCAGTTTTTTCTAGCGGTGTCATATGAAATTGTCACCCATAATTATGACCCTAGTATCGATCTATTGCATTTCAATCTGTTTTAGGGTTAGGGGTATCTTTTTTTCTTCACAAATGTAAATAAACCCAATCTGTTTCTTAAATGAGGGACATATTCATACGGCACAGAATGTTTTTTTTACTTCAATAGACGTCATTGATTGGTTGAAATTGCAGAAATTGAAGAAAAAAAACAACAAATATCCTACAAACTATAGAATTTTCTCAATAAAGCCAAGAGAAAAAGATGTTTTATAAACACATTCTACCAGTATACGAAGTTTAAAAGTGTTTAGTTACCTAGAAATTATGTTAAAAACTGCCATTCAAACCGAAAAGATCCGAGGCCCTACAACTGAAAAAAATTCTTGTTTTATTCTATATCTTCTTTAATTGCTCCTTTGTTGTTTAGGTATTTTGTCCTTTGCCCTAACGAGTCTGCTGATTTGCCGCTTCTAGTTTTAGGTTCAGTTCTACTGTGTGGAACTTGGACAAGTGTCTGTTATGATAGCCCCTGGCTGACCAAAGCCTTATTGGAAACTGTGATCATGCTTGGGCACTGCCTTGATTTTTTTTTTTTTAGTCGAATGAATCGCCCCTAGTACTTATTTTAAGCCTGGTACTAATTCTGTCGGTTTCTTTTGCCGAAACGTTAAGTTGCAGGGACGTAAGCACATCAACACCAGTTGTTAAGCGGTGAGGGTGGGACAAACATAGACATAAAGATCCTCCTCCCCCACCATATATAACGTCAGTGGTTCATATATCCGAAAAAGAAGCACACATATACACAAAATAATTAAATATATAGGCGCAGGAATGACTGTGTGCATAGGCACAGGAGTGACCCCAGGACTTCGCTGGAATTTTCTATTACTTTTCCTTATTAAAACATTGCGTAATGAAATCAGTTCATATTTTTTGAATAACCTTGTATATATCTGTGTATGTCTTAGTGTCCGTGTTTGTCCCCCATTTCCTATCACTGTTTGACAGCCAGTGTTTACGTCCCTGTAACTTAGCAGTTCAACAAAAGACAATAAATACTAGCCTTAAGAAATAAGTTGATTTGTTCAACTAAATTCTTTCAAAGTAATGCTCTAGAATGGCCGCGGGTGAATGACAAGAATATTATATATATATATATATATATATGTGGCAGGCTTCTTACAGTTTCTGTTTTCCAAATCCACTCACAAGGCTTTGGTTCGCCCGAGGCTATAGTAGAAGACACCCAAGGTTCCACACAGTGGTACTGTACATGGAACCATATGGTTGGGAAGCAAGCTTCTTATTTCTTTATTGCCCACAAGGGGCTAAACATAGAGGAGACAAACAAAGGCAGATAAAAGGATTGTTGCTTACATCGACCCCCAGCGTGTAACTGGTATTTAATTTATCGATCCCGAAAGGATGAAAGGCAAAGTCGACCTCGGCAGAATTTGAACTCAGAACGTAATGGCAGATTCCCGCATTGTGCAATGCGAGTTATTCTCAATCAGTGTCTTGATTTGGTCGTCATCAGAAGTGGGGAGTCTGCTTCAGCATTCTTCATCAATAAGGCTACAGTCACCAACTCTAAACTTAGTGAACCACTTCCATACAGTTCTGTCTACTAAAGCACCATCACCATACACAGCACTTATCTTTTTTGTTGCTTGTTAGGCATTTTTGACTTTATGGTAATAAAACAGCATCAAGTGTCTAAAATGCACCTTATAATCTTCCATTTTTATTGGGATGTAAAACTGACATGAATTAAGTAATTTTAAACTTTCTTTCTTGAGAGACAGTTTGAAGTGTACACTAACCGGAAGTCTAAGCATATTATATGTGTCGATAAATTTAACGTGTTGAAACATGAACGACTAAAAACCAGCATGACCTTTCTGGACAACCCAATGTATAATGTGGGTTCATATTCCTCATGTGCTTACTGGTTGTAAACAATGGAGTTGCCTGGAGTCCGTAACAAAATTTTGTCCAGGTCATTTGTTGTTCAGTGGACTGGGAGATTATTCCCTTGCTTGGAAACAAGTTGGAGCTGATGGTAGAAAAAACATCTGGCTGTAGAAAATTCTGCCTTGACATTCTGTTTGATGCATACAAGCATGGAAAAGTAGACCTTAACCCTTTTAATACAAACCTTCCTGCAACTGCCCCTTGTTTCTGTGATACAAAGTTCCAGTTTAAATTGTTCTAAATTAAAACCTTCCATTAAAATTGCATGTTAATTTATGTTCCAAAACACCAACCTAATGATGACCAAGTTGTTTTTATTAAATTCTGCTTTGTTTTCGGGATAAAGTGAAACAAAAGCTGTGTGTTGCTTCAACAGAAATACTGTAATAAAATAATGACATTGCTGATTTCAGATACTAATTTTTTATTTTTTATTATTTTCACATATATTTCAGACTTCCGATCTTAAACTTTGTTTGAAAGTAGAGGTGGTAGCTTGCTGTAAAGACAATGACGTCACTGCTTACACGACATTGGACAAGTATAATCAGAGATCACATCTCAACATTCCAGAGCAACATGGTACATTGTCCATTGAACTGCTCTGGCCATGGAATCTGTAACGATGGCAAATGCCTTTGTTTGGTAAGTTCATTCCAAATACTCTTCACCCCTTTCTTCTTGCCCTACCTCACCACCCAGCACATTGCAAACAATATCCAGAGCTTCTTTTTGCTTTATCATATCTTAAAAGGTGAACCTCATAAGACATGTCTTGATTTGTTAATTCAGACAATTATTCAATGAAAGTACTCTGCAACTAATAAGAAATTAGTTGGGGTTATGATCAATGTCTGTGTGAAATAAATGAATGAACAGAATCATTTGTGCAGTGATGTGTCACATATGGTGCACTTTGATGCTCTATTGTGCATCTCAGTGCACTGAGGTGCATCAAGGATGTGCTGTAGACTTTTAGGCATGACTGTAGATGCTGGCTTAGTTGTGTAATTAAGAAGTTTGCTTCTCAACCACATGGTTCTGGGTTCAGTCCCACTGCAAAGCACCTTGGGCAAATGTCTTCTACTTCATAAGCAAGAGGTGTTATCCATCTTAACCACTTTTTAAAAATTGATTTTTTAATATTTTTTATGACTTAGACAAAGAAGAACTGAACTCTTAACCTCTGACCTTTAAGTAGAGTTTGCAAGATTGATAGAGGAATCTATATTCAATATTGCAATATTAATTAATATTTTAAATTATTATGAATACACAAAACAGTAATAATAAAAAGAAAACAATGATGTTTACATTTGTTCCTAACTTGTTCGGGTAGGCTTGGCTGTGAAAATGTTATTTGCTGTTGGAGTTAGTCTCTGGAGAACAACTCCCTTTAGATCAATGGTTGGCAACTTCTTTGCCTCCACGGGCCGGATTCAGTATTAATGACAGATAGTGGGCTGGACAAAGGCCATAAAAGAAGAATCAAGGAAAATTACACAAGCTAAAAATTAATCACAAATGTTGACTATACTTTAAAATAATTTGTATTAACTACAGATGAATGTAGTAATGGAAAAATATCATTTATTCAATTTAAGACATCGTTGGAATCATTTAAAAAATCTTAAAAATACATAGCAGCCAAAAAATTAATGGGAAACTCAATGTTTTTTGTTCCTTGGAAGCTTCTCAATATTAGGCTTCAAACTTGCTGATGCCAAGAGCAAAATATTATCAAGATGGTTGGTTACCAGTTAATCTTGTTCTCAAATTGTTCTTTGCTTCAGTTTGGTAAATAATTGCTTGCACTAATAAGGGATTCCAAACAAAGATGCCATCTTTTTTGCATGATTCACTAAGTTGGTATACTTCCCACTTGGAAAAATATATTTTACATAGAAATCAATCAAGGAAACATCTCTAGAAGGAAATTTAGACCTCAATAAGCCATCACTAAGACACTCAAATGAGTGAGTGTCTTAGTGAGTGTGGCTGGGGACGAGTGAGCTCTGAGGAAGACAGGTCACTTCAATACAAGTAAAGATAGACGAAGTGAGAGAGAAAGAAAAGAGACAAGACTCCAGTAGGTCAGCAATTGGAGTGTGTTTTGCAAGTGACTTCATGTCACCTGTCTGTGTTGTCTTAGAGAATGCAGATGGCTGAGTTGATAAGATACCAGACAACCAGCCAAGCGGTTGGTAGTTCATATCCTGTTATTCTATATTGGGATAAGGCAGTGAGCTGGCAGAACCGTTAGCACACCGGGCGAAATGCGTAGCCGTATTTCGTCTGCCGTTACGTTCTGAGTTCAAATTCCGCCGAGGTTGACTTTGCCTTTCATCCTTTCGGGGTCGATAAATAAAGTACCAGTTTCGTCTGTCGTTACGTTCTGAGTTCAAATTCCGCTGAGGTCGACTTTGCCTTTCATCCTTTCGCGGTCGATAAATAAAGTACCAGTTTCGTCTGTCGTTACGTTCTGAGTTCAAATTCCGCTGAGGTCGACTTTGCCTTTCATTCTTTCGGGGTCGATATATAAAGTACCAGTTTCGCACTGGGGTCGATGTAATCGACTTAATCCCTTTGTCTGTCCTTGTTTGTCCCCTCTATGTTTAGCCCCTTGTGGGTAGTAAAGAAATATATATTAGGATAAAATGTACCTGTATTGTGTAGGATAAAAGGTACTGTGTGGTGGAGTAAGAGGTACCACCTTTACCAATGCCAATACCAGTTCCTTGATGCTAAATTCCTGTAGTTTTTACAACACTGTTAAATTGTTTAATGGGGTATTTTTTCCAGGTACAATTCCGTGGAGGTTCCTGTAGAGAAAACAACAAAGACTACTATTTGGCATTTGGTTCCATCTTCGTTGTTTTGGCTTTTGTTTGTTTGGTACAACTAGTAAGTATCATCATCATCATCATGAACACCAGCACCTCTCTCCTCCTCATTCTCCTTTCCCTCACTTTGAATGATGTCACCCTCTGGCTAGGTAGGCGGGCAGGTGAACATTCTACCTGAATGGAACGCCGGTCCATTGCAGGGTTATCTATTTACAGCTGAGTGGCCTGGAGCAATGTGAAATGAAGGTGTTTTGCTCAAGAACACACAATGCACTGCTGGTCTGGGAATCGAAACCAAGATCTTCTGATCATGAGTGCAACACCCTAACCACTGGGCCACATGCCTTCTCTCTCTCTTTCTAAACATACACACACACACACTTATAAACATATATATATATACTCTTTTACTTGTTTTAGTCATTTGACTGTGGCCATGCTGGAGCACCGCCTTTAGTCGAGCAAATCGACCCCAGGACTTATTCTTTGTAAGCCTAGTACTTATTCTATCGGTCTCTTTTGCCAAACCGCTAAGTTACGGAGACGTAAACACACCAACATCGGTTGTCAAGCAATGTTGGGTGGACAAACACAGACACATAAACATATACACACACATGCATATATATATATATACATATATACGACGGGCTTCTTTCAGTTTCCGTCTACCAAATCCACTCACAAGGCTTTGGTCGACCCGAGGCTATAGTTGAAGACACTTGCCCAAGGTGCCACGCAGTGGGACTGAACCCAGGACCATGTAGTTGGTAAGCAAGCTACTTACCACACAGCCACTCCTATGTGCATATATATATATATATATATATATATACATACACGTCTGTGTGTGTGTGCATGTATATGTGTGTGTGTCTGTATGCCTATGTAAAATAACCACTAATCCCCAGCATCATCAGATTAGTTACACAATGTTCTCTATCATATTTGCCAGTGTATCTGTATTTGGTCCCAGTACATCCGAGAACAGAAGCAGTCCTTGTGGAGTGCTTTTAAGATCACAACCCAAAAGATGTTGTACGCCCTCACACTGTGTGCCACAGCCATCAGAGCCATCTACTTCTTTACAAAGGTATGTAACTCTTTCCTTTTTCTCACTTTCTTTTTCTCCTTTAAAGATATTTGCACGTGAACGGAGAAGCAAAGATGAATAAAGATGAATATAAACAGGTTGTGGAGGTGCAATGGCCCAGTGGTTAGGGCAGCGGACCTGCGTTTGGAGGATCGCGGTTTCAATTCCCAGGCCAGGCGTCGTGAGTGTTTATTGAGCGAAAACACCTGAAAGCTCCACGAGGCTCCGGCAGGGGGTGAAGGCGATCCCTGCTGTACCCTTTCGCCATAACTTTCTCTCACTCTTTCTTCTGTTGGCCTGCTCGCTTAGCCAGTGGGGTGGCATCGTTTGAAGACTAAAACAATGCGAAGCGCACTGTGACCAGCGATGTTTAGCAACATCTGATGGCCTGGTCGGTCACCATGATCATAGTGATAAACAGGTTAATAGATGGACAGACATAAAGAGAACAGATGGATGCAGTTTTGGTTAAAATGTTTGCTTCCGAACCCCATGATAATGGGTTCCGTTCCACTGCGTGGCACTTTGGGCAAGTGTCTTTTACTATAGCCCCAAGCTGACCAAACCATGAAGGTACTCAAGAACACACAATGCACTGCTGGTCTGGGAATCGAAACCAAGATCTTCTGATCATGAGTGCAACACCCTAACCACTGGGCCACATGCCTTCTCTCTCTCTCTTTCTAAACACACTTATAAACATATATATATATATACTCTTTTACTTGTTTTAGTCATTTGACTGTGGCCATGCTGGAGCACTGCCTTTAGTCGAGCAAATTGACCCCAGGACTTATTCTTTGTAAGCCCATTTAATGGAGAGAAACTGAGAGAAGCCTGTTTGTGTGTGTGTCTCTACTGTAGTACATGGCTGAGTCCTGTCTATTTAAACTTAATAATTATCAAAGACACTGCAGGAAGACCAGGAGGCTGGTCGTTTGTATTTTGTCTTTGCTACTGAGTTGTGCATAAACATACGTACGTACAACACACCAAACACATTAATTATTGAGTAACAGAACAGGAGTAATATAATCACATCCATTGGCTTACAGCTGTTTCAGCTATAAGGAACTGTTACGTGAGGTGAGTGCCAGAATGATATACCTTCATCAGAGCCTTAACATGACTTCATGCTAAGGCTCTGATGAAGTCATAAAATGTTGTTCTGGCACTCACCTCTGGGTGCACAGTTTATTACAGCCGAAACAGCTGTAAGCTAATGAATGTGTATGTATGCATGTACACAACCCAGTAGCAATGACAAGCACCAAATGACCAACATCTTGGCCAGCTGTCCAATGCTCCTCGGACTCGGTCTATCTACAGTGTCTTTGATATCGATAAAATTTAAATAGTCAGGATTCAGCTCTCTTTACTCTTTTACTTGTTTCAGTCATTTGACTGCGGCCATGCTGGAGCACCACCTTTAATCAAGCAACTCGACCCCAGGACTTATTCTTTTGTAAGCCCAGTACTTATTCTATCGGTCTCTTTTGCCGAACCGCTATGTGACAGGGACATAAACACACCAGCATCGGTTGTCAAGCAATGCTAGGGGGACAAACACAGACACACAAACACGCACACACATATATATATATATATACATATATACGATGGGCTTTTTTTCAGTTTCCTTCTACCAAATCCACTCACAAGGCTTTGGTCGGCCCGAGGCTATAGTAGAAGACACTTGCCCAAGGTGCCATGCAGTGGGACTGAACCCGGAACCATGAGGTTGGTAAACAAGCTACTTACCACACATGTATTGTTGTTAGTTTTTATCTTTCAAGGTTGCCTCCTTGACTGAACCTGAGCCATGGAAAGAACACCCATAAAAAGATTATGATATTGTACAGAGCCGATATGTCCCACCTCTGCTTTATAAACGGAACATCTATTATTTTTCCTTCTTTCCATGTTTATTTAGTTCCAGCTCCAGCTTCCAGACCAGATGTTTTCAAACCTGTGGTGCGCCTATTACCCTTTACTTCTCACTGGTTTCACACTCATCGTGTGTTACTGGGCCGAGGTCAGTCTTATTCATATCATTGTTACCATCACAACTATCATCCTGTTACACATACATACACTCCTCCTCCTCCTCTTCCTCTTCTTCTTCCTTTTCTTCTCCTCATCCTTCTTCTTCTCCTCTTCCTTTTTCTTCTTCCTCTTCTTCCTTTTCTTCTCCTCCTTCTTCCTTTTCTTCTTCTTCTTCTCCTCCTCCTTCTTCTTCTTCCTTTTATTCTCCTCCTCCTCCTTCTTCCTTTTCTTCTTCTCCTCCTTCTTCTTCTTCTTCCTCTTCTCCTTCTTCCTTTTCTTCTTTCTTTTTTCTCTTCTTCTTCTTATAATAATAATAATAATAATAATAATAATACTAATAATAATAGTAATTGTGGAGTTTTTTCCTTTCAGGCTTTCCATTTGAACAACCTTCCTGTGGAACAACCCCGGTTCCTGAGTAAATCCTTCGTTGGGTTCATAGTCTTCAATGTCTTCATATACATGCTGTTTGGCGCTCGGTTCTTCCTCACCGATATCATCAATAACCAGAAGCAAGCAGTAAGTATTTACTTTCACACACACACACACAAACCTGTATACACACACACCTGTATACACACACACACAAACCTGTATACACACACACACAAATCTGTATACACACACACAAATTTGTATACACACACACACAAACCTGTATACACACACACACAAACCTGTATACACACACAAACCTGTATACACACACAAACCTGTATACACACACACAAACCTGTATACAAACACACAAACCTGTATACACACACACAAACCTGTATACACACACACAAACCTGTATACACACACACAAACCTGTATACACACACACAAACCTGTATACACACACACAAACCTGTATACACACACACACACCTGTATAGACACACACACACCTGTATACACACACACAAACCTGTATACACACACACACACCTGTATACACACACACACAAATCTGTATACACACACACAAACCTGTATACACACATACAAACCTGTATACAAACACACAAACCTGTATACACACACACACAAACCTGTATACACACACACAAACCTGTATACACACACAAACCTGTATACACACACACACACAAACCTGTATACACACACACAAACCTGTATACACACACACACAAACCTGTATACACACACAAACCTGTATACACACACACACACAAACTGTATACAACACACACACACACACAAACCTATATACACACATACACAAACCTGTATATACACACACACAAACCTGTATACACACACACCTGTATACACACACAAACCTGTATACACACACACACACAAACCTGTATACACACACACACCTGTATACACACAAACCTGTATGCACACACACACAAACCTGTATACACACACACACCTGTATACACACACACAAACCTGTATACACACACACAAACCTGTATACACACACAAACCTGTATACACACACATAAATCTGTATACACACACACCTGTATACACACACACAAACCTGTCTGCACACACACAAACCTGTCTGCACACACACACACGTCACACACACATACACACACACACACACACATATTTATAACTTACTTCAACAACTGCAGAGCCTGCAGAAAATCTTTGTGCCTAAATTCCTGAACCATGAAACCGTACAGTTTGTTTCTGTAGAATTTTACTCATTAGCACACGTGGGTGAGTGAGGGGGGAATCCGAGATCTCATTCGTCTGTTTGAATTCGGAAGTACTGGTCAGTTGTTAGATGTATGTTGTCTGATGATGCTTGGTCAGATAATGTATGTTTTAATTTTTGCAGTGCTCTCAAATTTAAAATCTTGAAGTACTGTACTGAAGCGGAGTGGAAATGTGGTTTTTACATTTTTCACATCTATCTAACTCCGAAACGCGTATACAGTTAATCAAAGCTGGATGGATTTGTAATTTTTTTACTCTTTATCTGCATGGGTTGTTGAGTATTGTTGTCTGGGAGATTTTCTTATGGTAGAGAAATAGCTAGTTTTAACTGCTATTTCTAAATTTCAGTATGTGGTAAAGCAAATTTTTTGCTGGACCTTAATTATATAATTAAACTCATAATTATAAAATTTTTTGTTTATGTGTGTGTATATATATATATGTGGAGGCGCAATGGCTCAATGGTTAGGGCAACGGACTTGCGGTCGTAGGATTGCGGTTTCAATTCCCAGACCGGGTGTTGTGAGTGTTTATTGAGCAAAAACACCTAAAGCTCCATGAGGCTCCAGCAGGGGGGTGGGGTGGCGATCCCTGCTGTACTCTTTCGCCACAACTTTCTCTCACTCTTTCTTCTGTTGGCCTGCTTGCTTAGCCAGTAGAGTGGCGTAATTTGAAGGCTAAAACAATGCGAAGCGCATTGTGACCAGCCTTGTGTAGCAACATCTGATAGTCTGGTTGGTCACGGTGATATATATATATATATATATATATATAGGTGCATGGCCTAATGGTTAGGGTGTTGCACCTATAATTGTGAGATCATGGTTTCTATTCCCAGACCATGCAGTGCATTGTGTTCTTGAACAAAACACTTCATTTCATGTTTGTTCTGCAATCATTTTGACATCTGTCGCACGTCACACTTGTGCACTTTTATAGACAATCTGTATGGTTGTTCAGAAAGAAATTACAGAACTAGCACCCATTGTTTAATGACAGGAAAGTCCATAAGAAATTTAATGTAACACTAGCACTATGACCCGGCAACGCTGGGTCATTGTGCTAGTGCATACATATACAGCTGCATGCGTGCACACATACACGCGAGTACTGTCCAAATCTCCAACCAATCACATACAGCTAGCTAGCATTCAATTGGCGTATCAAGTTTCGGGCATTTTGATTGGGTTTTGGATAGAAAATTCACAAAAAAGTCACTTCTATTGATTTTTTAATGGCTTTGCTGGGTGACTGGGGAAATGTAAAGATGTGCACGACCACCCTTGGACGGTTTTGGATGACCATAGAAAGTGCGAGCCCTCTAACTGAAAAACTGTGGATTTGCATAAAGGACATGCACACACGCACACAGACAGACATTTTGCCGTTTATATGTATAGAGATACCACTCTTAGTTTCTCATTGGGAGTAATTTGAAGAAGAATTGACTACTATAACTTAGAGGGTTTTCTCATTGGTTTATAAACAAACTTAAACGAAAGCAAATTGGGGAGGTGATATAGTCATTCATTCTTTAAGAATATTGTTTCCTTAAGGGGCTGCTTTCAAGTCAGATTTAAAAGATCAAGGGCCAATTTATCAACACTTACATCAACATTCTACATCTCTCTCTCACCCTCTTCACTTTTTTACATTATGAATGTTAAGGTTTGATGTGAAACTTTTGCCATTTTCAACGGTTTTAATTAATTAATCTTGGCAGGACATGATTAACAAGATCTTTGACGCGTTTTTTGCATTCCTCATGTTTTTGGTGGTCATCTTCTTCCTCATCTATGGTGTTGAGGTATACTTCAAGGTAAGTGACAGAACTTCATATTATTTTTTTTATATCTTTAACATGTTTCAATCGTTAGGCTGTGGCTATGCTGGAGCAGTGTCCAGAAGAAATTTTGGTTGAAAGAATCAACCCCAGTCCTTAGTTTTTTTAGACTGGTCCTTATTCTGTTTCTGTCTTTTGCAGAATCAGTTAAGTTACAGGGATGTAAACACACCAACACCAATTGTCAAGTGACGGTGGCAGGGGGGGACATACAAAGAAACACACACATACATACATACATACATATACACACACGTGCACACGCATGCACACACAACAGGCTTCTTTCAATTTCCATCTACCAAATCCACTCACAAGGCTTTGGTCGCCCTGAGGCTATAGTAGAAGACACTTGCCTAAGGTGCCACACAGTGGGAATGAACCTGGAACCATGTGGTTGGGAAGCAAGCTACTTACCACACAGTCACACTTGTCTAACTTTTGCTTTTTTCTTTCCTTTGCTACTGTTTCTGTTTTAGCTTTGTCTCTGTGAAATCTTGGTTCATATCTATGGACTTGGTTTTTACCAAATGTCTGCTGCCATAGAAACCAAGGCAAGCAACTCAACAGAAACATATTAACATATTATGTCTCATTGACCCTGTTACCATGACAACTGTGACGGAGACTATTTACAAGTCAAAATAGCAACCAGATTTTTCTTAAATCATACATTATCATCTTGAAAATTAAGATATTGGTTATCTGAACATAATAGGTAGGCTGGTCATTACTGGACTGGTTTTGATAACAGGCCTGCTTAATTATGGCTGACCTTGAGCTAAACAGCATCCCTCTCTCTCAAGATAGCAAGGCTTGAAACAGATTCTTCACTCCTTACAGCAATTGAACTTAACTGCTTTACACTTGGATCTTTTCGGTTTGAACGGCAGTTTTTCCTAGTGGTGTCATATGAAATTGTCACCCATAATTATGACTCTTCCCCCACCCCTAACCCTAACTCACCCTAACTCTAAAATAGATTGAAATGTAATAGATCGATACTAGGGTTATAATTATGGGTGATAATTTCATACGACACCGCTACGGAAAATGGGATTTTTGTTCTAGCGGTGTCAAATGAAAATGTCACCCATAATTATAACCCTAGTATCGATCTATTGCATTTCAATCTATTTTTGATTTAAGGTTAGAGTTAGGGTATTTTTTTTTTCTTCGCAAATGTAAATAAACCCAATCTGTTTCTTAAACGAGGGACATATTCATACAGCACGGAATGTTGTTTACCTAAATGGACTTCAGCGATTGGTTAAAATTGCTGAAATGCTTGAAATTAAAGTGGAAATATGTTACAAACTATAGAATTTTCTCAATAAAGCCAAGAAAAAATAATGTTTTATAAACACATTCTACCAGTATACGAAGTTTAAAAGTGTTTAGTTAACTAGAAACTGTGTTGACATGTGCCGTTCAAAAGGAAAAGATCTGATAACTGTAATATTTCTTTTAATGAGAACAGAATTTGATAACACAGCCAACAAAGCACCCATGTATATATATAGCTCTTTCGATTTTTATTCTTTATTATCTCTTTATTATTAATATCAAATTCTACAATGAATATTTTTCTTTTCAGGTGAGAGGAGCATTTGCTCAATCTGAGAGTAATGTTAATCAGCGCCAACTCCATATGTCAAGACTGGGATTGGTTATTCAGGCCCTTTTACAACTCATAACAGCTTTGTTCCTTTTGTCTGATGTCCTTAAGGAATTCTGGAGAGATAAGTAAGCATTTGTTTCCATTTAACTCCATTTCAAGAAATCATCTGTTCAATGTCTAACACCAGCTTGCATAAAAGACGGAGCATAAGTCAGCAGAGAGGGAACAGCTGGGTATCAAAGGCCTCGACTGATGCCATAGACTTGTAAAACAAAAATACAATGAATGCCTGTGTAGAGTAGGGGCAGGGCTAGCAGTGTGTACTGCAAGGAGAGGTACTGATATGAAAAAGAAAATGCAACGAGAAATGATGAAGTCAGTTGTCAGATATTAGGGCCCCTTAGGTGAATAACATGGGATTCACTGGAGTGACCGTTTACTGTGTAGCAGACCTGTTCGACCAATGCTAAAGAATTTAAATTGAGAGGTGAAATGATGATGAGGATGGCAGTGGTGGTTGTAGAGGAGGAGAAAATTTCGACACCTACACTGTATGTGGTAGAATCATTCATTTCTTTGACTCAGGAGTTTCCATAACATTTAAAGAAATAGTTTTTCTCTGTTGGCCATTGCAGGTAACTTTCTTATTTCATTGGATTTTGGCAAGTAATCTCTAGGGATTCTAATAATCTTAATAACAAATCTTATATTTTCTATTTCATCCATGTCTGTTCCTGAATCTGTCCAAAAATAATTTCGTTACTATCTGCTCTCATTCTCATTTACAGCCTAATTACTTCTTCCATATTCTCCCCCCAGTTGCTCCTCCCCTTCTTTTCACACTATTTCTCTTGCTGTTCTTTATTTCTCCCCTCAGTTTTTAATCAGCTCTCTCTCTCTCTCTCTCTCTCTCTTTCAATCTCTTCTCTTTCTTTCTCTAATCTTAACTTCTGGTCTCCCTTTCTCACTTTCCCTTTTAGACATACCAACCCCATCTCACCACCACCAATTCAAAATTTAGTTTGATATATGGAACAGTTTTTAAGCAGGTGCACACACACACACACACACACACACACACACTCACTACCAACTCATGGAAATTAATGTATCTCTGGAATGGAATGGAATCTGCCCGAATTCTAAAGAATTTTGCTTTCTTGTTTTTAAAAGTACTTCACATCTATGGAATGGGATTATTTGGTTTATCTTTATTGGAGGTAGATATATACATATACATATATATATATATATATATATATATATATATATATATATATATATATATATACGCATATATATATACATATTATGGCTTCCCCCTCGTTATCGAGTATGGCCATTGCACAAAGCTTCACTGTTACATATACATATATACATACATATATATACATACATACATATACATACATACACACATATATATACATACATACATATACATACATACATACACACACACATATATATATATATATATATATATACACACACACATATATATATCTGCATGTGTGTGTATATATATTCACATATACATTTGTGTGTTTGTATGTGTGCATACATTTGTGTATGTGTGTCTGTATGTATACATTCATGTGTGTGTGTGCATACATTCGTGTGTGTGTGTGCATGTATTCGTGAGTGTATGTAAGGCCCGTGCATACACATATGTATGACAGGCTTCTTTCAGTTTCCATCTACCAAATCCTCCACCAAATCTACCAAGCATTTGGCCAGCCCCAGACAATAGCAGAAGATATTTGCTCAAGGTGTCATGCAGTGAGACTGAACCTGGAACCATGTGGTTGGGAAGCAAACTTCTTACCACACAGCTGCATACACCCCCCCCCACACACACAGAGGGTGACAGGTACTTTTTCAGTTTCTGTCTATCAGATCTACTCACAAGGCTTTTAGTCACCCTAAGGACACTTGTCCTGTGTGTCATGCAGTGGGACTGAACCAAAAAACCTTGTGATTGCAAAGCAAGCTTCTATCACATTTTTACTCCCTTCACCTCACCCACCCACCCTTATCTTTGTCCAATTCAGTGAACAGATATCTCAAATAGATGAAATGATCAGATGCTCATAAACCCCAAATCACAAATATTCATGAGTTGACCCCATTTCATTCATATAGTAAACATTACATGTCTGTCTTCTATAAATTTAGTTTTATTATTAACTAGCAGTATCGTCCGGCGTTGCTCGGGTTTGTTTTGACCCTTTAGAATTGGAATTTTTGAAAAGTAAAAATATTGCATTATGTAGCTTGTTATTCTCTTTAAGTGAACATTTTCCCGGTTGAAATACACCAAAAAATGGCAACACAACAGTCAAAAAATCGTAAAAAACAGGGATTTTCATAGAAAAAAAGCACCTTTTTGATGTAAACAATTTTTGGTGTTAACATGGTCCGATTTGAATTTTTTCTTCTACAGAAGGAAGAGCAAGCCTTCTTCTATCATACTCTCAATTTTGGTCAACTTGCGCTGCAGGGTCTCAGAGGAGATAGTGTTAGTTGAAGGCTACCAAACCTGCTATACTCAGACAACTTCAGCTTTATATATTGAGAGATTATTGAATTATAACGGTTTTTGATGTATTCAGATGTTTATCTTAGGAATTTAATCTGTCACAATACAACGACTGTATAACATTATATAACCAGTTGCATAACAGGAGTTGCTTTGATAGTGCAGACTACTTTCCAATGTCCTAAACTACTTCCCCACCCCACGAAATTTTTATACCTTCAGCTCCTCGTTTACTTGTTTCAGTCATTGGCATGTGGCCATAGAGGGCACCACCTTGAAGGCTTTTAGTCTGAAAATCAATCCCAGTACTTATTCTATTGGTTTCTTTTGCCGAACTGCTCAGTTATGGGGACATAAACAAACTAACACTAGTTGTCAAGCAGCAGTGGGGACAGACAATGACAAACTCACATGTGTAGGTGTGTGTGTATATATATATATATATATATATATAAAATCCAGTTAACAGTCATGTATAAAAACATTTATAGCCCGAACGATTTCTGTTGCAGATGTGTGTATAAACCCATTCTTTTCGTATGAATTAGTGACAAAATAATTAGCGGTCCCTCTTACATTCTTTAATATAGACACATTACAGCTGTTGGGGCACTACATAATTTCCAGCACTTTAGTAATACTATATATATATGAGGGTGAGTCAAAACATAATGCCATTTTGTTTAGGATAGGTATAATTACCAACACAGGAACATATATCATACATCAAAATGAAGCTGGTCCTCTATGGATCACATCCCTACTTCTCAACATAGTCACCATTTCCCTCAATAGCAATGTTCCACCTTTGAATGAGAGCATGTATCCCTGCCCCGTAAAATTTTCCATGCTTAGTAACCTTTCATAGTGGCACTTCCATGCATCTTTCTTCTCTGAGTCACTAAGTACAAGCATACCATTATCCATTCACACACATTTCTCACCTACCACATCTCTATTCTCTCAGATACACTGCTTTGCAATCCTGAACACCTCATGCCTCTGATCCTCAGGTCGCAGGACATTTGCAAATCTCTTACCTTCAGCTACTCCTTTTGCTATGTATACCTGAAATCTAGCTGCCCTTTTGGTTACCTGATATAATTCTCTGCTTCCACTTTTTCCCAGTCTTTCCAGGCCTGTCTTTCTGCCTTTATAACACTGCCAACCTCCTTGCTCTACCACCATGTCACCCTTGGTCTAGCTGGAACTCTGCACCTGCCACAGGTTTCATCCACAGCCCTCAGTAGATTGTCCCTGTAAGAACTTCCAGCTGTCCCCTAAGCTATATGTCCCCAACTCTTCCTCTCTTTCCTCAACAGCTTCCATTAGCAATTCTGTAAATTTTTGTCTATTTGCTGGGTCTTTGAGCTTCCATAATCTTCTTTTCCAGATTGAGTCTTTCAAGCTCTAATTCTGAAGTCACTGACTGGTAACCTATGTTAGATTCTGCACTCTTCACCTGGGAAAGACTTTGCATTTTTAAGCACTCATCTATCTCTTTGCCTGGTGAGGAGGTAGTCAGTCTGACTTATGTGCTCACCAGACTGATAAGTGATTAAGGGGTTGGCTGGTTTTTTGAAGTTAGTGTTGCAGGTCATGAGATCATTTGCGCATATATATCATCATCATAGTTTAACGTCCGCTTTCCATTCTAGCATGGGTTGGATGGTTCGACCGGGGATCTGGGAAGCCAGAAGGCTGCACCAGGCTCCAGTCTGATCTGGCAGTGTTTCTACAGCTGGATGCCCTTCCTAACGCCAACCACTCCGTGAGTGTCATGGGTGCTTTTTGCATGCTACCGGCACAGGTGCCAGGCGAGGCTGGCAATGGCAACGATCGGATTGGTGCTTTTTATGTGCCACCGGCACGGAAGCCAGTCAAGGCGGCACTGGCATCGGCCACGTTCGAATGGTGCTTTTTACGTGCCACCGGCACAGAAGCCAGTCAAGGCGGCGCTGGCATCGGCCACATTCAGATCGTGCTTTTTACGTGCCACTGGCCCAGGGATCACAACTACAGTTTCCATTGATTTTTGATGTTGGTGTATATACATACATATATATATGTATATATATATATATATATATATATAAACATTATTGTTCCTAAATCTCTCAACAAGAGTACTTTAAAGTAAAGGTTATTTGCCAACATAATGTGGTAGTCCTGGTTGGGATGAATGCTACTGTTGTTTAGACCCAGGAGACATCGCATCCAGCTGGCTATACGACACAAAATCTGTGTCCTTATATTTTTGGGCAGGGAAGTCTAGCACCCCCACCCAACACAAAGCAGTATCTGTGAACCGCACAGTTTCAGGGTTATTTTCCTTTGTCAACCATTCATCCCAACTGGGACTGCCACATTAGGTTGGCAAATAACCTTTACTTCAAAGTACTGCTATTGAATATCTCATTGAGAGATTTAGGATTTAATTATATCATTGTTGAATTGCTACGTGACGGTTCTTCTTTAATTTATATACATATATTATATATTGTGAAATTGGATTTAGTATTACTAAATTGAATTTTTCCCTGTAAGTTTGGAATCATATTCCCTAATATTATTGTTATTATTATTATTATTATTATTATATTTCGGATGGTGCTTTTTATGTGCCACCAGCACTTGACTGGCTTCTATGCCAGTGGCACATAAAAAGCACCATCCGAACGTGGCCGATGCCAGCGCCGCCTTGGCTGGCTTCCGTGCCGGTGGCATGTTAAAAGCACCAACCGATCGTGGCCGATGCCAGACTCCCCTGGCACCTGTGTAGGTGGCACGTAAAAAGCACCCACTACACTCACGGAGTGGTTGGCGTTAGGAAGGGTATCCAGCTGTAGAAACACTGCCAGATCAGACTGGAGCCTGGTGCAGCCCCTGGCTTCCTAAGACCCCGGTCGAACCGTCCAGCCCATGCCAGCACGGAAAACGGACATTAAACGATGATGATGATATATATATATATATACATACGATGGGCTTCTTCCAGTTTTCCTCTACCAAATCCACTCACAAGGCTCTGGTTGTCCAAAGGATATGTAGTAGAAGACATTTGGTCAAGGTGCCACTCAGTGGGACTGAACCTGGAACCATGTGGTTTGGAAGCAAACTTCTTACCACACAGCCAATACCTGCAATATGATGGGCTTCTTTCATTTTTTTTTCCTGCCAAATTCACTCACAAGGTCCTGGACTATGCAGACATTTACCCACGGTGCCATGCATTGGGACTGAACCTAAAATCACGTAGTTGGGAAGCAGTCTTCTTACCACACAGCCATGGCAATATATAAAATGTTTTAATGTTTACATCTACGTGAAGTTTCAATAAATTTGATCAAGTTACTTCCTTGTAGATGTAAATATTATACTTGTTATACAACTAAAAAATTTAACATAAAAAATTATTATTTTTATTTTTTTAATTTTTATTATTATTATTATTATTATTATCATTATATTTCGGATGGTGCTTTTTATGTGCCACCAGCACTTGACTGGCTTCTATGCCAGTGGCACATAAAAAGCACCATCCGAACGTGGCCGATGCCAGCGCCGCCTTGGCTGGCTTCCGTGCCGGTGGCATGTTAAAAGCACCAACCGATCGTGGCCGATGCCAGACTCCCCTGGCACCTGTGTAGGTGGAACGTAAAAAGCACCCACTACACTCACGGAGTGGTTGGCGTTAGGAAGGGCATCCAGCTGTAAAAACACTGCCAGATCAGACTGGAGCCTGGTGCAGCCCCTGGCTTCCTAAGACCCCGGTCGAACCGTCCAGCCCATGCCAGCACGGAAAACGGACATTAAACGATGATGATGATATATATATATATACATACGATGGGCTTCTTCCAGTTTTCCTCTACCAAATCCACTCACAAGGCTCTGGTTGTCCAAAGGATATGTAGTAGAAGACATTTGGTCAAGGTGCCACTCAGTGGGACTGAACCTGGAACCATGTGGTTTGGAAGCAAACTTCTTACCACACAGCCAATACCTGCAATATGATGGGCTTCTTTCATTTTTTTTACCTGCCAAATTCACTCACAAGGTCCTGGACTATGCAGACATTTACCCACGGTGCCATGCATTGGGACTGAACCTAAAATCACGTAGTTGGGAAGCAGTCTTCTTACCACACAGCCATGGCAATATATAAAATGTTTTAATGTTTACATCTACGTGAAGTTTCAATAAATTTGATCAAGTTACTTCCTTGTAGATGTAAATATTATACTTGTTATACAACTAAAAAATTTAACATAAAAAATTATTATTTTTATTTTTTTAATTTTTATTATTATTATTATTATTTTTATTATTATTTTTATTATTATTATTTATTATTTTTATTATTATTTTTATTATTATTATTATTTTATTATTATCATATTATTATTTATTTTTATTATTTTTATTATTATTTTTATTATTTTTATTATTATTTTTATTTTTATTTTTATTTTTATTATCATTATTATTTTATTATTATTATTATTTTTATTATTATTTTTATTATTATCATTATTATTATTATTATTATTTTTATTATTATTATTATTTTTATTATTATTATTAATTATTTTTATTATTATTATTAATTATTTTTATTATTATTATTAATTATTTTTATTTTTATTATTATTATTATTATTATTATTATTATTATTATTATTATTCGTTCCCCTTTACCCATATCTTAGTTTCACTGATGTTGGAACAGGTCTAACAAGGTACTTGCAAGCAGCTAGCTGATTCTGAACAGAGACTTGTAGCTGTCTTAATATAAACAAGCTTGGGTGAGAGATAACAGTGTATCCTAGTGGAAAGTGTGTTGCTGTTGCAGTAGTTCATCAGACTCTGGATACTACTGCTATTTTTCTCTACTACTACTACTACTATTGCTGCTGTTGTTGAAAGTTTAATGTCCGTCCACTTCTATAAAGCTTTTGCTGGCAAGTGCGATATGAGAGAGAGAAAGAGAAAGTGAGGAAAGAAAAGGGAAGAAAGCAGAAATGTAGCAGCAGATGAATGAATGGAGAGAGGAAAAAAGAGGGAGAAAAGATCAAAAGAGAAATAAGGCGAAACAGAAAAGCATAAAAGGACAAAAAAAAAAAATAAGGTGAAAGAAAAAGATTAAAGAAAAACAACACAAAGATAATTAAAAAAAAATACATATAAAGAAATAAAAATACGTAGAAAAGATTGTGGAAGAATGATTAAATAACAAATGTTTTTCCTTATCTTTTATCGTTTTTTTAATATTTCTCTCTTCGGAATAAGTCCAAGGTCGGTTGGTAATTAAAGTCATATTTGATTGGCATCCCAGAGCAACATTATTAAGTTTGTTTTTGTTGTTGTTGTTGCAGTTATTGTTGTTTTGATGTTTATACTTATTTATTTATTTTTCAACAGACTTCCTGTTCTTAGCCAAAATGTTTTTGATATTGGATTTCGAATCATCGAGTTTGGAGTTTCCCTTTGGTTTCCGTGTGTCCTCTGGAACTGTAGTAGGTAATTATACCTTATAAATATTATACATACATGTGATATTATACAATCACACACGGCATGAGGATATATATATTATATGTATATGTGTGTGTGTATATATGTAGTATGGTGTCTTGTGTGTACAAATAGATGCTTGACTGCTACTGTTAAATTAAAAGATTCCTGTACATCATCATCCAGTCTACTGGTTAAACAGTCTACTATACCTAGTTGTGTTACGTCTAATGGAATTCCATGTCTGATAAGTCCACCGTCATCAATTCACTGCATGAAAGGTTCACCATAACGAATGGTCACTGTGAGGAAAGTTTTTAACTATTAATGGTGAGATACTATGGATATGTTTTCTTGGTAAACCTTCCTTGCAGTGAAATTTCTTCATGGTGAATTGATGGTGATGAAATCTCCTGTGATGAAACGATGGCAGGGAACTTACCTTTAATCATGAAATACAGAGCAAACGTAGAAGAAATAACATTAAACAAGTTTATATCATTTGTTCCTACATATGTTTCACCCCTCTGGTTGTTTGGAGCCTTGCATTGGATATTCCAAGTGCAACCGGATACTTAAACAGAATGGATCAGCAAAGAACACCTTATTGCATTAAAGTTACAGAGAATTAATGTCTCCTAGCATGTGGCATTTATGTATAGTAATGCCCTCTATATAATATAAATAAATATATTTAAGTGAAAAAATTGGTGGATTTTTTTCTCTTATGAGGTTTTTCATGCTAACTACTAAGATAAATTCTTATAAAGATTTTATCCTATTTTTAAATTGTATATATATATATATATATATATATATATATATATATGTAGGTCCCGGGTGATCCGGGGTTAACCACAGTAAGTAAGGTACTCAATACATAGCAGAGTAAAATTAATTTATTATATAGAAGGAGCTTCTACAGGACTAGTACTGTTTCATTCAAGAGAAATCTTCAGGAAGCTTCCTGAAGATTTCTCTTGAATGAAACAGTACTAGTCCTGTAGAAGCTCCTTCTATATAATAAATATATATATATATATATACATGTGTGTGTGTTTGTTTATGTATGTATATATGTGTAAGCAACAGTATATCCAGAGGTAATGAGGAACGATCGTTTCAAGCAACTCCATTTAATTGAACAATGCAACCATTACATCAGTAATAAAAATGTATATATATATATATATAAATATATATATGTTTTATTTAAAAGCAGCAGAAATATAACAAAAGCTGTTACTCAGAGTTTCACGTTCCCGTTCGTCGGACAGAGTTTCATATTCCTGTCCGACGAACGTGAAACTCTGAGTAACAGCTTTTGTTATATTTCTGCTGCTTTTAAATAAAAGCATATTACTCTACCACTGGTATTTGAGTACTCTTTTTTCCACCTTGTTTCACATTTATCTGCTTACTCCGGTATATATATATATGATGTGTGCATCTATACTATAATGGAGAAAGCTGCTTATTAATTAGGTATATAACAACTACTAAAAGTACTAACTGAAAGCAATTATTAAAGGGTTGACTGTCTGGAAATAATTTTCTAAATGTATGTTCTAAGATTTTTCCTATAATTTTCATTTCTCAAGTTCGTTGAATTTTTCCAACTCCAATTTCTTGCAAATTTAAATATTCACTGCATCCAATTCATCACAAATTTGAATATTCATTGCATTCACTGCAGAGTATTATTCCATTTTCATTTGCTAAGTCTCTCACTTTCTCTTTTAAGTTTTAATTCACGGATCTTTTCGGTTTGACCGGCAGTTTTTAAAAATAATTTCTAGGTAACTAAAAAGTTTTAAACTTCGTATACTGGTAGAATGTGTTTATAAAACATCTTTTTCTCTTGGCTTTATTGAGAAAATTCTATAGTTTGTAAGATATTTGTTTCTTATTTCTTCTTCAATTTCTGCAATTTCAACCAATCAATGACGTCTATTGAGGTGAAAACATTCTGTGCCGTATGAATATGTCCCTCGTTTAAGAAACAGATTGGGTTTATTTACATTTGTGAAGAAAAAAAAGATACCTTTCCCCCTAACCCTAACCCTAAAATAGATTGAAATGCAATAGATCGATACTAGGGTTATAATTATGGGTGACAATTTCATATGACACCGCTAGAAAAAACTGCCGTTCAAACCGAAAAGATCCTAATTCACTATTAATGTACATGTAATGTAAAATTACTATTTATTGAATGAAAATTTAAAAAAATAACCGTATAATTTTTGAATGTGGAGTAGCTGTGAGAAGAGCCTAGAAAGTTGGGTAATTACTATTAGAAGACAAAGGAGAAAAAAATCAAAAACTTTCTGATAATTACTCGAAACTTGTACCTTAGGCACAGGAGTGGCTGTGTGGTAAGTAGCTTGCTTATGAACCACATGGTTCCTGGTTCAGTCCCACTGCGTGGCAACTTGGGCAAGTGTCTTCTACTATAGCCTTAGGCCAACCAAAGCCTTGTAAGTGGATTTGGTAGACGGAAAGTGAAAGAAGCCCATTGTATATATGTATATATATGTGTGTTTGTCTGTGTTTGTCTCCCCCAACATCACTTGACAACTGATGCTGGTGTGTTTACATCCCCATAACTTAGCAGTTCGGCAAACAAGACCGATAGAATAAGTACTAGGCTTAGAAAGAATAAGTCCTGGGGTCGATTTGCTCGACTAAAGGCGGTGCTCCAGCATGGCCACAGTCAAATGACTGAAACAAGTAAAAGAGAGTAAAAAGAGTAAAGAGAGTACAAGGTCTTCAAAGAAGAACCACCCCATCAAACAAGAGTTTCGGCCCTTATTAAGAGGGCCAGGCTGCATCTAGGTCATGACTTCTGGGTGCCATTCTGCTGACGTTTTTTAGCCTTTACTTTAGTCATCCCTGTATTGAGCTACCGGTAGGGAGTCGTATCTACTTAAGGCAAGTGGCTGCTCTCTTCATAGATTGGTGCAATAACAGGATGCAAATTCGCAACAGGATATATACTGCTGATGTCACTGATCTTAGGTAGATTGTTTGGAATTAAGTTGTACCCCTCTGCCACCCTCTTGAAAGACTACTTTAGATTGTTTGGTTGGGAATTTTGAGTTTGTCATTTTTATTTACTGAAAAAAAGACAAAAATCATTTTGTATTTGTTCACAGTTTTGTGCATGTTAGTTTTGCTGGGAAAAGGTTATGTTGCCTTGGTAACGGATTTTTTAATGCATGCAGATACTTAGTATGTGATGCGTAAGTATGTGTGAGTGTGTATATGTATATAAGAGAGGGACCGGGTGTCAGCCTACCAGCCAATGAGCACTTGTATAATGGTGATATTTGTTTTATAAGCATCATAGATGTCAAGACAAGGGGTCACACATACATATGTATATACAATAGGCTTCTTTTAGTTTTCCAGCAACCAAATCCACTCACAAAGCTTTTGGTTAGCTGAAGGAGACACTTATAATAGGGGAGGGACACTTGCTCAAAGTGCCATGCAGTAGGACTGAACCTAAAGCCATGTGGTTGGGAAGCAAACTTCTTAACCACATAGCTATGCTTGTGTAAAAAAAAACAACCCCAAAAAACCCCCATTTAATATGGCATGTACATGAGCAGTTTCTATCCTGTTGCCGTTCTGTATCCTGTTACTGTCCACAACTAATCAAAATAGCATAGTCTGGTTTTTCCCAACATAGAAAAGACTGGCTTCTCCACTTTAAAAAAAGAGGACCTCAAAAGATGGAGGAGGCATAGCAGTGTGGTTACAAAGTTTGCTTCCCCATACGATTTCGGGTTCAATCTCACTGTGGGCAAGTATAATGTCCACTTTTTTTTTACGCTTGCCATTATTGGATGGAATTTGTTGAGACAGATGTTTTACAGCTGGAAACCCTTACTGTTGCCAACCCTCACCTGTATCAAAGCAAGTTGGTATCTCCCAATGGCTGGAGATATTTCCACAGAAGATTGGAAATGATTGACACCACATGCATAAGGGTGACACTGATCATCATCATCATCATCGTTTAACATCCATTGTCCATGCTGGCATGGGTTGGATAGTGCGACCAGAGTTGGCAAGCTGGGGGGGTTGCACTTGACTCCAGTCTGATTTGGCATGGTTTCTACAGCTGGATGGCCTTCCTAATGCCAACCACTTTACAGAGCATAGCAAGTGCTTTTACATGGCACCACCATGAGTGCTTTACACAACCAGAAGGATTGGTCTTAACACTTGCAGGGTACAGGTCATCTTGAGTATGAACAGGTGCAAGGTATCTTGGTCATTTGTCGTCTCACCTGAAAGGTTCAGCTTCCTGAGATCATTCTTCAGTACTTCATCCCATGTCTTCCTGGGTCTCCCACTTTCACGTGTTCCATCCACTTTGAGTGATCAGCACTTCTTTATGGAGCTTTTAGCATCATGAAAATAAATGTTATATGTGTGTACCTTTTACTCTTTTACTTGTTTCAGTCATTTGACTGTGGCCATGCTGGAGCACCGCCTTTAGTCAAGCAAATCAACCCCAGGACTTATTCTTTGTAAGCCTAGTACTTATTCTATCGGTCTCTTTTGCCGAACTGCTAAGTTACAGTGACGTAAACACACCAGCATCAGTTGTCAAGCGATGTTGGGGGAGGACAAATGCAGACACACAAACATATACACACACACACACACACACATATATAAATATACGACAGGCTTCTTTCAGTTTCCGTCTACCAAATCCACTCACAAGGCTATAGTAGAAGACACTTGCCCAAGGTGCCACGCAGTGGGACTGAACCCGGAACCATGTGGTTGGTAAGCAAGCTACTTACCACACAGTCACTCCTACGCCTGTAGCCACTCCTACGTGTGTGCATGTTCCTCTTTTGACTGGTTTAACAACTGGTGTTGATGTGTCTCTCCATTACTTAGGCGGCAAGCTGGTAGAGACGTTAGCATGCCAGGTGAAGTGCTTTGCGGTATTTCGCCCGTTACTACATTCTGAGTTCAAATTCTGTCGAGGTCGATTTGCCTTTTATCCATTCAGGGTCGATGTAATCGACTTAATCCGTTTGTCTGTCCCCTCTATGTGTAGCCCCTTGTGGGTAATAAAGAAACAATTACTTAGGCATTCAACATATACAAACAAAACATCAGTGCTTATTTCAGCTTGATACCTGATAGGATTGAGGAAAATTTTCAAAGGTGGTGCTCCAGCATGGCTACAATTGAATGATTGGACCATACATGCATGAATTCATGCCTAAACAAAGAGAAAACCTGTAAAACTATCCCCCCCCCCCACCACCACCACCACAAAAAAGGGGTAGAAATTGTCAATGAGAATACAGCTCTTTACTGATAGTAGTCAGAGGGGAAGGTACTTGACATTTTATTATTTTTTACATTTGTTTCATTCATTGGACTGTGGCCATGCTGGGGCACCACCTTGAAGGGTTTGGTCAAATTTATTCTAGTACTTTAAAAAAATTTTTTTTCTAAAAATCTGGCACTTATTCTGTTGGTCTCTTTTGCCAAATCCCTAAGTTACTGGGATGCAAACAAACCAACACCAGTTGTCAAGCAGTCGGGGAACACACACACACACAGTGGGCTTTGACACAGTTTCTGTCAACCAAATCCACTCACACGGTATTAATTACTCTGGGATTAAAGAAAACACTTGCCCACTGTGCTATGCAGTGGGATTGAACCCAAAACCATTTGGCTGCAAAGTGAGCTTTTAACCACACAGCCATGGCTGTACCTATTTAACAAATATTTAAAGCAATCCTGTGTAAGAGCTTTCTGGGGTGACATGCTTTATATTAGGAGTTGGGTGGGATTATGAAGGATTTTAATAAATAAACTCACCTCATTAATGGCGATTATGTGATAGAGTTATTATTGCTTTTAAATTGGGACTGCACAGCAATAGATACTTGAGATAATCAGCTTTAATAGCATTTGGTTTCTCACATTCCGATGAACCTTAAAACCTTGTTAATATTGTGTTGTTTTAATCCTGTAAAATATCGATCATCCCCTCACACATCGCTCCGTCAATCCGTGTCTGTCTGTCTGTCTTACAAAAAGACATAATAAAAACCTAACCCCAAACAAATGCAAAAACACTCACACACAAATGCGTGATATCTCATGCATGCCCATCACTGGTGAAAAGAAAAACGACAAAAAAAATACCATAGCTTCAAAGCCGAAACCTATTAAACGACTTTTAAATCTTTAATCTTCTTTATCAGATTTAAAAACACAAACATATGTGAGCTGAACCAGACATTTTCTACTCCTGAACATTCATGCATTCCTTAACACAAGGAAAACAGAATATATAATATGGAAGCCTGCCCCAGAGCAGAGGCAGTGGGAGGGGCGAAATCTGTTGAAGATTACAAATATATAACAACAGTCTTGTTTACATTAACATTAATCTAAACTCTGCCCCTTCTCCTCCCCTTCCATTCATTTCTACAATTCATTAATATGATGTGTTTTTTTTTTGTGTATCTCCACTCATTGTTGTCTCTGTTCACTCAAGTTCAGGAGTGTCGGGTCTGACTCAACAGTTGATTTTAGGTCAACCTTCATTCACTTCAATTCAAAGGCGTCTTCCACCGTTGCCATCAATGTTTAGTATGAACTGAGCTAACTTAAACAGTTTCAATGCAGTTGCTTGATCTGGTTGTAATAGCAGCCAAATCTCCATCAGATGATCACACCTTACCGTCTTTATAAAACAAAAAAAAAAAAACATATACATTTGGCAATGTGCATTCAAGCATAGATATATACATTTCTAAAAAACATGCATGTTTATATGCACACATATACACTTACTTGCATTATACACATGAATTACACACAACATTCGTGAATATATCAAGCAAATTAGAGCCTCTACATGGTTGCTCATTCTGCTAGAAATAACAGTTACATCACCATTTTATCTTAAGTTTGCTCAAAGATTTGAAATAACATACATTCACATTATTTCACATCAACATAAACCATTTCTTTCTGCGTGTATCTGTCATATTCTTCATGGTCAGCCACTTTCTCTGCTTATTGTCATCAGTCTTTCTTGGAAATTAAACTTGTATATTGGCTGCTGTAGCCAATTCCTTCCTCATTTAATCATTCTACAACTGACGGATTTCTTACCAATGTTTCAACAGGCTTTGTAAGTTAGCTTTGTATATTAATCACATTTTATTTCATTCAGTCATCTGCAATAATTGTACTTTTGCTATTCACTGTCATACATAGTTTTTTTTTTTTATGTACATAGGCGCAGGAGTAGCTGTGTGGTAAGTAGCTTGCTTACCAACCACACAGTTCCGGGTTCAGTCCCACTGCATGGCATCTTGGGCAAGTGTCTTCTGCTATAGCATCGGGCCGACCAATGCCTTGTGAGTGGATTTGGTAGACGGAAACTGAAACAAGCCTGTCGTATATATGTATATGTGTGTGTATGTGTGTTTGTGTGTCTATGTTTGTCCCCCTAGCATTGCTTGACAACCGATGCTGGTGTGTTTACGTCCCCGTTACTTAGTGGTTCGGCAAAAGAGACAGATAGGATAAGTACTAGGCTTACAAAGAATAAGTCCTGGGGTCGATTTGCTCGACTAAAAAGGCGGTGTTCCAACATGGCCACAGTCAAATGACTGAAACAAGTAAAAGAGAGTATGCCATATTAACTGGGATTTTTGGGGGTTGGTTTTTTTTTTTTACACAAGCATAGCTATGTGGTTAAGAAGTTTGCTTCCCAACCACATGGTTCTAGGTTCAGTCCTACTGCATGGCACTTTGAGCAAGTGTCCCCTATTATAAGTGTCTCCTTCAGCTAACCAAAAGCTTTGTGAGTGGATTTGTTTGCTGGAAAACAAAAAGAAGCCCATTGTATATACATATGTGTGTGTGTGACCCCCTTTTTTTGACATCCATGATGCTTATAAAACAAATATCACCATTATACAAGTGATATCATTCATTTCCAACCTTCTGTGAAAACATCTCCAGTCAAGGGGAAAATATTACCTTGCTTGGAAAAAGGTTTAAGCAACTGGGTACCCTTCTTTGATGAAAGGAAGGGCATCCAGTTGTATAAAATCTGCCTCGATGAATTTCATCTGACCCATGCAAGCATGGAAAAGTGAACATTAAAACAAGGATGATGACCAACACATTGCTAAACTGTCAATTTCCTTTCTTAAGCTGTTCTCAAGAATTCTTAAACTTTAAATACAAGCACAGCAATACTTTACACCATTTCAAATTATAATACTCTTACTCTTTACTTTTTTCAGTCATTTATTTGACTGTGGCCATGCTGGAGCATCGCTTTTAGTCGAGGAAATCGACCCCAAGACATATTCTTTGTAAGCCTGGTACTTATTCTACCGGTCTCTTTTGTTGAACCGTTAAGTTACGGGGACGTAGACACACCAGCATTGGTTGTCAAATGATGTGTTGCGGGGACAAACACAGACACACAAACGTATGCACACACACACACACACATATATATATATATATATATATATATATATATACATACATACATACATATATATGATGGGCTTCTTTCAGTTTCTGTCTACCAAATCCACTCACAAAGCTTTGGTCGGCCCAAGGCTATAGAAGAAGACACTTGCCCAAGGTGCCACACAGTGGAACTGAACCCAGAACCATGTGGTTCGTAAGCAAGCTACTTACCACACAGCCACTCCTATACCTATAATAATATTGCAAAAATAAATTAAAATAACATGTATTTTACTCAAATCTCTCTCTCTCTCTTCTTTTCTCAATATTTTCCTCTGACTCAAACAACTTTCACCACCATCTCAATAACGATCACCATGAAATCAACATTGGACATCTCTACACAGTCCTGAAGAATTATGGGTTTTAAATCCAAAAAAGATTTTCCTTTCATTTGACCGCGGTAAAAGTTTGAGAACCAGCTTAAACATTGCTACCAAACAACAGGAAGGCACAGAAGCCTCCAAGAACAATTCTGGTAAGTTTGAAGATTTTATGTACACACACACACATACATAAGCACACACACACACACAGACACACACACATACACACTTAATTTTTGTGTTGGAGGAGGTAGAGTAACATCTTGTTACATTTCATTTTTCCTATTGTTTTTAAAAGGACAATTCCTCAATGACAGTTATAATACAATGGTTGTATACTGTCAATTTAACGTGACAGTAGGAGATTACACCACCGCTGTTTAGCCCTAGGAAGGCCTGAGCTGTTGTGGGTATTTGTCTCCCCTTCGTAAATGTATAAGGACACAGGAAATGTATCGAAGCCGACAGGAAGCGTCGATGCTTCCTAGGGCTAAGCAGCGGTGGTGTAATCCCCTACTGTCACGTTAAATTGACAGTATACAACCATTCTATCGCCCCACCACCGTACATATCTCTATGAGATATTTAGAAATTTAATATTTCTGAGTAATAATACAGAACTGATCTAAATGTGTTGCAGGAATTCTGCTAGCTTGCTGCCTTTACAAAGAACTAATTGTTAGTGTGTGTTAGTAACATTTTTCCTAGCTCATTTTTTTCAGTCAGGCAGCACTGGCATCAGCCATGCTCGAATAATGCCTTTTTACATGCCGCTGGAATGGAAGCCCGTTAGGCAGCACTGGCATCGGCCACCCTTGAATGGTACTTTTTACGTGCCAATCAGGTGGCACGACTACAATTTCACTTGGCTCAACGGGTCTTCTCAACTGCCTGACAATTGAAGGGTACTTTTAAATGGGCCATGGCAACGATCTCACTTGGCTTGCTGGTCTTCTCAATTGCCTGACAATTGAAGGGTACTTTTAATGGGCCATGGCAACGATCTCACTTGGCTTGCTGGTCTTCTCAATTGCCTGACAATTGAAGGGTACTTTTAAATGGGCCATGGCAACGATCTCACTTGGCTTGCTGGTCTTCTCAATTGCCTGACAATTGAAGGGTACTTTTAAATGGCCATGGCAACGATCTCACTTGGCTTGCTGGGTCTTCTCAATTGCCTGACAATTGAAGGGTACTTTTAAATGGGCCATGGCAACGATCTCACTTGGCTTGCTGGGTCTTCTCAATTGCCTGACAATTGAAGGGTACTTTTAAATGGGCCATGGCAACGATCTCACTTGGCTTGCTGGGTCTTCTCAATTGCCTGACAATTGAAGGGTACTTTTAAATGGGCCATGGCAACGATCTCACTTGGCTTGCTGGGTCTTCTCAATTGCCTGACAATTGAAGGGTACTTTTAAATGGGCCATGGCAACGATCTCACTTGGCTTGCTGAGTCTTCTCAATTGCCTGACAATTGAAGGTACTTTTAAATGGGCCATGGCAACGATCTCACTTGGCTTGCTGAGTCTTCTCAATTGCCTGACAATTGAAGGGTACTTTTAAATGGGCCATGGCAACGATCTCACTTGGCTTGCTGGGTCTTCTCATTGCCTGACAATTGAAGGGTACTTTTAAATGGGCATGGCAACGATCTCACTTGGCTTGCTGGGTCTTCTCAATTGCCTGACATTGAAGGGTACTTTTAAATGGGCCATGGCAACGATCTCACTTGGCTTGCTGGGTCTTCTCAATTGCCTGACAATTGAAGGGTACTTTTAAATGGGCCATGGCAACGATCTCACTTGGCTTGCTGGGTCTTCTCAAGCACAATATATCTCCAAAGGTCTTGGTCGCTGCCATTGCTTCAATGGTTGTGCTTCACTATCTTGTCCCAAGTCTTCCTGGATCTATCTCTTCCACAGGTTCCTTCCACTGTTAGGGTGTGATACTTCTTTACACAGCTGTCCTCATCCATATATAATACATGATCATACCAGTGCAGTCATCTTTCTTGTACACCACATCTGATGCCTCTTATGTCCAGCTGTTATCTCCAGGCGCTTACACACTGTCTTGTATGCACACAGACATTACACATCCAGCAGAGCATACTAGCTTCATTTCTTTCAAGCCTATGCATGCCCTTGGCTGTCACAGCCCATGTTTCACTGCCATGTAGCAAGGCTGTTCACACACAGGCATCATATAATCTGCCTTTCATTCTGAGGGAGAGAGGCCCTTTGTTGCCAGCAGAGGTAGGAGTTCTCTGTACTTTGCCCAGCCTATTCTTATTCTAGCAGCTACACTCTCAAAGCATCCACCCCCACTACTGACTTGATCACTGAGGTAATGGAAGCTATCAACTACTTCTAGTTTTTTCCTTGGCATGTGATAGAATCTATTTTCTGTACATCTTCAGTGTTTATTGCCCCTGTGCATCTGCCACACACAAAAACTATCTTCCCAGTTAAACTTCCTTTGATATTGCTGCATCTCTTACATGTCCATAGCTTGAATTGAGTACATCTTATGGAGTTTCTACCTACGCCTTTTCTACAGATTGAGCAGGACCATCTATTTGAAGGGATTTGTGATTTGTCTGCCTTTCTACTTACTAAAACTTCAGTTTTTGCTAGATTGACTCTAAGGACCTTCGATTCTAGACCTTGCTTCCACACCTGAAACTTCTCTATTTCTGGTAATAACTCAGCTATTAGAGCAAGGTTATCAGCATAGAGGAGTTCCTAGGGGCAGCCTGTCTTGAATTCCTCTATCATTACCTGGAAGACTATGATGAATAAGAGGGGGGCTGAAGATTGAGATTCAAATTCTGTTGTGGTCAACTTTGTCCTTCAAAGTCAATAAAATAAAGTACCTGTCAAGTCCTGGGGTTGATGTAATCAACTACCATCACCACCACCTTCAAATTGCTGACATTGTGTCAACATATAAAACCATTAATTTTCTGAAGAACAGAATGTAAAGACCTGGAACGAATGCAACAAAACATTTTTACCAACACTGAGTTCAAATCCTGCTGAGGTGATATCTGCTTATTATTCCTCAAGGGTAAAGGCATATGGCTTAGTGGCTTGGGTTTTCAGCTCATGATCATAGGGTCACAAGTTTGATTCCCAGCAGTGCAAGACACTTTATTTCATGTTGCTCCAATCCACTCAGCTGGCAAAAATGGGTAACACTTGTATTTCAAAGGGCCAACCTTGTCACATTCTGTATCCTACTAAATCTTGCTGGGACCCACCCTTAACGGGTGGATATGTGTGTCTACGGAGTGCTCAGTCACTTGCATGTTAATTTTACAAGCAGGCTGTTTGGTTGATTGGATCAACTGGAACCCTCGTTGTTATAACTGTGCCCAGCTATTCCTCTTGGATTGATGAAATAAAATACCTATTTCTTTACTACCCACAAGGGGCTAAACACAGAGGAGACAAACAAGGACAGACAGACGGATTAAGTCGACCATATCGACCCCAGTGCATAACTGGTACTTAATTTATCGACCCCCGAAAGGATGAAAGGCAAAGTCAACCTCAGCAGAATTTGAACTCAGAACATAACAGCAGACGAAATACTACTAAGCATTTCACCCAGCATGCTAACGATTCTGCCAGCTCACTGCCTTTCATGAAATAAAATACCATCCAAGTACAGTAACCAATGGTATTAAGTAATTCCTCAAAATTTCTGGCCTTGTGCCTAAAGAGATTAACACTTTTTTTTATACTATTGTAGACACTAAAAAAAGGTTATCTTAAGGCAGACAAATCATACAAATATGGATGCTAAAAAACTCCAGTTTAGTCTAGAGATAGGTGTCCAGCAAGGTTTTGTCCTCTGTACATTTCTGATAATGTGTGTGTTTTGTATTTGATGAGAGCAACATCTCACATTGGGTTAGAAACAAACAAAATTACAAAGAGAATGAAATCTAAAAACCAAATTAATACTGATGTGTTGTTGTTTTTTTTCTTTTTATTATGATATATTTGCAGTAGTTGATGATCAGAACCTCTTGTGTTGGATATGTTATGACCCAGAGAATGTCAGCTGTGGACCTCTCATTCAAGCCTGCAAATGTAAAGGGGACATGTCTGCTGTGCACCATGACTGTCTACGACAATGGTTAGTTGAGGTAAGTCAATTAGACATATTGAAAAACACGTGCACAAATACACATATGTGTTATATATATATATATATCAGTAAATGGTGGGGTTGTGTTGAACACATGTGGAGAAATGATAGGAGAGGAAAAATTATAATAAAGCAGAATGCTAAATTGAAAGTAAATTTTAAATTAATTTTCCATACACCCATTTTTATTAAAATTTACTTTCAATTTAGCATTCTGCTTTATTATAATTTTCCTTTTTTTTCACTATGTGACCTCGTGAGTATCGCTGGCGATTTTTTTTCCTCTGTCTTCCCTTCTCTGGATCTTTCCTTCTCCTATGTTTCCGACGAAGAGCTCCGCTCGAAACGTTAAACCCTCCTTTCCTGAGCATCCAATAATACTTTATTTGTTCCACGTCCTCGCGTTGTTGTGTTTTTGTTTTTTGTGTTTTCTTGTTTGGATTAAACTATATATATATATATACACACATACATACATACATAAATATATAGATATACACACACACACACGTGTGTATGTATATATACACATGCACATACTTACGTGTGAAACTATGGTTTCCATATCTGCTTTTTCATGCATGCATGGGTCAATGCATGGATCAGACAGAATTAGTTGAGGCAGATTTTCTACAGTTGGATGCACTTCATGCTGCCAACCCTCACCTGTTTCCAAAAAAGGCTTTACTGTCTGTTTTGGCAGGATTTTTATAGTTGGATGCCCTTCTAAACAGCAACTGTCTTACAGAGTGGACCGAGTGCTTTTTATGTGGCATGTGTGCAAGGTTCTGTTGGCATGTAGAAAGTCTACTTTAATAAATTGTGTCCAACCCTTGCAAGCAGAACATAGGGACAGAGAGGACTAAGAAGGTTAAGGGAAAGGTTTGTAAGCGTACGAAAGGAGAGCGACAGATGGTTAGAGATGATAGAAGTGAATGGTGAACATGTGTGAAGGCATGAATCTTAATCTGGGGGTGAAAGTGGAGGAAAATAGGAGTGGGTCAGGGCAGAAGGGGAGATAGTGATAGCAGATATGAGGGGGTGTTTAGTGGGAAATAGAAAAAGTTGTAAGGGATGATATTGAGAATGCAGGATGGCTTACAAAAGGTTCCAAGGAGAGTGACATTTGGCAGAACAAAAGAGAGATGAAGTGTGTGTGCTACTGCTCTTTTGCAGCAGCAGAAGTGGAGGTGCAATGGCCCAGTGGTTAGGGCAGTGGACTTGCGGTTGTAAGAATGCAGTTTTGATTCCCGGTCTGGGCATTGTGAGTGTTTATTGAGCAAAAATACCTAAGCTCCATGAGGCTCCAGCGGGGACAATGGTGAACCCTGCTGTACTCTTTCACCACAATTTTCTCTCACTCTTTCTTCCTACTTCTGCCACAAAGCAGAGGAACCATGGTGTAACCCACTATGGTGTGGTAAACTTTCAGACCCTAGTCTAGATTGCGAATCCTCTGTACCTCAGAATGGTTCAGCTCTCCACCTGTTAAAAGCCATCGTTTACGGAATGAGGATAACAACGTAGCTTTCGTGCCCGTACAACCGCCAGTCTATCATGTGTGGTGGGTGGATCTTCAAGTTGCCACACACATTCTTAGTAGCTTAGAGGAGGCTCGAATTAGAGATTATTCTTTGTGGTTCGTGGCATGAGATCTGATTGGAAGAAGCAGCAGCAGTGGAGGCACAATGGCCCAGTGGTTAGGGCAGCGGATTTGTGGTCAGATGATTATAGTTTCGATTCCCAGGCCGGGCGTTGTGTGTGTTTATTGAGCGAAAACGCCTAAAGCCCCACAAGGCTCCGGCAGGGGGTGGTGGCGACCCCTGTTGTACTCTTTTGCTCCAACTTTCTCTCACTCTGTCTTCCTGTTTCTTGTCCCCGACTTCATACGCAACTGCTGAGCCTGGATGCGCATTTGTCCATCCGTCGATGTTCTCGGTGTCGGGGGTTGACCTACTTTCTCTTCTGCGGGTCTTATGAACAGCAAAGGCAAACATTTCAGACTTCTGCCACTAATGGGACGAAGACCGCTTCACTCAACAAACAAAGCAGCAGAGTGACTAATGCCATAGTTAGAAGAGTAATGGAAGAATGGGGGTTTTGAAGAAAGCTTGACAAACAATGTTTTTAGGAACTCGTTTTTTGTGAAGATGGACATAAAATATTTGTTTGTTTTATTTATCAGAGTGAATCAACCGCAGCAAATGCCACTTGCAGAGTTTGTTTGGAAAAGGTGAGCATTTTTTTTTTTCTTTCCTTCTTGCATTGAAAACCTTTGAAAATGATAAAGTAAAATGAAATGGATGTAGATGTAACTGAATGGTTAAGTTCAATTTGCAACTCTGTGGTTGCAGGTTCAATCCTACCTAGAAAAATGTTATAACCTTGGGTCAGTAAGCCTTGCAAATTAAATTTGGCAGATAGAAACTATACTGAATCCTATAATAAATGTGTTTCCTTGTTAACATTTTCCCCTATAACTTAATGGTTTGACAAAGTATTCAGTAAAATAAGAATTAGATATATGTAAGTACTGGGATCAATATGACCAATTAAACTGTTGAAGACATTGCTCCAGCATGGCCACATTCCAATGACTGAAAGCAATAAAAGAATGAGTTTTTTTTTTGTTTACCAACCACATGGTTCCAGGTTCAGTCCCACTCCATGGCACTTTCTACTATAGCCTCAGGCCAACCAAAGCCTTGTGAATAGATTTGATAGACAGAAACTGAAAGAAGCCCATCGTATATATGTGTGTGTGTGTATATGTTTGCGTGTCTTTATTTGTCCCCCCAACATCGCTTGACAACCGATGCTGGTGTGTTTACGTCCCTGTAACTTAGCAGTTCGGCAAAAGAGGCCGATAGAATAAGTACTAGGCTTAGAAAGAATAAGTCCTGGGGTTGATTTGCTTGACTAAAGGCAGTACTTCAGCATGGCCACAGTCAAATGACTGAAACAAGTAAGAGAGAGAGAGTAAAGAGAATAAAAATATAATTGGTCTTTTTTTTAAAAATCAAATATTTATTAGATTGCAGTAAAATGGGAAATGAAAGGGATTCAGAGATAAAAAATGGTTGAGAAGCATTTGTATAGAACATGATCCCTACTCATGAGCTTAAATTTTACAACAGCTTACTTCATATCCCACCCAAACATTCTGTTTTATGTTCAAACTAGCCAACTCTAACCTTTCACAGTGTTATTCTAAAAATACACGAGGTCATTAAAAACAATGTGAATAAATAAGCATCACATTCGAGAGAGTAATCTGAATGCTAAAGGGTTAAACCTCTTGGAACACCTAAACCAATTGATCAACCTGAGTAATACAAGCTGAAAGGACTTTGGGGGTCAATCCATCAGCCCGATGGAACAAATGTTGTGAATGGTTGGTTCTGAAGTGTAATAGCTAATCAGAGATCATCTTTCAGCAGATGTTATCTCAATATAAAAAAAAATTTTGGCCTTTTTGGCATAGGAGTGACTGTGTGGTAAGTAGCTTGCTTACGAACCACATGGTTCCGGGTTTAGTCCCACTGTGTGGCACCTTGGGCAAGTGTCTTCTACTATAGCCTCAGGTCGACCAAAGCCTTGTGAGTGGATTTGGTAGATGTAAACTGAAAGAAACCCATCATATATATGTGTATGTGTTTGTCCCTCCAATATCGCTTGACAACCGATGCATGTGTGTTTACATCCCCGTAACATAGCAGTTCAGCAAAAGAGAATGATAGAATAAGTACTAGGCTTACAAAGAGTAAGCCCTGGGGTCGATTTGCTCGACTAAAGGCGGTGCTCCAGCATGGCCACAGTCAAATGACTGAAACAAGTAAAAGTGTAAAGAGTTTTTGGCTATACATGTCGAAACACTGTCCCTCAAAAGGATTAAAGTTTGGTTGTTCCTTAGAGAACCGAAACTGTCTGAACAAAAGATGAATCCAAATTCTATTGACAGACTTTATTGTTTAGGAGGAAGGAAGAGATATGAGTATAAGAAAATCATTTTGTGAAAGAAAGGAAGATGATGTGAGAGAGAGAGAGAGAAAGAAAAGACAATGTGTGTGTGAGAAGATTATTGTGGAAGAAAGGAGGAAGAGATAAGAGCGAGAGAAAGTAATACATACGAGAGAAAAGAATTGTGTCCGTAAGAAAGGAAAAAAAACAAGAACAATTTAAAAAAGACATGGAAGGTTTTTTATTTATGAAAATAAAACTTGGTCGTTAAAAGAAAATTTAATGAAGTAATGCTATTTATTTTGCAGTATTCCCTTCAAGAAAGCCATTATTGGTTGCCAAAAGGTACAAAAATCAAACATTGGATTCAAGTGTCCTTTGTTTTGACTGCAATGGTGGCTTGTCCATTTGGAACGTACGCAATCTCTCGCAAGATTCTGCCAACTTACGTACAAGCATTAGTTATTGGATTCACAGCAATATTTGAAATAATTAGCATGAAGTAAGTAATCTTTATTCTTTTACTGGTTTTACTCACGGGGTTATAGCCAGAGTTACCATGGTATACAAAAAACAAACGCTTGAATGTTATATGTAAATTACAGTTTTCATTAGAATGTAAGTGTCCAACATGTAGGACACCAAGACTGGTAGGCACCATAACATTGAGTTTACCGTAAGCTAAAACAACCATGAAGTGTCATATTGGTAGTATACTGCAGGTATATAGCTATCAAATCCAAAGTACCCATGCTGATGGTTTATAAAAGGCACCCAGCACACTTAAGTGGTTGGTGTTAGAAAGAACATCCAGTCATAGAAATGTAGGAGGTGAAGTTGGTACTGGATGGGTGCCTCACAATTCTTTAAATAGTCGTGGAAAGGAAAATAGCGGGAACAAGAATCTCCGAACAAATAACAATATTTATTTTTCTGTCTGTACAAGCGTTACATCTCTGGACAATTGGTAGCCCGGTCACCTTGGTGTGGAAAGCAGTGGAGTCAGTTTAATCACAATTGTGAAAGCATTCTTCACAGATTCGCTGAAGATGTGGATCGCCTTCAGAATTCCAGCCACACGGAGCTGGTCAAGCCATGTCCGTCTCGGTTGGCAGCAGGGGCGAAGAGAGAATCGGTCAAGCCTAGCTGCTCTGATGACTGCGCATGTGCATAAGGGGCTTCCAGCAGGCCTAAAGGAAGGCTCTAATCCCTGCGCATGCATGGATGAAAATCCCAAAATGGCGTCTGGAACCAGGCGTCACTACAGAAACCATGCCACAACAGGCAGTTGCAGTCTGGACAGTTGCAGTCTGGACAGCTCCCATCTGGCCAGCTCCGGTCAAACCATCTGACCCATGCCGACATGAAAAACAGACATTAAACAATGATGGTGATAAATCCTCATAGTCTTTATAATCTGAGTTCAAACCCCATTAAGGTCAGCTTTGCTTCTTTTTTTTTTTATCTTTTCATGGTTGATAAAGATTATATATAATCATCCTTATCACTTTTACATCCATATACCACACTGTCGTGAGCTGGACATTTAGACAATCCACCAGGTCAACAGACCACAGCTTGATCCAGTGTCCTTTTTGGCATAATTCCTATGACTGATTGCCCTTCATAACAACAACTTAAAAGAAACCCCTGGGGACTTTTTTGTGATATCCTGACTAGTGAGTTTGCCTTGTAACTTGCTAAAGAGTTCCAACTCACCAGAAGAGGAAGGATGCAAGACTGTACCCATGTGAAGTGTAGATGTATGAGGGGTAGGGACAGGTTTGTTGTGGATATGACTCAGGACTTCATATTTTATATGAGAGTGTGCATTATACAAGTTATTGGTCAATGATATTGAAGGAACCACCACACACCAGAGTCAAACATGGAAATGTGTGATTATGAAGCAAACTTAACCACACATACTTAATCTGGGCCAATCTGTTTTAGACTGTTTGCATTAATATATTTAAAGCAGAATATTAATGAGAAGATACAGTAGACTAAATCACTAAATACTTCACCTTATTTCTCTAGTATCAGTAAAATACCAGAAAAGTTAACCTTTAACTTTGAAATCTTGTGGATGTTGGCTTAACCCTTTCGTTACCGTATTTATTTTGAGATGCTCCGTGTTTATTTCAATTATTTAAAATATAACAAAGAATTTAGTAAAATAACTTAGTCATCATTAAGCTAGTGTTAGGAACATAAATTGTGACTAAGGTTTGGAAGATTTTAATTCAAAACTTATGAAAACAAGACATTTGTACTACAGAGCCACAGCCGGTTTCAGCCGGGTTGGTAACAAAAGGGTTAAAGCTTTTGACAGCCATATTTCTGATGGAATATATAACCTAGTTCAAGTAATTTTGAAAATAGTCTAGTCTATGGAAGGATTTAATAAAATAAGTTTTACCATAAGTTGGTATTTGATTCATAACTTAAAGATATCATTCAACTATTGTAGGAGTTGAATAATATTCTTAAGGCTGGAATTTACTCACATGCAGCATCTTTCAGAGCTTGCTGCTAATTCAGTCATTAACCAAATTGAAAACTTAACATTTCTGAAGAGGACTTGTCCCTCGCTACACTTTGGTCCAGTAGAAAAAGTTTGCATCAAAATTTGTAGCAACACTATAGGAGAGTAATGCCACCAATCAAGTTTAGATCTAAATAACTTTTTTATTTTTAAAGGCAAAGTCAACTTTTGTGGAATTTGAATTCATTACAGAAAGACAGAAAATACATTTTCCCAGCATGCTAACAGTTCTGCCAGCTCTATTAATATATTTGAAAAAAAAAAAAAAATTGGAAGGAATTAATGTTAGTCAAGAATTTGTCATAACCAAAATCTAGGCTCAGTCTTGGTGTGTCCAATTGCATCCATTTTTTTTTTCTGAAGAATGTTTCATGGTCATTAAATGTACAGTAGTATGCTATTGTCGTGTAATTATCCTCTCTTTGAAAATGGTGATAAAATGGCAGAATCATTAGAATCTTTTTGGAAGTGGTCTTTATTGTATTACTGAAAATAAGATTCAACCTGCTGTAGATACAGACACTAGCATAAGGTACACATCTGTTGGGAACCTTACAAGGATTTGTACCTGTTTGTTTCGAAACCTTCTGTTGCTGAAGATTATATTTTTATTAGGTGAAAAATTAAGGTCAGCAATCTCAGAATCCAAACAATTAGGACTCCTGCTTCCTCCTCACTATATCCCAACATCTTATGATGCACTATTTTTAAGTGAAGGCATGTGGCTTTGTAGTTAGGCTGTTAGACTCATGGTCATAAGATTGTGGTTTCAATTCCTCAAACAGGAGATGCATTGTGTTCTTAAGCAAAACAATTGATTTCACATTGCTCCAGTACACTCAGGTGGCAAAAATGAGTAATTCTGTGACAGACTGGCATTCTATCCAGGAGGAAACATGCCCCACAAAAAACTGGCCCTTTGAGTCTGACTCAGGAAGGATCTATGTCCGTAAACAAGTAAAGTACTAATATAAAGTAAATCCAAACATGAAAACACAACAACGTGAGGACGTGGAACAAGTATAGTATTATTGGACGCTCGGGAAAGAAGGAGGGTTTAACGTTTTGAGCGGAGCTCTTTGTCAGAAACATACGAAAAAGAAAGATCCAAAGAAGGGAAGACGGAGGAAAAGAAAGAAAGGAAAAAAAAAAAAAAAAAAAAAAAATCGCCAACGGTACACACACGGTCACATTTTGAATGACCAGAAGGGAATGGGTGAAGAAAAAGTTCTTTCAAAGACAGGAGAGTGCAAGAGGAGGTATGTGTGTGTGTAAGTGTCGATATGTGCGTGCGTGCAGGTGTGTGTGTGTGTGTGATGATAGCACGTGTGTGGTTGGGCTTAGTATCGTTTAAGGTCATGGAAGAATTGGATGAATTACATCTAAAATTTCAGTTGTAATTATCTGCCTTACTCTTTTTTTTTATTATTTCAGGATTCTTGCAGTGAATGCTGTTAGTATGTACAAACGAGGGAGACTTTCATCTGTCAACATAATTGGTAAACACATACCGCCACCAGCAATTGCTTCAACGAGTACACAGAATGTCGGTGCTAGTGTGTCCACAATTAATAACCAGTCTGTTACCGTCTCCATTTGAACCAGGTTCTCTGATAATTAAAACAAGATAACTGAAGAATAATCCAAGACTTGTACTAAACATGAAGGAGTAAATGGTAGAAAAATCTGCTAAAAAAATTCTGGATTTAGGCAATTTGTTCATTCTTTTGTATTTTAACAATTATACAGATACTTTCGAAATGAGCCTGGCAGAAAGTATCTCAAGACATTTCGGTGCTTTTTTAAAAATCTTTTATACAATGTTCCTAAAAATACCAAAAAAAAAAAGAAAAAAATTTACAATTCCTTTTCCAAATGGTATAAAACTACTCCGAGAGTCGGAGACTAAATTAAACAGAATCCTGCACACAAAAATGTTGCTACTGCCATATCAACTAGAGTACAAATTCAGCTTCAAATTGTGCTTGACACCCATGTTTTTGGGGTAAAAAATAAAAATAAAAAAAAAATTGGTAACATTTGGTCTTACATAATGCCAACCCCTAAGTAGCAGCCATAGTTATTTATTTTTTAAGGCAACATGATATCTTTCCACCACATTTTTCTTCATTTAACAAATCATCAGTAACTGTCATGTAAACTTAATCTCTAAATTAATCACTTTCAAAATGCTAAAAGAATTAATTACCATGTGTCCAAGATGGCCACAGTCAGGTGTTACCACTTTCACAGGTTTGTTGTGTTCACTGTTCTGATTTTGAGGATACAATGCTGTCCGCCACCCCCCAATTGTGACATAAAATATTTTAAAATCCTTGCATTATACATGAGTAAAATATAGTAATTGATTTTAAGATCCTCTCCATAATGTATTATTGCCTTTGAAAGGGGCAATCAAAAGAAATATTTGAAGAAAATTTACCAAATTATATCTTCAGAATCACTAAATAACCAAATAAATGGAGTCATCTGCCAATTTTCATCTTCATCCCCACACTAAAATACAAAGATATTTTATTGTAGTTCTCTACCAAAAACCCTTTAATCTTCGCTTTTCTAATTCATCTGGCAATATTTTTTAATGAATTTGACTAAATTTTAAATTATGATATATATTCAAAATTTTTATTTTGATAAATTTATTTTTCTTAAAAAGTGTAAATAAAAAGCTTCTGTGGTTCAAGACAGATGCAGAACTGATTTTGTAGTTGAAGTTATATTTGTAATGAGAGAATCATCATTGTATTTAGATACCCATGCATGAATCAAACACTTCAATGAAGAATTTTTTTTATGGCTGGATGCCTTTCCTGACACCAACCCTCAACTTTTTCCAAGTAATGTCAATCCCCCAGTCTATCACAGCACAAGGAACTGAGACAGGCTTTTTGCAGAGGATTGCAAACAAATGTTTGAACAGCAAGTTTTTCGTTGACAATCAGCAAATAGAAATAATCTCTCAGTCAATCACACACACACAGTATCTGATGGGTTCAAATATTGTACTGTGTTCCAATATCAGTTTTGGCATGGTTTTTACTACGATTTGATGCACTTATCAATGATAACTTTACTGCTTGTATTGAGTGCTATTTTTCTTTCACGGGGCCAGCACTGGCAAGGTGAAACCCACAAGACTAAGAACCCCTCAACTGAATGGAGTTGGGAGAAGTGGCCATGCTATGAGATGAGGTTAAGAGGAACAAGGATAGAACAGGTTTCTTGCTGCAAAGGAGCTGTATGACTACTCATAAAAGTTATGAAAGAGAGGGTGGGAATGAAAATAGATAAGTGATGATGAGGTGTCAAAGTGAGTAGAAATAGGTTTTTGACTTTGTATTCCAGGTGTGTTAACCCAATGCTGTTATTGTTAGCTTTACTTCACATTCAACCATTAAAAATAAATGGTATATTTACAGACACACACAAGCTTCTGTACCATTTTCACTCACAAGGCACTGGTCAGTCCAGTCTTATACAGCAGAAGACACCTGTACACGGTACCACAGTGGCAAAATCTCAATGCCTTTTGTTATAATGCTTGTGAAAGATATTAATTTCAATTTGAGCACAAAGGTAGTCTCAAGAGGGTTTAGTATTTAGAGGGTTAACAGAATGACCATCAATAACTATAATATTAGATGGAAAATTTAAACTCAGTGTTTGAAAAAGCGTGTTTATTTTTATACAAAATTACATAAAAGTTGGAGATTCATTTAATCAGTTTTATATTCATTATATTATGAAATTCACCTTCAAATAAAATGTAAAAAAAATTCTTACAAAATAACTTGCAATATAAATGTTAAGGTCAAACTGTTGTATGGATTTGAACCCTCAATGTTTTGGATTGAGCATTCGTTAACCACTGAAGCTCTGGAAATCCAAAGTAGTCCATTGTTGCTTTGCTTTTCTCATAATTTCCTCTTATGACTCAACTTGCTTCCCTTTCAGTATGGTTTTCAGTTTGGGAAAGAACCAGAAGTCACACTGATTTCTGGCAGGAGAGTCTGTCGAACAAATGGCGTGTTGTTCTTGACCAGGAAAGCCTGAATTACGAAGTTCAAAAACTGACTATTTTGTTTTTCACCAACACTCTCCACATGCACAAATCCATTAAAATGGAATGCACTGATCCTGTACTTATTTCCCACTTAGAAATTTCCTGAATAATTGTTACACGACAGACTTACATAATTGCTGGACTTTCTCAACTGGCTCTGTTTCAGCTTGTGCACGGTCTGCCCAAGCTTGCCTTGTGCTCCACTCAGGTTTGGCCAGGTTTGAAACTGTTGCACCACCCCTTGATTTGAATTTTTCCCATGGCATCATCACCAAAGGCCAGCTGAATCTTATGGGTGGTTTGAGCTTCAGTATCATCAGGCTTTTGGCAAGAGTTGGTGCAATGTCTGCTCGATGCATTGGGTCATGTTACATGCAAACAAGGATCCGACAAGCATGTACTACATTCCATACTCAAAGGTCTAACAGCCAGGAACTGATGCTGCCTACTGGTGCAGAAGTTTTCGCACATCTGCAGGAAGGGTGGAGTCACCTTCCACCCAAAGAATTTTGCCAAGCAGTGTTAGTTTTGGTGAGAAAAAAAATTGGATACTTTTTTGAATGCTCCTAATTAACTGGTTTCTCGTTACTATAAAACCACCTACCAATAGAAACATTTGCTAACGAGGATATTACACAAAACTAATAAATATATTGGTAATTGCAAATTTATTTTTATTTTGCAATGTAACTACCAACATTTATCACAAAAAAGAAAAATGGGGTTTATTGGATAAGAACAAAGTTCTAAAATTGATATTTAAATAAATGAGTATAGATTTAAAATATCTCAACAGAAAACATTACAACAAAATAGCAAAGTGCTGGAAACAGAGCACAATTGATGGTGGTGAAAGTCAGGGACGCCTTCTGCTGTGTGGGATAACAGTATGTAGTCTGCATTTTATCTTTTACAATATAGAGACTGAATAAATTGGCCATAATTAATCCTCTCAAGTTAAAATCAGTTTATGTAAAATATAAACAGTCTTCTCTACAATAGAGGAGAATTTTCTTCATTATTTATTTCTTTACTACCCACAAGGGGCTAAACACAGAAGGGACAAACAAAGACAAATGGATTAAGTCGATTATATCGACCCCAGTGCGTAACTGGTCCTTAATTTATCGACATGAAAGGATGAAAGACAAAGTCAACCTCGGCAGAATTTGAACTCAGAACGTAATGGCAGACAAAATACGGCTACACATTTCGCCCGGCGTGCTAACGTTTCTGCCAGCTCACCGCCTTTTCTTCATTACTACAAAATAACTGTTTGAAATCTAAAATTGTACTTCATGATTTTTTACTAATAAAATTACTCTTTAGAAAATAGTTTCTTCACAGAAATAAAAGGAACAGATCACCCAAAATTGATTAATAATTTCAGCACTTAAATTTTAAAGCTAAAACTGTCACAGTTATTGGGATTTGTACCCTAAAAATAAAAAAAAAGGTTACACATATATCATTTAACATCTATTTTCTGTGCCAGCATGGGTTCGACAGTCTGATGAGCTGCAAAGCTGCATCAGGCCCCAATGTTTGCTTTGGCAAAGCTTCTATGGTTGGATGCCCTCCCTAATAATGCCAACCATTTTACAGTATATATTGTGGAGCCTAGTTGAGAGAGGGAGAGAGAGCTTTACGTGAGGTGGTGAAAGCTAAAATAAAATGTAGGGAGATGCAAAGGGTTCTTGTTATAGAGAAGTTATGGAGCTACCCTACACTATGTAGGAGTGGTTGGGGGTAGCTGGAAGGGAGATAAAGATGGTAGTGACAGAGCATACCCAAGGAATATAAACTGGATCATTATATTATAATTTAATGTTTTCCATACTGACATGGGTTGGACAGTTTGGCAAGAGGTGGCACAGCCAGGTGCCACACAAGGTTCAACAGGATGTTATAGCTTGGTTTCTACAGCTGGATGCCCTTTCTAATGTCAACCACTTTACAGAGTGTACTGGGTGCTTTTAATATAGTTCCAGTGCCTTTTTTTTTTTATTATACGACACCATCACCAGTGCTTTTTTATGCAGCATCATAGCCAGCTGCTACAAGGGTAAAGCAATGCCTGAGATTCAAGTAATTATAGAGGCATCAGATCACTAGACCAGGTGATAAAAGTTGCAGAGAATTGTATCCCAATTAATTAGGAACAGAATTAAACTAGATGAAATGTAGTTTGGTTTTGTCCCACGGAGAATTACTACTGATGCTATTTTCATAGACAACTGCAAGTATTTAGCTAAGAATAAGCTGTTGTACTTGGTGTTTGTTGATCTATAGGAAGCCTTCTACAGAGTACCTTGCTCTGTAATATGATAGACCCCGAGAAAGCTAAGGGTAGATGAATGGAAGGGGTGCTGTTTGTAACATAACTACCTTACAGTGACAAATTTAGTGTTTGCTAAGGCTCAGACACCTTATTCATGATTGTCCCCCATGCCATGACAGGTATTTACAACTGGAAGCTCATGAGAATTTAAGATTGGAAGCTAGTGTATTGATAAAGAAGTTGAGCATCAGAAGAATTAGATGTAGTGTGCAAGAGAGAAGACTGCACTGGTTTGGTCATGTGATGCACATGGATGTAGACAGATGCATACAAAATTGTCCACTTTAAGTGGATGGAACACGTGGAAGGAGATCCAGAAAGACATGGGACAAAATATTGAAGGCTTATCTCAAGATGCTTGCCTTACAAAGGAAATGACAAATGAGGTATATTGTACGTGGCTGTACTTAAGACGACCCATCCACCACCACAACAGAATTGATATTCGAAAACCAGCTTGGTAATGCTTGCCCATGAAGGTCACTGATTCCACATAAAAACCACTATTATAAACCAATGGACCAAGCAATATTTTATGTTTAGTTCATGCCACCAAAACCCAAGAAATATTCCTTTTAATTTAGTGAAAAGGATTTGCACAATAGTGTCTGATCCAAATACTCAGGACCTTCAAATTCAAGGCCTCAGAACAACAGCCAAGAGACTCTCCACTCCCGCAATATTTTCATCAATTTCCATGTCACAATTAGTGAAACCAGGAAACTATCATATCCTTTCCTTTATAGAGGATGGGATTTAACAAATCAAGAAAATACCAAAACACTAAGGAGGAAACAAAAAATTCTACACCCCATCTAAAAATACCCTATATAGACACACAACCCTAGATACAATGAGGTATACAACACCGTTATTCAAAATCCACCAATGCTCATTAGGGATCCAAAGATGAACCACATTCTACAAACAAATTCATCCAATGTAAAAAAAACAACCCAAATCACTAAAAAGACTGACAAATGCAAAGCTTATAGCCAACAACAAAACCAATAGTTAAAAACTGCAGATGTCCAAATTGTGAAACATACCTCAACCTACTGGAAGCTTTGGAACACAGATTCACAATTGATGCCAATTTCACTTGTGCATCTAGAAATTTAAATTATGTGATAAATTGTTCAGGATAAGGACAACCATATAGGCCAGACAAGGAGATCATTCAGGCAGAACTACACTGCATAAGGAACAGATCAGCTTCCCAAAGTATAGACAGAGAGAGACTTCCCAACTAACAAGACGTGTTTCAGCTCGCTCTGACCAGTAAGTAGCTGTTGGAACAGAATACACATGAACCCAACTTTACAATTTTCAACTGAAAACTCAACTGAAAATTCTTCCTTCTCAAAAACGACAAAGCCTTAATTCCAGTGAAAGCTACGTTTTTGTATCGTGAACACGTATTATGAAAGATATAATACTATAACGATAATAATAATTATTCATATAGACTAAGACCAAAGACCAATTAGATATAGACTGCGGCCAAAGACACAGAAAAACAAATACAACCCAGCAGGACTACTGATAAACAACTGTAATTACTGGAAGATCTACTATTTTCTGTGAGTAATTTGAATTTCCCTCAAAATAAGTTAAAACTTAAAGTTGATGATGACACCGAGATGTTTCTCCCCGTATCCCTTTCTTTCTCTGCGTTGGGAGAAAAGAGAATTTACAGTAAAAACATCCCTCAGCCCTCCCTCCACGTCAAATGATATTTAACCGTGTGGAATTTCCCTAACAAGTGCGTGCATTATAAACACACCAACCAATGTGGAAATCGAAAACAGCTAAAAGCAATAACAACAACAAATAATAACATTTCATTTATCTGTATCTTCACTTTTTTTCTTCTTCCTTTCTTTGTTTACCTTGCACCACAGTACGGATGGGCAGACAGAACAAAACTGCCACGGTATCATCCGCGGATGAGCCATGCGACAAAACTGGTCGCTGTCCTACAATAGAACGTTGCCCGGCAAATCACATCTGTCATCTATGCACAAAACTCGAAAATTCCTTCCGAAATAGATGGGTTGAATGCAGTAACTGTCGTGTTTCGATCTGCTTTCAATGTGCCACAAACTTTCAGAAGATCCCAGGTCAAAAGAAAGGACACCATACTTCTATGATGGATAAACTCTGGGAAATAGTCCGGCTACCAAACTGGTCGTTTCATTGCCTGACTTGTGTGGCGACTTGTGTGTCCCCTGCCACCATTGCTGCTGGACAGCAACAAAACCCGACAACCGTGTCCTCTGCTGCCATTGCTGCTGAACAGCAAAAACCGACTACTTTGTCTCCCAAAACCAGCCCTGTTGATAAAGAACAGCAGCAAAAACTGAATCCGCCCGTGTCTTCCTCCCCTGTCACTCTTCAACAGCAGCAACAAAAATCGGCCATTCATGTTGATGAACAACAAAAACAGAAACTTAAACCCCCTATGCCTTCCTCCCCTATTGCTCTTGGACAACAAAAATTAATCATTCCAGCCGAAGTACATCAGCAGGTACAAAAACCAACCATGCCCTCCTCTCCTGATGCTTCCCAACTAAAACAGAGATCGACCATCAGCACAGAAGTTGCAGAAATTAGACGAATGATTTCTTTGGGCGTACATCGGGTGGTAGGCCAGGACATGTTCTATAGTTGATAATGTTGTCACGCCGAGCTCTGTCAGCAGCCAGATGGAATGTCCACGAGGTAGCAGGACTCAGAACCAGTGTCTGTCCAAAAACTCGCAGCGAAGGGTCATATAGGAGTGCCCTGCTCAGCAACTTACCTGTAGCTCGTACAGAACCTCAACGCATCGAGGGAGTTGCTGAACCGGCCACTCATGAATTAATAGCAATCGGAGTGCCGGAAGATGTGGCAGATCTGCAGGCATTCATTGGAAACACAGCTAGGGATCTCAGCTGTGTCCCTCCAAAAAGTGCTTCCCGCCTTGGCCGACCGGAACTCAAACCCAGGCTGATCAGGCTGTTGTTTACGGGCTCTACTGAGGCGCGGACATTCCATCTGGCTGCTGACAGAGCTCGGCGTGACAACATTATCAACTATAGAACACGTCCTGGCCTACCACCCGATGTACGCCCAAAGATAAGATACGTGGCTTCCCTACATCGCAACTCTGTGCCACGGGAGAGTTTTAGCCTCCGCGATGATGGGCAGATCTGGAAATTCGTCAAGTCTGGTGAGTCGTGGATAAGGGATGCCAGTTGGACTGAGCAGACTACACCCACAACAACAACTGGCAATGCAAAAATCTTGGGAAACTAACCAAGAACAATCAGCCATCCCCTGTATATCATCATCTGAAATCCAGATATAAACTGCTGTCCTTGAATGCCCGTAGTTTATGTAACAAGGTGCATCTTTTTGTCTCCTACGTCAAAAGTATCAACCCAGATTTCATCACAGTCATGGAAACGTGGGCACACTCTGCACTCTGTGATGGAGTTTTCAGCATAGCCGGCTACAACCTGTTCCGCAAAGACCGTATTAATCGCTGTAGAGGGGGTGTGATGATTTATGTTCGATCAAGTCTATCGGCAATCCCCTGTGATGATTTGAACCAATCTCAGCAGGAGGTATTTTTCTGCAATGTACACATGACCATGTCAACACTTCTGCTCGGAGTCGTTTACTGTCCTCCAAATTATTGCCAAGACGCACAGCTTTTTGATATCCTAAGGGCGGCTGCCATGAAAACAGCCACATATGTGTATGTTGCAGGAGACTTCAATTTCCCTGGGAGGCCTTCCGTTGGCCGCAAAGTGCAGACGATTTCCTTGAACTGGTGCTGAATTCGAATTGGTCCCAAGTTGTTACCTCCCCCACAAGGGGTAACAACACTTTGGATCTGCTACTTACTGCTTCTCCTGAAACAATCATTAGTGTCGCTACCGAAGAACCTTTGGGTGACTGATCATTCCATGATCATGGCCGACTTGTCTCTGATTGGTTGTAACAAAAAACACAACCATCTTCAGATTGCCCGCTTTGACTGGAATAAAGCAAACTGGAGCTCTTATTGTACTGAGCTGCAATGCCCGAACTGGCGCGAATTTTATGCCTCTGGAGATGTGGACACTATACTCCAGAACATTCTGAATTCAATATGGGCAGCATGTGCAGCATCAGTACCACGCAAGCACAAAAAACCACCCAATAGTGCAATTTGGGAGACTGCAGCAGTCCGACTTGCCAGGAAAGAACGCCGTAATGCTGAATGGGAATACAAATTGCACAAATCAGAGAGCAACAGGAAAAAGCGCAATAGGTCAGCCAACCACCTCAAGCAGGTGACAAAAAAGGCAGTGCTTGAATTTGAACAACGCATTGCAGCTAACCCTGACAGCAAAGGGTTCTGGAAGTATGTGCACTCAAAGCAGAGACCCCACTCTCCTGTTGGTCCCCTTCGCAATCCCCACACAGGACAGATTACTGGCAATCCCGAAGAATATGCAGAAATCATTGCTGGATGCTATGCCGGCATCTTTACTGTCGAAGACCAAAATGTTCCATCATCATCACCACTGACATCGGACTCTATATCTTCTATGCAATTTACACCAGCAATGCTGCAACGCCACCTAAAGAATAAACGCAATTATGCCTCTCCTGGTCTCGATGGTGTTACATACCTACTTCTCAAATGCGGTGGGTACTTTCTTCTAAGCCAACTTTCTCTATTCTTCCAATTCTGTCTTGACAATGGTGTTACTCCAGAACAGTGGAAAACTGCCAGTGTCATCCCTCTGTTCAAAAAAGGCGACCGCACATCGCCTGTCAACTATCGCCCCGTCAGTCTTACCAGCTGCATCGCCAAACTGATGGAATCCTGTATCAGAAGGAACTTCTGGAAGTCTCACAGCCTCATCCAGCCGTCACAATTTGGATTTATTCCTAACTCCAGCTGCTGTAATCAACTCATCGAGTTTCTTGAGGATGTTACTCAAATCACTGATCGCGGATCCTGGGTGGATGTTGTTTACCTGGACTTTGCTAAGGCTTTTAACTCTGTGCCACACAAAAGACTTATGGTGAAGCTTTCTGCGTTGGGTGTAAGAGACGAACTCTATAACTGGTTAAAGTCCTTTATTTTCGGCCGAAAAGAGGTTGTCACAGTTCTAGGACAGCACTCTTCGCCCTATGAGATGACATCTGGTGTGCCGCAGGGATCTGTTCTTGGCCCCCTTTTATTTGTTGCATATGTTAATGACATAGATGCCAACTTAAAGAATGCCACAGTGCTGAAATATGCAGATGACATCAAGCTGTACCTCGAAATAAAGAGGTCAAATCCTACACACTATGGATCTCTATTGCAAGCAGACCTGGACACAATGCAGCAGTGGATCATGGACTGGCAACTCAAGCTGGCTGTGGACAAATGTACCACCATGCATTTTGGGAGGAGAAACCCAGCGTCCACCTACTCCCTCCACAACACTAGTCTCAAAAAGTCTTCAAGTGAATGTGACCTGGGTGTTATTGTCGACAGTGATTTGCGTTGGACAAAACACATCGCCAAAATTGTCAAGAAGGCTGAGGGTGTCTTGGCATCACTCACCAAATCCTTTGTGAACCGCTTTCCGGCTATCTATCTGCGGCTTTATATAGCTATGGTAAGACCTCACCTGGAATTTGCATCACCGGTCTGGAACCCCCTATCTTGCCCAGGACAGCAATCGTCTGGAAGCTGGCAGTGTTTCTACGGCTGGATGCCCTTCCTGACGCCAACCACTCCGTGAGTGTAGTGGGTGCTTTTTACGTACCACCCGCACAGGTGCCAGACGGAGCTGGCAAGCGGCCATGGACAGATGGTGCTTTTTACGTGCCACCGGCACGGGGGCCAGGCGAGGCTGGCAATGGCCACAATTGGATGGTGCTTTTTACGTGCCACCGGCACGGGACATGCCATTATACATTGTATTAATATTTGTGTTAAAAATATAGCAAAATGCCTGGAATTTTTTTTAATCAGTTGCTAAGTTTTTCTTACATTATTAATATTAATGGAGAGGAAAGTGGTATAAGTCGAGTCATGGAGAAAATACCAAGTAGTGTTTCATCTTGCCCTTTAGGTTCCAAGTTCAAATTCTGCCAAGATCAACTTTGTTTTCTTGACCCTAAAGGGATGAAAGGCAGTCAAATAACGGGGCTGGTTGTATCAATTAACTCCTTCCTCTTTCATAATAATTATCCTACTTCAATTGAAAACATTGATGTTAATGCCTATTTGTTTACTACCCACACGGGGTTTAAACACAGAGAGGATAAACAAGGACAGACAAACAGATTAAGTCGATTATAACGACCCCAGTGCGTAACTGGTACTTATTTAATCGACCCCGAAAGGATGAAAGGCAAAGTCGACCCCGGCGGAATTTGAACTCAGAACATAGCGGCGGACAAAATACGGCTATGCATTTTGCCCGGCGTCCTAACGTCTCTGCCTGCTCGCCGCCTTTTAACATTGATGTTAATGCCATTTGCTTAACCCTTTCACTATGGAGATCAGATATCCTCTCAGAATTATATTGCCTTTAACTGATGAAAATAGTTCTATGTACCAATTTTTCTTTTGTTGAAGTATGTCATATTTGAAACTATTTTCCATTGAGATATCACAAGTTTGAGGTAACATTACCTGCAGAAAATACCAATTCTATTGTTTGATAAGATAATTAACATCTCTACTGGAACGAACATGAAGTCTAAGTTATTTTACATTATGGTTGTCTGTTATGTAAATGTGCCGTTTTAAAAATTATTTTCCATTTTCATTCTCAGATTGTTAAAATTTTATTAAACATGTAAAAGATTGTGTGAAATATGCAGCACTATATTTCAACTTCAATTTTTATGTTTTCCTTCAAAATAAATACCCAAAAGATGTCAACAAAAAATGACAAATCTGTAGTGAGTCTCAAGAAATCAGCACCTTTTTGAACGAGATCTTGCTGGTAGCCATTGCCATATGCCAGACAAGAACGAGATCTCACCTGCAACCATTTGCCATGTGCGAGACGACGACGAGACCCTCACAGGCACCCAGTATTTAAACAAGAGAACAACATTCTCTGTCTCACTCTTCTCACACTCAACACCAAGAAACACTGCGAAGCCAGCAGCTCACAGCAGACACTTGTCCCGCTCTGCCTCCACATGCTTATCTCCTGAGGTGATGAACCTCACGTGTACGGAGTTAAGACAAACCATGCACTGCTATGAAGATGGTCACTAAGAGTGAACCACACGAACGAGAACTCTGTAAATAACCGGCTATTGAATTGTACTCTGCTTGTGAACTTAGTGTCTCAGATCCTTGAAACTACAAAAATAATTATAATGGGAGGAGATAAACCTTCCATTCCATTCATCATCATCATCGTTTAGCGTCCGCTTTCCATGCTAGCATGAGTTGGACGGTTCAACTGGGGTCTGGGAAGCCAGAAGGCTGCACCAAGCCCAGTCTGATCTGGCAATGTTTCTGCGGCTGGATGTCCTTCCCAACGCCAACCACTCCGTGAGTGTAGTGGGTACTTTTTACATGCCACCGGCACAGGTGCCACACGAGGCTGGCAAACGGACACGATCGGATGGTGCTTTTTACGTGCCACCAGCACGAAGGCCAGTCGGGGCAGAGCTGGCAACGGCCACGTTCGGATGATTCTCTTACATGCCACCGGCACTGGTATCACAGCTAAAATTTCTATTGATGTTGATCGATTTTGATTTTCAAATCTAATAATACAATTAAATTATGAGCACTTGAACCATTTAGCATTTAAACTAATCAAATCCAGCCTAAATATACTTAAATCTTCAAACTGGCTATATTTGGCCTCTCACGCCTAACCTACAATGTCATTCTAAAAAACAACTGCATCGTAATCTCAAAGCTGCAAAATAATGAACAATGACTACAAAACAATGAATAAAGCCTTACATTAGACAGTAATCTGAAGGCTAAAGGATTGCATGGAAACAATACAGTAAAAGCAAAACTGAGTGGAAGGGATGGTCCAACAGCACCATGGAGATCAGAGGAGGTGAAAAAGATCCCAGGTCTAATCCATTTGCCCAGTGTAGTTGATGTGCATGTTGTGGGTGAGAGCAGAGGGACAAGAAACTTATGTGTTGCAGTAAGCCACTTTTCTGGCCTCCACAAGAGGGAGAGGAGTCCCTCCCACTGATGATGTTGCAGCTCCAAAGACAAAACTTCATAGAGTGGAGAGAGTTGACCTTCTCTTGCTTTTGCCACCAGACAGGGGAAGGGTAGTAGACATGATTGAAGACAGATTTTCCTTTTGTCAAAATCCTCAACTTTTAAGGTCCACTTGGAAAGGAAAGTAAAAGTAGACAGTGAGGTGCTGCCCCCACTTACGAATTTGTAAAAAGACACCCATGTCAACCTCCCTTCTCTGGACACTAAACTCTGCTTGCGAAGACCCCGTTGGGGCAAGTGAGATCGAAATTGAACCAAATTTGATGACTGGCACCTGTGCAAGTGGAGCGCTAACAGCTCCATCCAAGCGGGATCACTGCCAGAGAAGCTGTCTGGCACGTAAAGAGCACCATTTGAGCGTGATTGTTGTCAGCGTCGCCTCACTGGCACTTGTGCTGGTGGCACATGAACAAAACATTCGAGCGAGGTCGTTGCCAGTGCTGCTGGACTGACTCCTGTGCAGGTGGCATGTAAAAAAACACCATTTTTGATCGTGGCTGTTGCCAGTACTGCCAGACTGGCCCTCGTGCCGGTGAGACTTTAAAAGTACCCGCTACACTCTCAGAGTGGTCGGCGTTAGGAAGGGCATCCAGCTGTAGAAACTCTGCCAGATCAGATTGGAGCCTGGTGCAGTCATCTGGTTTGCCAGTTCTCAGTCAAATCGTCCAACCCATGCTAGCATGGAAAGCGGATGTTAAACAAGGATGATGATGATAGATGAATGTAGAGAGAATGATACAAGTGGATGGATCTACCCTAAGTATGCACCTATCACTGACATTTTATTCAATTTTATGTAAATCTCAGCTCTTGTTTGATTTGTCCTTAATGTTTTCAGCCCTTATGGTCACTAAGAAAATTATTTTTGAAAAGACATAAAACTGAGTTGCCTGAAACATCATTGATTTAGATTTTTAGGGTAGGCAATAAGCTTTTGTGATGTTAATGACTTTCTAAACAAAATTTCTTAGGCCAAACCAAAGAATATAGACACAAAACTTGTACAGTAAATACATCCAACTAAATTTATTATCAATAAACCATAGAAACTGTTCATGAATCACATCCAACATAACTTATGAGATAAATGGGGAATGAAGAAACTTTCCAAACTGAAAAGACATGTACCAAGTTATAATAATCTACTAACCGGGATGCAGTAAAAAGGAAACTACTTCAGGAGATAAAGACCAAGCAACAGAGTTGTTGGTCATGGGATGAGAAAAGAGGACCTGGAGAATTTAGTGATGATTGGAAAGATTTAAAGGAAAAGAAACAGAGGAAGAAGGATGATATGGATGTTGGACTTAATATTTAATCTTTATTAAAAATTTTTTTTTTTTTTTTTTTGAAGCATAGGATTTAACGAAGATGATAGAACATCAGAAAAAAGGTAAAAGAATAAAGAGGCTTTAAAAAAAAATCAGAAAATGAAACTGTTACAAAGAACAAAATTGTAGCAGAACATGATCAACCATGTACTACATTCTGGATATGATACCTAATGTATGACAAAAACAAAAAATTAAATCCAGCACCATCATCCACTTCAGGTAACAAAGCACAACCATGCAGGCCTCAGATGACAAATGTGATTTACACAACTGCAAATCTTTATATATAAAAGAGAGGTTGTGTGCTGTCTGTCTCCTATGATTTAGATTCCTAACTACTCCCACATTTTGCGGTGCAATTTAACCAAAACTGGGTATCTTATAGTCGTGATTCATATCGAGCCCTTCTGGGTATTAGCGCGCGTCTATGATGAGTCTACGATTTAAAAAAAAATTTACCATCAATTTTTGCCATTTTTAATGCATTTTTGGCATATATAAGGGAAGTAACTCTCTAAAAAATTAAATCTCAGAACGTAAAAAGCTACAGTAACACTCCCTCCTTTGTGGTTAGCCATATTGAGATGGCTATTATACTTTACATCTCTATAAATGCTTATATAGTTATTTCCCTTACAAACCCGAGCAACGCCGGGCGATACTGCAAATGCATTATAAAATGTTATTGTAAATATTCAGTGGAACCTGTCTAATTGGTGTATTGATGTTTTACGGCAGGATACCTTCCAGAATGTTCACCAGAAAAATAATGGACAAGTTGTGTACCAGAGGAAGTGTGAAGCAATAAAAATTTAGATGTGAAAAAGATCTCTACAGTTAATCTCTACCAAGGATCAAGGACTTGTGATCATGCTTAATCCATAAGTGATCAAATGAGGGATCAATACCCACTGGATAAGGTTCAGTTTGCAACTTAGTTTTCTCTCCTTAGGAGGAATTGAGCTAAATACTAAAAGCTACTGCAACTCAATTTTAAAATTCCACTGCTATTAAAAAAAAATCGATTATATTACCCCTGTAGTCCTAGGTGAACTGGGATGTTAGAAACTTAACCAATGAAAAAAATCAAGCAAGTAAGTATTACTATGTAGGCTGTACCACACTAGTATATTTCCATGTATAGTCATGGACAGATGTAAACATTCTTGGTCACCGACCCAGTAGTGACCACCATGAGTTAGAGACACGATTTGATCGTTCATCTTCACATTTATGGTTTGCTCCAATCTGCATTTAATATTTCAACTAGATTTGAAGATGAAAGCTATCAATGGACCAGTAAGAGATTTAAGATCACTATAAGCAATAATGAGGATAAAATGAATTTGTGGGGCTATTTAACAATGGCTACTAGATGCTGTTAATCAAGAAATTTCAGTCATTATTCCTGACAATAGGAATTCTTTGAATCCGCAGACGATAAATTACCAAACCTTTATACACTACACACAAAATGCATTAAAATACACACCAGCAGTCAACTGGTATTCATTTTCAGAGACTAAAGCAATATGATGTTGCTGAGGGACACAACACGCGGCCCCACTTCAGGAATCAAAACCCACATTCTGACAATTGGATGTGACATCCTATCCATTAAGTCAGGCCTTTACTGCTACAGTTTCTCCAAAAATTAAGAGAAAAATATTTGTCATATTTCTTTTGCCAATACATTGATGTAATAAGCTGGCAAATAAGTTCTAAATTTCAGTTGTAGTTAGTAATTTTTCACGTAACTTATTAAACAATACGTCTGGGTGAAAATTCCTTAAAGAAATGAGCTGAATAATGAATATAAAAGTACAGTGGAACCCTACCATTTAATATAACTTCCATAAATTGCAATTACCTAAACAAAATTTGGTGTTAAATCTAAACAAAGAGGACAACTCCATTAAGGTTAATTGATCTAATTTTTTGGAAGCAAGAGACAGAGTGGGTGTGGTTTTTTAGCCCAACTGATAACAGTAATAGGTATGTTTCAGTCTTATTAGAGCTTCTTAGGTTGGAAACCATTGCAAAATGAAATATTTACATAGTGATAAATAAAACCATACTAACTACTTGTTTGTTGTCACCACTCCTGTTCCTCTTTGTGCTGGGCTGGGTCACCAGGACGGCCTATGCTACCTCCAGGAAAGGTAGGAAAGGTATTCAGTGGACACTGATGAACAAGCTGGAGGACTTGGACTACGCAGATGATCACATTGTCTGCAAGACATGCAAGACAAGGTAGACCACTTGACAGAAACTTCACTGCGAGCGGGCTTGAGGATCAGCCGGGAAAAGACAAAAGTGCTGTGCATCAACAACAAGCAGGAAGAGCCAATCACAATCGAGGGGGCACCTGTGGAGGACGTTGGTGAGTTTGTCTATCTTGGCAGCAAGATCAGAAAATCAGGTGGATCAGACGAGGATATCACGGCAAGAAGCAAGAAGGCTTGGCAAGCCTTCACTATTCTTTGGCTGGTATGGAAGTCCACTGCCATCTCAACTCTGCTTATTTAGTTCATACGTAAAATCTGTGCTTTTGTATGGCTCTGAAACATGGAGAGCCACCTGCAGCAACTACAAGAAGATCCAGACCTTCATCGACAAATGTCTCCGGCAGATCCTCCATCTGAAGTGGTTCGACAGAGTGCCAAATACCTACCTGTGGGAAAGGGCCAACCAGGAACCCATACATATTCAGACTAGACAAAGGAAATGGAGATGGATCGGACACACACTGCGGAAAGAACCCTCAAATGTGACACGATAAGCACTTGACTGGAACCAGCAGGGGAAAAGGAATCAAGGACGCCCAAAGCAGACATGGAAGCGGAACATTTTGGACAAGCTCAGGACCACCGGCCTGACATGGGAAGCAGCCAAGAAACATGTCAATGACTGCAAAAAGTGGAAAACAACTGTTGAGGCCCTATGATCCACAAGGGGCAAAAAGGATTAAGAAGAAGACTTATCCATGATTAGCATAATTTTATGCAATGTTTGTAGGAGATCAGATCTTTTGGGTGACCTAACTGTGGAACATGTCCCAACCTATTGGAAGGTTCAGAATTCCATTTTAAATTACGATTCAAAATCAAGACCAAGGTTATCTTGATCCTCTCCAATCAAACTAAAATGGCTTCTGTGAGAACAGATTAACATTTTCACAAACCTTAACCCTGTGAAGGTCGATATTTGAAATCATAACAATGAAGCTGTTCTTATCTTCAACTTCCATAAGGCATTTGACTAACAGAAATGTTATATTCAGGATCTTAAATGCTTATGGTGCTCTGGATTTCAATGAAGTTAAACATGTCAATACTGCGTCTACAGTGGTTACTATCAAAGAAGAAACTGATTATTCTGAGGTGAACACTGCAGTCTTGCAAAGTGTTCCTTTGACACCCCTTCTCTTTAGTGTAACTGAATTATCTGAGAAATACCTATTTCTTTACTATCCACAAGGGGCTAAACACAGAGGGGACAAACAAGGACAGACAAACGGATTAAGTCGATTACATCGACCCCAGTGCATAACTGGTACTTAATTTATCGACTCCGAAAGGATGAAAGGCAAAGTTGGCCTTGGCGGAATTTGAACTCAGAACGTAACAGCAGAAGAAATACTGCTAAGCATTTCATCCAGCATGCTAATGTTTCTGCCAGCTTGCCGCCTTATAATCAGAAACTGATTATTCTGGGGTGAACACTGCAGTCCTGCAAGGTGTTCCTTTGGCATCCCTTCTCTTTAGTGTAACTGAATTATCTGAGAAATACCATTACACCATTAGATGGAGTTACGCCCAAGAGAGGTTGTAGCTCCTGCTACTCAGCAGAGCTTCTTGCAGTACTTGCATTTGCAGAGGACATCTGCCTTCTTGAAAACAACTTGTCAGCAGGTCAGGATTTACTCCATGTCAAGACTTGGTTTGTTCTTGAGCACATCATAAAGTACATCCACCTAAATCCATTATTCATAACTCCTCTTGAATTCACTCGATGGAAGCAAAATAGAAAAATTTGATGAGTTCAAATACTTTAGTGACCGCACCAACACTTGATGTCTGCCCAAATTGGTAGAACCTGGGATACTATACACACTATGATCAAGGTTTTCCAAAGCCCATGTGGAATGAACCCCTTATGGTTCAGAGTCATGGACCCTGACATCTGCACAAACAAGGAACTTAGATGGGGACTACACCCATCTCTTGCAGACTGCTCTTTATGTCTTGGCTGCCACACACAACTAACAAAAATTTTATAATTGAGCATCTCCTGAAGATTTCAACTGTCATAAAAAAAAAAGCATTATTTAGCTCTTGTTGGATATGATGCAATGTTACATAATGAAGCCGTTGAGAGAGTTCTGTCATGGTCTTCTAATGTCAATTGTAGACGTTGTTACCCAAACTTGATCCTCAAGAAAATCAATGAGGAACACCAACTACATGGCAGGGTCTTGAACACGATTCAAGACCACTATACATGGAGAAACCTCAATGTCACCAATTGGCGTCGAAGGACTTAAAATTTGGACTTTGCAAATGTAAATATCTTAATTTACATAGAATTTACTTTCCCAAGAAAAGGGGGGGTAATTGCCTCCACTGCTTTTAATTAACATTCACTGATTGCCTCCCATTCATTTACAAAATATCTGTTCTAACAGAATGAAACTTATAGTGATGTTATAATTTCATGCTAACTACTTATGCTTAGCATAAGCAAAACCGGTTGACTATGTAAATATTCTATTGACTGTTTTTGTTCCAACAAAAAAAAATGTGCATTTTCCTTTTTGTATTTTTTACTACAAATCCAGTGGAATTTTTTTTTACCCCCAAACTTTAAAGAGATTATATAGATTACAATCAGTGATCAATGTGGCTACAGGAAAATACCTGAAAAGAGCATTCTACAAAAATAAGTCCTAAAATGGTAAGGTCTCATACATTTAATAACTGTAAATTGAACATTGATTATGTGGTGTTAGTAGTGCTATGGACTGTGATGGAGCTATGTGGTGTTGGTGGAGGGGATTGCAGATGAGGTAGATGGAAGTGAGCACTGCAGGAGCCGGTGGCACAGGGCATGCGTGGGCAGGAAGCACGTGTGGTCAGTTCGAGCAGAGACGGCAGCGAGACAAGACATGTTTAATTCGTGAGAGTGACCGCTGATTCTGCCGAGGTCAACAGGTCAGGCCCTTTGTATTTCTTTCTCCTGGCTGCTGCTTTTTTTTTGTTGTCCTTTCCCTCCATCACACTACAGATTAGTGAGATTATCCAATTACAAGATGAAAAGTCACTCTAGGTATGTTTAACATTTACGAACAAGATTAAGTCATCTTGTGTTATTTACAACTGGCAAATACCAATTTCAAAAGATTTCAATAAAAAAAAAAAGCAAAAAAAAACCGCTGTTAGACCTGCAGATGTTGAAATCTACAAGAATATTATTTATGTAAAAGAGAGAGAGAGAGAGAGAGAGAATGTGAATGCATACAAACAACATTGACATAGATTCTCTCAAATGAATAAAATGTTAAAGATTCACATGCATGCAGCCATCTTCCTTGTTGCCTGATGAATGGTAGAACTGTACACTTGACAAAAATATTGGTTTCTCAAAGAGGTACAGGAACATTTGAAAAAACTGCATTAAATTGCATTGAATGGAAGTAACTCACTCTAAAGCCATAAAGAACTATGAATTGGGCTATCTGTCTGGATCATCTTGAAGTGAGAGCAAAGACAAAGTCTCAGAATAAAATTCCAGCCACCTTGTATAACAATCCTTTATGTCTGAAATTGTCTAAATTGTCGGCTGAATTAGATTCTCATAAAAGATAACAACTTGAAAGAAAAAATACTGTTGTACCCTCATAAATCAAAATGAACATGAGAATACATTTCTATGTATAGCCATGAATACAATGCTTCAAAATGCTCTCAAATAAAATGGAAATACATGTGTATGAAGTCATCTTGCTTCATATGGCCTGGTGGTGCTGTTGACTTCAAGACTATTGGCTTCTAAAAGAAATAGAGAATTGGAAAACCTTAACAGAAAACAAAAGTTTTCTGTTGTGTCAACCTTCCGACTTAGAATCGGTAATACACTGATCTGGCAATGTGGTTATCTTGAGAGTAAGGAGTAAAGATTCTCCATCATATTAGGAAGATAACGTTACCATTTGCTCTGTGATGATACCTTTCATTAGGCACAACAAGTATCTTTGTTTAATTCAGGATTAATGTCACACTACTTTGGTACTGGATTAAACACCGTCCTATGCATCAACACTGATTGCCATCTCAAGAACCACAAACAGAAGAAAAATATCTAATTACATGCTCCTATTGTTATTGAACTCACAAGATCTGATGAGAGTACTAAGATTAAACAAGATTTGATGCTCAACAGGTCATGCCAGTATGAAAGGTGTAGCGGCACAAGCAGTCAGCACCATATTGGATGAGATCTCGCAGCAGCCATTGCCATCTCCGAGACTGGAGTGAGACCTCACCTGCATCTATTTACTATGTGCAAGATCACAACGCGGCTCGCGATGGCAAACTGTATATAAGGGCAAAACAGAAACAGATTCATTCTCTCTCTTCACTTCTATGCAGCAGCACATGCTGAGCACACTTCATTGGCTGGGCCTTTCTGCATATTGTACTCCCAAGGCAATGTGCCCACACTAATGGAGATACAACACCACGCACACAGCTCGAGATGGTTGCTGAGAGCAACACACTTCACCTGTTTTGTGAAACTTGTAAATAAACCAGTTGTAAATTGCATTTGTACTTAAAGACTTCTTTCTTTGCCTGTCAGAGCCTGAACTACATGAAGAACAAGATATAATGGGAGAAGGTGATATTTTCCTGATATCGTAAATCTTACCTTCCATTATAAAGGGTAAGTCCTGAACAGGTGAAGATAAATTCATCCCCTAATGCCTTTTCTCAGCTGTTCATAAGAGATTTGAATCCGATACATGTCGACCACAATATTCTGGCAGAAACATTTCTGACAATTATGATGAAATTGGTACCGGATACAAAAACAAGATATCACTGGCAGCAAATAGATGAATGGCATCCCATGTCTGACCCCAAACCAGTTCAGGATTAGTCAAAAGAAAGGACCCATTAAACATTGCTGTTTTAGCTGATATCCAAAATGAACTTTATGGGAAGAAAGAGTGAACTAACTGCAATAATGGAAATGGCATTAAATGAAGATCTACCATCTACTCTTAATGTAAACTTGGTAGAATGGTAATGCCATAATTGACTGGTATTGAAAATAGAGAAAATATGGTACTCATATAGGGTTATAGCTATTTAACAACAGCATGTGTGTGTGCCATGATGCAAGAACCTTGCACTTCTGGCTTGGAAATGCAGAATAACTGTAGTAATCAGAAATGGCCTAATTTGAAGAAAGTTCAATAATTTCTATTATTGAATCTTTATTATTTAAAACAGTCTTAAAAACAAACTTTTGTATTTGCAGTAGTTTACAGCTCGAGTTAGTTGAAAAACTTGTTGACAGAGAACATGAAAATCATTTCAAAAAGCTACAATGAATCAGAGGTTAACTTGCCATAAAGTCAGAAAATACTGTAAAGTGGGTTGTCTAGATCATCTGAAAGAACAAAGTCCCAAAATAACATACACAGCTCTCTTGTATAACAATCCTTACATCCTATCTGAACAGTTGTCTAAATTATGAGACTCAAATCCTACCAATAAGAGACAAACAGAACTTAAAGAAAAAATATTAGATGCTCACATGTCAAAATGAAAGGAACAATACATTAATATTGTAATATATATATATATATATATATATATATTATATATATATATATATAATATATATATATATATATATATATATATATAACCACATGTGGATCGTTGGTGATTTTTTTTCCTGTCTTCCTTTTCTCTTGGACTTTCCTCCATCTGTTTCTGACAAAGAGCTTTGCTCGAAACGTAAAACTACTTTTCCTTCCTTCCCTGAGCATTGGGGATGAAGAATAAGACTTGTCAAAGGGTGGAAGGCCTCATGAGCAGTCAACTGCCATCCAACATCTGTACATATGCATGGGGACGTGGAAACACCTGTGTAGGTATCCAGGCACACAGTTGGCCTACTGGGAGTAGGATGCCCTTCTTTGTTCTCACACATCTCTCGAGGAGAGGGAAACATAAAACCTGTGACACTGACAATATTCAATGATTTAGACTAGTTCTTTTCAAGTTTATGTTGTCCATGTTCAGAGAATGGGGCTGGACCTGTGCGAATTCTTTCCCCACTGTAAAAATTATCATTGCACAGTATCACTTGGAAAAGTGAGATCTATCACAAAAATTGCTGACCGTAGCCTTAAAAGAATCATTCAAGTGTAACGTAGAAATTGTCAACTGTATGGTAAAGAATGTAGATCTTTAGCTGGGATGAAGAGTCATGTATGAGAAACACATATGCAGGACTTCTGATGGCAAAACTCAAATAGGAGTTTGCAGCCTCCTATATACATAATCTAAGCGATAATATTAATTTCAAGACATCATGGTCTATAATAGCAAATGCCGTCCCCTATAACGCTACTATGGATAAATGTAATTTGTGCATTAAGGAATCTGACATTATTCTTAGATCGCATAATTCAGGTATATTAAATAAAATTTCTAATATGATTCATTCATGTACTCACAAATTTCATTCAACCTTCACTATTCTTAATGCATGAGTGGATAGCGTTTGCTTGACTGATAGAAGGGGAAATCCTGGCTTCAAAAGGCTACTAGAGAGCTATAATCTAGTAAACCAGTATATATGAACTGCTCATTCCACAGGGGACATGATATAATAATGATGGTTCACTCAGATCTTAGGATATTCGTTAGGGATAGAGATAAGGATATATTTAGTTGTTCACACTTTTGTTGTGTCCCCTATACAGGTAACAAGTTTGTGTTGTGTAGGGTGTACCTAGTTAAGTAACATAGGCAGGGACAAGGGTACTGGAAGATGAACAAGTCTATTTTAACTTAAATGTTCCATGCTCAGTTAAGGAGTTAGTACGGAGGGCACCATTATTAATAATAGGTGGTGTGCCCTCAAATGAGCCTTTCATTCTGAGTCTATTAGATTTAGCAAGCAGTTAAGTCTAGATAAGACTAGAATAGAAGGGACTTAAATTAAGGAATTAGATGAGGCCATGGAATCTGCCTCTGCATCCAGAGTGTTGGTGGCAAAAGCAGTTTTTTTTTTCATCATCTCAAAGCCAAATACGAAGGGTGTAGAGTCAGAGCTAAACTTCATGCGGTGGGGAGAGAGAGTATTAATATTGCCAGATGGGCATATCGTGTGGAGAGTCAGAGAAGCCTCTATTAAGTCTTTAATAGATAGACAGGGGCATTCAATGAAAGGACAGGAGATGCTAAAGGCTTTTCACCAGCATTTTGCCTGATTGTTTGGGGAGAGCGGCAGGCTGGACTGTGGGGAGCCCCTCAGGGATTTCCTCGCTGGTGGGCCACAACTCTCGGCACTGGAGGTGAAATGCTGTGAAAGGTCGATTACGGCTATGGAGGTTGAAGAGGTACCTGGCAGCAGTTCTTTTTTTATTCGTTTTTTTTTGTCCCCACTTTTATGTTTTTGTCTGTCCTTGTACTGACCCCTCTACATTTAGCCTCCTGTAGGCAATAAAGAAATTCATTACAGGGAGGTTAGTGAAGTAAACAGATCCTTTTTGGTTTATTGTGTTGCTTGCTGCCTGAACGGTTAGTAGTATTGTCAGTTTGCCTGGTTTTCTGCTTCTGGCAGACTTTTAGCATTTTCCCCCTTGTGTAAAGGGGGAAATTATAATTATTGTGACTTGCCAAAATGGATGAATCACCCATCAAGAAGAGGACCTGTGTCGAACATGGGACCAGTATTAGAAAAAAACCCGTCAAACTGTGATAGCAGTCTGGAATTAAGGAGTATGCTGTCAGGCGATGACTTCATAAAGGGAAGAAAAGTTAATTTTGCGACAGCAGCCGGGGTAACAAAGAATCTCAATAGTGAAAGCGAAAGTACAAATGGATGCTGAAAAGAGAAGGGAATGAGACAATTACCCCTCCCAGTGAAACCACTCGCAAAGTACTTTGGTGCACTGTGATATATAAAGTTTCCATTGTAAAGATCAAAAAACTGGATAATGCAAGTAAGGAGGCTGTGGAACTGTGCCTATGGCCAGTATGGCGTGATGTGACATACACAACTAGAGGAACAAAGTATGCTGTGAGAGAGGTTCACTTGAAGTCGGAAGAAAAGGCTAAGCAGGATTCAACAGAGCCACTAAAAACAGCTGAGGTGGTAATCCTACCTACTTATCTTGGCAGGTGGACTTCCAAGATTAGGGTAGGAGACATTCCAGCTGAGATAGACTGCTTGGCTGGTGGCTGCCATAATGACAGGCTTGGAGGATAAAATAACTATCCTCCAAGCCACCGCTTTTCAACAATATACATATAAATTTAATACACAATATATGGATTCAAGTAATCTGGCAGTACTCAAAGCTTTACTCTATCATAGCATAAACTATATAAAGTATATAGTAATATACATAAGAGAATAAGGAGAATATGAAAATAGAAATTGCACTTCTCTTGCTCTTTCAATTCGAGATATAACAGGAACTCCATCGGACATGACATATGAATCCTTCAAAACTGAGTTTCTAAGGCATAATTCCTTCAGATGAAAGTAAATTTTGCACTCTTGCAGGAAGAGCATCTTGGGGATCGAACCGCCACCTAGTTTTTACACCAGATCCGGGAGTTGACCCATGGCTTATATGAGGGGCAGTCATTCAGTTATTTTTCTCGAGGATGACTTTAGCTCCTATGATATGGAACATACAGCACTTTAACAACTCGCCACCTCAGCAGACAGAATTCCAGCATGTGTGGTCAGTTCGAGCAGAGATGGCAGCGAGAAAAGACGTGTTTATTTCTTGAGAGTGACCACCCATTCTGTCGAGGTCAACAGGTCAGGCCTTTTGTATTTCTATCTCCCATTTGCTTCTTATTTTTCTGTTGTCCTTTTCCTCCATCACATGACACATCCCAAGCATTATATCCTTCTTGGTGTATACAAGATGTTAGTAATTTTAAAATATCAACAGTAATAAATGTGAGGTATACTAGCCATCTCAATATGGCTAACCACTAAGGGTGGGTGTTACTGTAGCTTGTAGCCCCAGGAGAACATCGTCTCCAGCTGGCTTTAGGCACACTTTCTGTGCCCTGTGTTGCATGCCGATGACGGGTCAAGACCCAGAAACTGCAGTCCGTGCGTATCACTTAGGTTGACGAGGGAAGGATGACCTCCCTTTGCAAATACCTTAAGGGCACAGAAAGTGTGCCTAAAGCCAGCTGGAGATGATGTTCTCCTGGGGCTACAAGCTACAGTAACACCCACCCTTAGTGGTTAGCCATATTAAGATGGCAAGTATACCTCACATTGTCGTGCAGTTACTGTTTATACCTCGTTCAGAGATTTATTATAACAGTAATAAAGTTTTCTGTTAATCATTTACAGGTGTTAGTTACTGTTGCTGGTGAATGAAAATGAATTTCACAGACTACATCAACAATAGAGACTCCCATGCATATCACCATGACAACCATACTCATGACAAAAGCATGAAATATTACCAAATAATTATCTCCATCAAATACATTTAACTGCTGCTACTAGCATATTTGAAGATGTAGTAGAGTCACAGACTTGATGGAATTATGGAATGAAATTAGCCATTCAACTAACCAAGACCATATGTTTTGTGTTGCTTGCAAAATAATTTGAGCTTTGGTGTTGGAGAAGACTTTTACGGATTCCATAGACAGCGAGGCTCACCAATGGAGAAATTCTTAAGCAGATGAGGCTGAAAATATCGCTAGAAGCTAAGATCACCAACCATAGATTGGCATATTTCGGTCATGTTATGCAGAGAAAATCCCTGGAGAAGGACATCATGCTCGGAATGGTCAGTGGCAAGAGAGGAAGAGGCCGACCAAGAACCCGCAGGCTTGACACCAAGAAGGATACCAGAATAGACATAGCCAATCTGAAAGAAACAGCCCAGGATAGAACTGACTGGAGGACACTGATCCAACGAGTAAGCAAGAGTCGACTTCGACTGAGCGGATAGATAGATAGCAAAATAATTTAGGTTTATAACCCAAATATGATGTCCAGTTTTGCCATATGTATCACATTTATCTATATTGGTGATATCGAATCTTTTCTTTTACAATAATTAAAATGGATTAGTCACAATGTCAGAATGAGTACCAACAGAATTTCAAAAGTCTTTATGTATAGTCAGTTCCATGATGGAAGGAGAAATATAGGATGAGCAGGATCAGCTCAAACCACAGATTTGTATCTGATTTGAAAGTGACAAAGATTTCACCTGAAACATTTGAGAAAACTGCATTGAATCACTGCTAACAGGTTCAGCTGCTATAAAATCTAAATACCTATTTCTTTACTACCCACAAGGGGCTAAACACAGAGAGGACAAACAAGGACAGACAAATATGGATTAAGTCGATTATATCGACCCCAGTGCATAACTCGTACTTAAGTTATCGACCCTGAAAGGATGAAAGGCAAAGTCGACCTTGGCGGAATTTGAACTCAGAACATAACGGCAGACGAAATACAGCTACGTATTTCGCCTGGCATGCGAACATTTCTGCCAGCTCGCCGCCTTCAATACAAAATCTAAATACTATGAAGTGGGCTGTCTGAGTCATGTTCAAGAACTGTCCAATTCTAATGTCAGGTCTGAGTTGTATGAATTATTGGCAGGATTTAAGTCTAAGAGGCAAACATCAGAATTTAAAATAAGAAAATGTTAGATGTTCACATGTCGAAATGAATGGGAGAGGTCGTTATTATTGTCATAAGTATATGCAAGTGTGGGTGTAACAGAACCACACCACCTGAAAAACTGCTCACAAATGAATAAAATGGAAATCAATACATATCTATGAATTCAATATGATCCTATTTGCCTATTGAATGGTTCTGTAAACTTCAAAACAGGAATATTGGCTTTTAAGAGAAATACAGGAACATTTGGAAAACTATTGAATTGCAACAAATGGAGGTTGATTTGCTATAAAGGCAACAAAGTACATATTTGTATTTCTTGCAAAACAATTTGGTTTTATTAAACTGATTTTATAACCCATTTATATGTAGCATAGCAAGGATAGCTGAATTACGTCCCTTTGCTAGCAAAGGTAGCTGAATTACTTCCCTTTGATGGTAAGTGCCGTCAGGTGACACTTGGACACTCCAGTATTTAGGGCACTCTTTTTCACACCAAGGAACATGAATATCTCTTCTTCCTAAGGCCACAGACCACATGCAGTTACCGTCATTCTAACAATGTTTGCCCAACTGACTGATTACCGTCATTAGGACGTCTGCTTAATAGATTTCAGACCACAGTCAGTCTCCGGCTTCATCGTGGCAACTTGTTCAACTAACTTTATTGTCACAGGCAATGACAAGTGACTAAGACCTTTGGAAATATGCTGTGCTTGAGAAGACCCGGCAAACCAAGTGAGATCATAACTTGTGGCCTATGCCAGGGGTATAACCAGCTTACTTATGTGTACCTTTCCTCCATTGGCCACTGAACCCTACTTGCAAAGACTTCTTGAGGCAAATGAAATCAAAATCAAATTCGATGACTGGCATCCATGCTAGTGGAGCACTAAGAGCACCATCTGAGCGTGATCGTTGCCAGAGCAGCTGACTGGCTTTCGTGTTGGTGGCAAATAAAAGGCACCATTTGAGCGTGATCATTGGCTGCGTCGCCTCACTGGCACTTGTGCCGGTAGCACATGAAGAGATACTCTAGCAAGGTCGTTGCCAGTGTCAACAAACAAACATCCCTATTGGAACTCGTAGAAGACGGGACCTCGGCTGCCTGGGGCTCTTTTGAAAGAAGTGTAGAGGACTGGGTGGAGCACCATAACTCGCGTAGGGAGGATGCTACCAGGAGAAATAGTGGTAGGATAGCTAATGGTAAGGCCAACTTTCGGTGGCGGTACAAACGTATATTATATGCCCGCCACCAGGAACTCTTTCGTGGGACCTGTTGGTTATGACCTCCTTGTCACAGAAGGTGGGTTCACCAACAGGTAGGTCTGGTATGTTATGACCTGTCGGGACTCAGTGGTTTATCCAGTTTTTTACTCAGCAGGTGGATGCACTACCAGACTGCACCCTTATGGACACTACCTTGGCGTGGTGAAAGAGCTTACGTCCATATGGAGGCGATGCCGGATACCCTCTATGCAAGGCAGGATAAGAGCCCTCATTTTGGACAACCTAAACGTGTCCATCTTCCCCAGTGGTGCCAAGTAATTTGGTGGGGACCATGCGGAATATGGGTGATCTTGATTGGGAGGTGTGAGCCTCCCCACTATGGTGGGTAGGTGGCTGTTGGCCTGCCCTCTAGTAATCCCGTGCTAGCCAAATAGTGGCTGGCCCGGTTTAGCTTGCTTTCTTCTGATTGTATGTTGTGAGGGTTCCCACTGGGAACACTAGGAATTTGGTCAGGTCCACTTCTAGGATACATTAGGGGATCCTGATTGTTGTCTGGGAGGGTCCTGGCTTAGGTTCTGTTTGTTGGGAGGGTTTGTGGCATGTTGGGTGGTTACTCATTAGGGATCACCAGATTTCTTTTGGACCCGAGTGACGAGGCCTGTCTTTTATGACCCCAGCCAGCGGTGTTATCGAAAACCACTGCTGACATGGGGTGGATTCACTGACAGGTGAGCCTGTCTTCACTGACAGGCAGAGCCTCTCATGGTCTGCTGTTGGGAGACTGTTTGGTTGGCCGGAGGGTACTCTAGTCGGTTGGGGCAGTGGTTGCTAGCCTTACTCTGTGGGGGTGGTCTTGCACCTTCTTCAAGTTCAACTTAATCGCTTCAGCCATAGACCCATGGAAATTGCCGCACAGACACTATGACAGAATACAATGAGTCAAAAAACAAACGGCAGCCAGGCGCCGTGAAACTGGTGGCCTGTGGGTCCAGGACAGGGCCCGCAGGTCAGGCTGAACATACTGCCCAAACACGTTGGGCCGAATTGCCACCTTCCCCTGCAGGGGACAACGGGCCATCTCCTCTGCAAGGTAGAATTAGTGGCCCTCAGATCAACGACAGGACCGGTGTCGGGTGCTCTTTATTGCGCCCGACACTGACATACAACCGGACAAGAAATGGCATATTTAGCTTAGACTACGGTACATATTCCCTGGTAGTAAAAGGCTTTCAGCTCCCGCTAGACCTAGCACATGACCCCATCGATGACGTCCATTCTCTTAATTTAGAAACGGACCAAAAGGAGGTAGTGAGGGTATCAAGCCTCACTCCAGCAGGGAGCGAATTTTCGTTGCCAATTCCCTGCGCGTAGTGTTCCATAGCCTGTCCGCTATGTCCTCTGCGCTTCTCTTCTCCCTAAAGATGGGGAGATCATTTAGAATGTAGACATGGTATTAGACCTGTCTACAGATGTAGCAAATGTGGTAGGGAAAGTGGACACCTCCATTCAGTGAGGTGCCACACCGGCTCGTGCGATGGTGCGCCTGTCCCAAGTCCTGCTCTGCTTACCTTCCAATGTGACCACTGCAGCTGTTCTTTTTTGACAGCCATAAGCATCCTGTTGCTGCTAATGCACGCAGGATAACTGCTCATAAAGAGCAGCTGGCCAAAAAGCGTACCGATCGGGCAGCCGCTGCCGAGGCTTTGGGCTGAAGACGCAGAGGCTGTTGGTCAGACGAGGAAGTAGTGGTCCTCGTCGAGAAGGAGGCAGAGTTTTCAAAGGCAGGTGTTAGGTTGATCAATGCAGTCATCATACGGTTCCTACCGGGCAAGACTGCCAAACAGGTAGGTTCCAAGAGGGCTGCCCTGGCTAAAAGGACTCGTGTGAATCATCAAGGGTCAGGGCAGCCCGTGGCTGATTCCCAGCCACAAGTCGAGGAGGGACCCCAGTGTGACTTCGACTGGAGAGATTGCTTCCTCAATGCTGCATGTCCTGGGTACACCCGTTGTTCCGTGGTCTTCTCCGAGGCCCTATTGGAACTTGTAGAAAACGGGTCCTCGGCTGCCTGGGGCTCTTTTCAAAGAAGGGTAGAGGACTGGGTGGAGCACAATAACTCGCGTAGGGAGGATGCTACCAGGAGAAATAGCGGTAGGATAGCTAGGAATAGTGCCAATTTTCAGCGCGGTGTAAGCGTATTGACTACACCCGCCACCAGGATTTGTATAAGGATAGGAAGAGGCCCCTTACAGTTGTGTTAGGCGAGGATACGGAGCACGGATGCCCAATTCCGCTTTATGCTATAGAGGAATTCTCTAGAGGGAGGTTATCTGCTCTAGGCCCTGAAGTCGATTTATCCGACTACCCTTCCTCTTCTCAGGTTGAGAATGGTCCTATTTTGAGACCGTTCTCGGTGGAGGAGGTTAAAATTAGTCAGAGAAAGATGAAGATTTCGTCAGCGGTGGGTCCCGATGGTCACACAATTAGTGAGATCAAATCAATGGACCAAGCTATTCTTGCCAATGTCTGCAACTGCTGGCGGGTAAGGTACCCGATATCCTGAAGCAGGGTAGATCTGTCCTCGTATCAAAGAGGGCGGATAACCCATATGATTTAGACAATTGGCAACCAATAACGATATGTTCTGCGGTGTATCGTCTTTTCTCAAAAATGGTTGCCAATCGCATGCTTCAGGTAACTCCCCTGAATCCAAACCAAAGAGGCTTTATCCGTGCTGATGGCTGCAGTGAGAATTCATTTCTCCTTCGGCAGCTCGTCAGTCACGCGATGGGGAGGCCAGCACAACTGAGAATACCGTGGCTGGAGGTTGCCTTTATGGATCTCTCCAAGACATTCGATACAGTTTCACATTCGCTGGTGTATGCGGGACTGAGGAGTCTTGGGTTCCACAAGCATATAATAAAACTTGTGGAGGGGATGTGCAGGGGGTGTGTGCGGTGGCGTACTGTGGCGATGCAATTGGCAATAGTTGAATAAGTAGGCCATGTAGGATCACAGAGGGGTGCTTCTTGAGTTTACTCAAGATGCACTCTAATGTATATCCTACCCGAGAAACTCTAACACGTGGTCTCTGTGGTGATCCCAAGTGTCCAAGATGTAGATTAGGAACAGAGACTATCTCTCACGTCAGCGGAGTATGTGGGACTCTTAAAGGGCCACGACTCGCTAGGCATAAGATATGTAGCCTGGTGGTGAAAGAAGCTGTTGACTATGGTTGGAGTGTCAGTGTGGAGCCGTCTTACACAGTAGGTGGCTCCAGGCTGATCCCTGATCTGGTCTTTAGCCGTCCAGAAAGGGTAGTGGTAGTCGACGTGATTGTCAGATTGGAGCAAGGAGATGCCTTGAAAGAGGCATCCCTTGAGAAAGTGCGCAAATACCGACCGCTCGTGCAATTGCTTTTGCAGGAGTTCGACCGGCCAGTAGAGGTGCATGGACTCCCAATCGGTGCCTGGTGCCAACCTGCGAGTGTGGCACTGGACGCCCTGGGCATAAAAGACAGGTCATTTCGACGACTACTTAGCCGGACGGCTATGATACACCCATACAACATGCTGAGGGACTAGCGCTCAGCATAGGGTCAAAGTCACACACTCAACTTGCCATTATATCGCTACTTCCGGACCACTTGTCTTTTCGCACCCACGGTGACTCACCCCTGATCGGCTCAAAAAGGCTTTATCTGAGTTTGAGCATATACTTCAACTCAACCTTATTCACCCCTCCACCAGCCCTTGGGCATCTCCTCTACATTTGGCACGGAAAGGAGATTCAGATTTTCGCCCGGTGGAGGATTATAGACATTTGAATGTGGGCACTGATCCCGATTGCTATCCTAAAAAGAACCTCCAAGATTTTTCTTCAAACTTGCATGGTTGTACCATTTTTACCGACGTTGACCTCATCTGAGCTTATCAAATTCCTATGAATCTGGACAACAGTCCCAAAACTGTTGCTCCTGTTTATGAGCTTTGGTTTGCAGTATGCAATGAGCACATTCCAGAGGTTTGACGGAGGTTTGTCTGTGGACTTGACTGTGTTTGCTTATGTCGATTTGCTCATAGCTAGAAACATGCAGGAAAATCACCAACACTTATCTCAACTTTTCCAGCATCTTTGCACCTACAATGTGCGAATCAACCCTGATATGTGCGTTTTTGAACAAACCTCTCTGAAGTTCCTTGGTCATTATATCAACTAACAGTATCCAACCTCTCTCCTCCAAAGTCAATGCAATTCAACGCCTCTCATCTCCCACTTCTCTATGCCAATTGCATCACTTCTTGGGAAAAGTTAATTCCTTCACTCAACGACTGAAAGCAAATACAGAAAAAACGGTTCATGATACCCCACTGGTATCACGAACATTCCCTTCCAGGACTGCATTGAATTACAATGAATGGAGGTTAACTTGCTATAAAGTCAAAGAACTAAGAATTGAGCTGTATGGATTATCTTTAGGAACTGAGATCAAGAACAAAATCTTCAACTAACATTCAACTAACATGCACTGGGAACCAGTATGCCCGATACATTTGCTAGTCGAACTGCAGCTCTCATGGAAAAGTATGTCTAACAGTTCTTAGGTCCAATGTGAGGATATGCAAATTGTTAGATTAAAATCTCAAAAGAGAGATGTCAAAATTAAAACTGAGGAAACTGCTGTTAAACCCTCATACATTGAAAACAGGATAATCCATTATTTCCTTGTGTGTGCTTGCATGTGTGTAACAGCACCTTAAAAATGCTCTTGAATAAAATGGAAATCAATTCATATGCATGCAGCTGCCTTGTTCATTGTTGCATGATGAATGGTTTTATAATATTCAAAACAGACAATGGCATCTGAAAGAATTACAGAATTGAAAGTCTTTACAGAACTGAGAAAGAAACATTCTCTGGTAAAATCTTCCAAATTGGAAACCATACACTGTTCTGTGAATGTTGCTATTTTGAGAATTAGTAAAACTTTTCAAGCTAATACCATATTAGGAAGATAACCTTGGGTACCATTTCTTCTAAAATGGCACTTTTCATTAGAGACAAGAGAATTAAAGAACCAACTCCAACTATTGGTCTTAAACAATTCTTAGATACTGAACCACTGCTCTATACATCCACTACTGATTACTGACTCAAGATCCACATGTAGAACATGTACCTACATGCATCAGGCTCCAATCTGATCTGGCAGAGTTTCTACAGCGGGATGCCCTTCCTAATGCCAATCACTCAGAGTGTAGTGGGTGCTTTTTACATGCCACTGGCACCAGGGCCAGTCAGGCAGTACTGGCACAAATGTTTTTCAGGTGCTACTGGCACAAATGCCAGTAAGGCAACGCTGGTAACGATCACGCTCGAATGGTGCTTTTTATGTGCCACTGGCATGGGAGCCAGTCAGCAGCCCTGGCAATGATCATGCTTTAACGTTTGATTGTGATTTCACTTGCCTCAACAGGTCTTCGCAAGCAAAGTTTAGTGTCCAACAAAAGAAAGGTACACATAAGTAGGCTGGTTACACCGCTGGCATAGGCCACGGGTTATGTTCTCACTTGGCTTGCCAGGTCTTCTCAAGCACAGCATATTTCCAAAGGTCACGGTCACTAGTCATTGCCTCAGTGACGCCCAATATTCAAAGGTTGTGCCTCACCACCTCATCCCAGGTTTTCCTGGGTCTACTTCTTCCACAGATTCCCTCAACTGCTAGGGTGGGTGTGACACTTTTTCACACAGCTGTCCTCATCCATTTGCACCACATGACCATACTAGCGCAGTCGTCTCTTGCACACCACATCTGATGCTTCTTAGGTCCAACTTTTCTCTCAAGGCGCTTACACTGTAGTGTATACACACTAACATTACACAGCCAGCAGAGTGCACTGGCTTCATTCATTGTTAATAAACTGAGAAGACCAAATGCACGTTCTCGTATTAACCAAGCTCTGATACAGGCCATCCCAGTATGGATGGAAAAGAAATAACCAACTTAAGAAGCTATGTTCATTTTCATTTGTCTCAAAAATTCAAAAGAAGTCTATACATGTTAACCATAATATTCTGGCAGATAAATTTCCAACCATTGAGAGAATTGGCACCCGATATAAAGAAACATCCCTGGCAACAAACAAATGACTGGCCACCCATGTTTCACCAAAAACCAGTTTAGGATTACCTATCATCAAAGAAGGCTTCCTGAAGCATGTTATTTCTGTTGAGGCTGATATCCCAAACAAGATCTTTATAAAAATTGAGAAAACAACTACAGTAATGGAAATGGTATAAGATGAGGATCTACCACACACTTATGTAAACTGGACAGAATGGTAATGCCATAATTGATTGTGGATTGGATTTGGCTGAGAAAATGTAGCGTTTTAATGGATTTCTAAATATTCCAACAATAGCACACGTGTGCCCTAATGTAAGGGCCATGCACTTCTGACCCAGCAACACTAAATAATTGTAGCAAACAGAAATGGTTTTCATTGATCAAGGTTCGATAATTCCCATTGTGAAATCAGTTTAATAAATTATTGATGTATTAAAGAATATTACTATCAACTTTACAACTGTTTACAGTTCCAGAAAGTTCAATAACTTTTACAAAACCTCACAAAAACTATAAAATCTTACTTTAAAAAGGTCTAACAATTGATATTGTTGACCTCAGTACTTCAGTCGTACTTTATTTTACTGTCTCGATCCGTTCATGCGCATCACTAATTAGATGACGAGGCATTTGGCTAGTTAGACCTTTGGTCATCTATTCCCTTTATTTAAGGTGGGTGGTCCCACGTATGCCTAGTTATAGCGACGTGCACTTAGAGATAAGGCTACCTCTCAAAGCCAGGGCAATCCCACTTTCCCAAAATATTTAAAGAGTTAAAAAAAACACCAAAATATAAAGAGAGGTGATTGCAAATGTCAACTCAGGTGTTATTTTGATGTCTTTTAGGTATGGGTCTAATTTTCCAAAGTCATCGTACAGGATTTTTGCCCACAAGACCCCCCCCCCCCATGCTGAGAGCTAGTCTCTCAGCATATTGTACATCTGTAGCATAGCCATCTGGCTGAGTACTCACTGAAATGAGTTGTCATGGATGCCCAGGGTGTCCAGTGCCACACTCGCAGGTCGGCACCAGGCACCACAGGCACTGATTGGGAGTCGATGTAACGGCAATTGTATGAGTGGCCGGTATTTGTGCATTTTCTCAAGAGATACCTCTTTCAAGGCATCTCCTTGCTCCAATCAGACGGTCACATCGATGACCACTACCTTCTCCGGACGGCTGAAGACTAGATCGGGGAGCCTCCTACATTGTAAGAAGCTTCCACGCTGACACTCCAACCATAGTCTACATCTTCCTTTGCCACCAGGCCACAAATCTTATGCCTGGCAAGTCGTGGGCCTTTAAGAGCACCACAGACTCCACTGATATGGGAAATTGTCTCTGCCCCTACTCTACATCTTGGACACGTGGAGTCACCATGGGCTCTACGCAGGGTAGGATAAACATTGGAGTGAACCACGAGAAGACCCAAGTAACACCCCTCTGTAATCCTACCTGGCCTACTTATCCAACTATTACCAACTGCATCCCCACGGTATGCTGCCACACATGCACCATGCACCGGCTGGACTGCCCATCTATGGGAGTGCACCAGCCGGATGTCAGGGTCGTATTTGGTAGCGCCCGCAGTTAGCAATGGTAAGTTGAAGGATGCTATAAGTTGCTGGTTCTGTTTGGCTATTTTGACCCTTAAAACTGAAATGCGAAAAAGTTGTTTGATTTCTTGGTTGTTTGTCTCATTTTGGGATGGGAACGGTTTAAGGGTCGGAATGGCACCAAAATTTACAGGGACATGTAAAAAGAGGCAAGGAAGCGACTGGACTAGGTTAGAAACCCCTATCTCAAAAGCTGTGGTTACTAGGGCAACAAAACCCAGGCTTTGACAAGTGTGTCATTTCTCTCTTTCGGATATCACCCTGTCTTCCTTGATCTCTCTTTCCTTCCTTCCCTCTACTTTCTCTCTATAACGACGTTTGACACCTTCCACTCATTCCCTCTCTGCCTTCGCCATCTCTGTCACTCTTTCTCCCAACACCTCTCTCACTGTATGTCTGTTTAAATATTCCCGCCACAGGTCTTTTAGAATGGTGAATTATTATCGTCCACCACCACCACCGCACAATCATAACATACTATTAATCAGATATATTGTGCTAATGTATATATATATATATATATCTGTGTGTGTGTATAAATATATATATAATGTGTATACATATATGTGCATATATAATCATCATAAATATCTATAAAGCTGAAATGCAAAAAAGTTGTTTGATTTCTTGGTTATTTGTCTCATTTTGGGATGGGAATGGTTTAAGAGGTGGTAGATGGGGTCAGATTGGCGCCAAAATTTACACGGGGGGGATGAGGGGGGGACGGCAAGTTGCTCAGTGCTACTGATTGGTTGCCATGGTGAGGAATATGGGAAAAATTGAGCTTTATGGGATAGACAGGTTGCACTGTTTGAATAATGGTGGCTTTTCGTGTTGCTGCAGGGGCTAGAGGTGGTTATCTTTAATCCTGCAGAATCATCAACCATTCTAACAGAGACATACCCAGAGGTCAGTAAGTGAAGATTACGGTGGATGACACATTTGCATATCGGTCTTACCATTTGGTGAAGACTCAACCCGCCATCACGCCGGCTGCTATATAGGAAGGAAGAGGAAGTAGTTTCAGGGAGATGCAACATCTTCCTAGCCCACACGCGGATGACAGTGTCAAGTCTCTCAAGAATACCTCTTGATGGCAGTACCTGCACAAGACTATAACAAAATCTTGGCAGGTAATATTGCTGCAGCAAGAGGAGTTTCTGTTGGGGTTTCAGCGGAGCCCTGCATATCTTATTGATATCCAGTGACATCTGCGCCACTGAATCTAAAGTAAATTCCCGACTTGAGTTCGAACTCCATGTGGGAATATTTAGTCCTAGGTAGGATACTCTCTCCCCCAGTTCTACTTGTTTTAAGGCGACACCATTGATGCTCAGCAGAGTGCTATGATCGACAAGATAGGGTTTGCCCCAGCCACAGATGGTGAACCATGCACACTTACTGACATTAAGTCCCAGTCCAACTGCGTGACAGAACTCCAAGCATCTATCAATAAGAGCCTGGAGACCACCGCGTGACACAGCGACCAGGACCAAGTCATCTGCGTATGCGATTCAATCCATCCGGATCCCCTCAACATGCAATTCCCTGCTGCACGATAACACATCTAACAGCGGGTCAGCTGCAATGTTAAAGAGGATTGGCGAGAGCGCATCACCTTGCCTAACACCCTAGTGAATCTCGATGGGTTCACTTACTTGCCCACCGACTGAGAATCTGGTAGTACTTCCTTCATAGATCCCTTTCACGAGTTCTATAATGTGCTTGTGGAACCCAAGTCTTTACAGTCCCACATACACTAAAGAGTGCGAGACTGTATCAAAGGCCTTGGGGAGACCCATGAAGGCCACCTCCAGCCGCGGTATTCTCACTCGTGCTGGCCTCCCCATCATGTGGCTGATGAGCTGCTGAAGGAGAAATGAATTCTCGCTGCAACCATCCACACGGATAAATCCACATTCTGCTGGATTAAGGGGAGTTACCTGAAGCATTCTTTTGGCAACCATCTTTGTAAAAAGACGATATACCGCTGAACATATCGTCAACGGTCGCCAGTTGGTAAGATCATAAAGATCATCCGCCCTCTTGAGGACGAGGATGGATCTACCACACTTCAGGATATCGGGTACTTTACCAGCCAGCAACATGCAGAGGCAAATATTTGTGAGGATAGAGGGGTCCATGGACTTGACTTCAGAAATTGTGAGACCATCGGGACCCGCAGCTGAGGAAATATTTATACGTCTCTGACTAATTTAAACCTCCACCGAGAACGGCCGCAAAATAGGACCGTTCTCCACCAGGGAGGAGGAAGTGTAGTCGGAGAGATCGACCTCAGGGCCTGGAGAGGAAAGCCTACCCTTATAGAAGTCTTCTATAGCAAGCATAGGGATTGGGCATCCCTGCTCCGCATCCTCGCCTAATACAACTGCAAGGAGCCTATTCCTAGCTTTCTTGTATAATGTCTGGTGGCAGGCGTATCTACAAAGCTTACCCCGCTGCCGAAAATTGAACTTTGCAGCTACCCTATCCACACTATTTCCGCCCGGCAGCATCTTGCAGGGCTCCACCCAGTCCTCGACTGTACTAACAAAAGAGTCCCAGACAGTCGTGCTCCCGTCTTCCACAAGTTTCAACAGGGCCTCAAAGAAGACCGCAGACCAACGAGTATGCCCAGGACATGCAGCGTCAAGGAAGCAATCCTTCCAGTCTGAACAAGATGGAGGTCCTCCCTCGACATGGTTGGGAATCAGTCATGGACCGCCCTGACTCATGATGACTCTCACATGTCCTTTTGACCAGGGCTTCCCTCTTGGATCCTACCTGTTTGGCTGTTTTGCCCAGTAAGAACCGTGCAATGGCCGCATTGATTAGCCTAACCCCTGCCGCCAAGAACTCGGCCTCCTCCTCGACAAGGTTCGCTACTTCATCTGACCAGCAGCCTCTGCATCTTCGGCCTTGGCAGTGGCTGCCCAATCCGCACGTTTCTTCGCCAGCTGCTCTTTATGAGCAGCCATTGTGCGTGCATTCGCAGCCACAGGATGTTTGTGGCGTTCATTGTGAGATCGGCCTGCAGCCGTCAAAAAAGAATGACCGCAGTGGTCACATTGGAAGAGAGATTGAGTAGCACCAGATGCACCACTACATAGGCCGGTGTGGCACCTCATAGAATGGAGGTGCCTGCCTTCCCCACCACATTTACTGCGTCTGTAGACTGATTTAATGCTGTGTCCACATTCTATATGTTCTTCCCATCGTTGGGGAGAAGAGAAGCACCGAGGACATAGCGGACAGATTATGGAGCATGACGAGCAGTGAGTAGGCACCAAAAATTCGTTCCCTGCAGGAGAGAGGCTTGATACCCTCACTACCTCCTCTCGGTCTGCTTCTAAAGTAAGAGAATGGACGTCATGGATGGGGAGCTGAGAGCCTTTCTAAGAGATACAGAATTGAAAAAAAAAAAGCCTTAACACAATAGAAAAAAATTTTGGTAAAATCTTCCAAATTGCAAAAGTTAATATACTCATCTCCCTACACTGCTTGCTCAACTCCGGCAGTAAATTTTCTTGGGGATTTAGTGGGGTTTGTTGTTGTCCTTTTTTCGAACAAGAAATCCCCACTGGATTTCAGGGTATTTGTCTGCCTATAGTTGCGCTGTGTCACTTAGCTGTGAGAAGAGTGCAGATTTTTTTGGGGCGGGGGGTTCCGCTTCCAAAAATTGTGAAATTTTTGTGAAAAAGTTTTTGAATTTTTACCAATTTGTGATGGATTTTTTTTGTAGCTGTGCTGTGTCCCTGTTCACTTTTGGAGTACCTGTGGAGTATCCGGTGGCTGGAATTGTGTGTTGCTGTTTTGAATTATCTTCTTTCTCTTGTTTTTCTGCTCTTTGTCTTCCTTCGAATTGTTTTTTGATTTTGTTTGGACTTTTGTTGTCTTTTTTTACTGAACTTTTTCTTCAAAGCATGGCAAAGAAATTGAACACTGCATTGGAGTGGAAAATAATCCCACCCAAGAAATGGCTAAAAAACTAAGAGGAAAGAACAGTGGTGTTAAGGACTTATTCTAAATCACTCGACACCATCGCTGTCTTTCCTAAGAGAGATATAGAAGAGTTGGCAGAGTATCTGCCAACTATTAAGTTTATTTCCAGGGGTACTAAATATGCAACGTTGTGGTTGCTGTTTGACACCCCTGAGGTGGCTTGCAAATTTGTGAGCCAGCCCTTGGAAGGGCAAGAAACTCTGTTTCTTCCCACATATTGTGGGAAGAAATTAACAAGAGTTTGGGTCTGTGGGCTACCACCGGGCATTGAACAAGAATGGATAGAGAACACTATCCGCTGGGGTCTGGATGGCAGCATGCCCAGGCTTTTAAATGTGAAATTGTTGCCGGTGGCTGATTGGGTGGGGTTAAAAGCGGTTTTGACCCTGCGGACCCAATCAGCCACTAAAGATCTGGTATTTCCAGACTTCTTGAAAATGGTTGCTTGCAGGTACTCAGTGATACTTGAGGGTCCCCCCCCACCACAAGTGTTACCTGTGCCTGGAACTAGGCTATATTAAGAACTGTACCCAGGACCAAAGTATGGTCCTAGAGCAGTTAGCAAAAGTAGTGCCTCCTCCTTTGGAGGGAAAGATGGAGGCAGTGGAGACCTCCTTGAAAAAAGGGGAAAAAGGTGGGCAACAATGGTTGCCCACCGAAGGACCCCGAGACTGTGGAAGGGAGGGAAGATCCTCTGGATAAAGCGGAAGAACTACACCCGCTCATCGCACAAGGGAGAAAAAAAAGAATGGCACATTACCGGCGGTTAGTAGTACACTGCCGACATGTGCTGAAACCGTGTCAGTGGGAATTGTGCCACTGATGGAGTAAACTGTGGCCCCTCCCATTATGTTGAAGGATGAATTTGTGATCTTTCATAAGGGAGGGGCTGTACACAGCTTTGTGAAGAAGCTGGAGGGAAGGGGTCCTGTCCTGAAGACCCAGATTGGCCTCCACAGGTAACTGCATAGGTCATGATGAAAAGTGATAAGTTCAGGGTGATGGACTCCTTTTCCAAGGACCAATATAGCTTTACTTTCTGGAGCCCTAACTTAGAACTGCAAGATTGCCTTCAGGGGACAAATTACCTGGTCGGGGAGGAAAGGTAAGAGGCCTTAGTGCCTCGATTTGAAATCTGGATTTGGTATTTTTTGGTAAGAGGCTCAATGCCTCATCTTGTAAGTACGACTGCATCCATTCTTTGAACTTTAGTAGGAGGTTCAAAATCTCATTTTGTGTTGTCGAGAAAAAGAGAATGTTTTCAGGAAGCAACAATCAGCCAGCATTGTCTGCTTCCCCCACCAACCATCTTTTCATTTTTCATTCCTTTATCATTCATGTCTTTGTCCAGCCTGCAGCTCCCTCTTAAGGGTTTCTGCCTTGTTGCGGCAAGAGAGCTTACGTCCGTGATGTGAGCTACGTCGGACGGTGTTGGATACACCGGTAGGTTCAGCCATACCGAATTGGTTGCATCGCATTGGACTAACGAAAGCGGCCCGATCTCCCTGACTGAACCAAAACGGTGGGAGACTCCGCTGACTCTGGGGCGGTTATTAAGGGCGGGGCTCCGGTCCCCCCTCCTATGTGTGTATGGCGAACCTGTGCGTGCATCTGGTGATCACTCCTTGGGGCGGCCCCTATGCGCGTTTGGGGTGCACTGGCAGTCTGCCTGGAAATCCGGCTCGAGTTCACGGAGAAACGGTCGAAAAACATGATGCAAACTTTAATGCCCTACGGGTGTCGAGGTCCCAGGAAGGGCCTCGATATCAGTTGCGGCATGGGACGTGCCCACGCCGTGGCGAAAAGCTACTTCCCCCTGAGGTGGGTACAAGGTCTAGCCCTCCTCGGCGTAATCAGGTAGACCCCACCGATCATGTCTAGTAAAAGTGGCTTCATGTCGCTTACGGTCTGTAGGGACAAACCGGGCCGCTTTGTTCTTGAATGCGCGTCCCGCACGTTGGTTCTCTGTGGTGAACAACTCCCGCCGGAGCTCGCGGCGGACCATGACGCTCTCGCCGGCCTTCCCCTGTCCGTTCCCCCTCGCTATTATGAGGACGGACCGCCCATGGGGGAGGCTGTTGATAGCGGCGTGGCCTGCCAACCGTCGGCCGATGCGTTCACCCTGGAGATTCCATGCGTGTCGATTTCCATAGTGTGTCCACTTTGCCCTCGACACTTCTCGAGCCCCCTCGAATGGGGGCTCCACGTACTCAACAGGCATACCCAAAAGCCTGTCTACAGGTGCAGCCGCTGCGGCCACCTCCACTCGGTCAGGTGCCACGCAGGAAAGTGCAAGGGGAACGCGGTTCCAACGGCACTAGTATCTCAGCAGCTCCCCCACAAATGGGAATGGTGCAGCCAAGCCTTCTGTATGGCTTTGGGGCTGTCACAGCACATTAGGCATATGCACCCTGTGCAGGCGAATAGGCGCAGGATAGTCGCATGAACGAGATAGTACACAAGAGGGAAAAGTGTGCTCAGCTCGCACGTACCTCAGGGCGGACGTCGCGAGGCTGCTGGACGGAGGAAGAAGTCGAGATCCTCCTAACGAAGGAAAAGGAATTGCTGGAGGCGGGGTGTAAGAAGATCAATATGGGGGTAGCCCCCTGGCTACTTAACAAGACGGCTAAACAGATCAGCGACAAGCGTTGCGATCTGCGAAAGGTTCATAACAAAATCCCACAAGCCCCCGCCGCTGGGCAAAGCGCACCGACCATGAGGAGCACGGCACAGCCCGCAGTCCCGGACTGGCGGGAGCCGTTCAGTCAAGCTGCATCACCAGGTCACTCCACTTGGGCATCGTCCTTCGCAGACTGCCTCTTGGCACTCAGCGAGGACTGCTCGGAGTTGAACTGGATCGAGTTCGAGAATCGTGTAGAGGAATGGGTGGGCCACATGGCATCATGCTGGGTGAGCGCTCGTGAAAGGAAAAGGCGGACCACCCCTGGAACTGGACCAGGACCATCGAAACAGCGAATTGGCACTGGACCAAGACCATCAAATCGACGCGCGAAGGTAGCACGTTATGCACGATTCCAGTGATTATTCGCTCTCAACAGGAAAAAGCTTATGGCAGTGATACTTGGTGAGGACCTAGGGGGCGAGTGCCCCGTCCCGATGAGCGACATCGAAGCGCTCTACCGGGACAGGCTTTCTCCGCAGCGGACAACACCTCCATTTTGTGTCCGTTCACCGTAGAGGAGCTAAAGATCGCCCGCAGACGCATGGATCCGGCCTCTGCCGCCGGCCCCGATGGCCTGACACCTCGCGAAGTCAGGGCAGTCGACCCTGCAGTCCTCGCCAACATATTTAACTGCCTACTGCTAACGGGACGCGTTCCGAGGATCCTGTTGCATGGCAGGTCGATCCTCCTTTGAAAGAAGGCAGGAAACCCCAATGACCTGGCCAACTGGCGCCCGCTCACCATCTGTTCTGCGGTTTACCGCCTATACACGAAGGTGCTTGCCACCAGGATGCTCCAGGCAACGCCCCCTCAACCCCTCCCAGCGTGGCTTCATTAAGGCTGACGGATGCGGCAAGAATAACTTTCTCCTCCGCCGGCTACTGGACCACGCCAGGGGGGCAACGCACGCCCGACCTAAACTCCCGGGGCTAGAAATAGCCTTCCTGGATCTAGCCAAAGCCTTCGACACGGTCTCGCATTCCCTTATCTTTGCGGGCATGAGAAGGCTCGGCTACGATAACCACCTGATCAGACTAGTGGGACAGCTCTACGAGGGCTCCACCACCACATTCACGATTGGGACCGAGAGCAGCACGCCGATCGAGATTAGGCGCGGTGTCCGACAGGGCGATGCCCTATCACCACTCCTATTCAACATCGCGACCGACCTGCTGCTGGGAGCCCTGCCCGCCAATATGGGCCTCCAGATCGGTGGTGCGGTCATGGCGGGCCTCGCGTATGCGGACGACTTAGTGCTAGTCTCCGGCTCTAGCCGGGGACTACAGAGCCTCCTCGATCTTTGCTCGGAGTTCTACCACGCGGTAGGGCTCTCCATTAACGTCTCCAAATGTGCGTGGTTCTCCATTCGGAACTGGGGAAAGTCGTTCCTAGTTAACGTGACGTCGCCGCCAGAACTCAATGGGTGCCCATTGCCACGAGTCGAACCGGACGAAAGCGTGCCGTACCTAGGGGTAAAAGCTCTCCCCTGGTCGACACAGAACAGAGACACATCGGTAGAGACCGTATCACGATGCATGGACGATATATGCCGGGCTCCCCTAAAGCCCCGTCAAAAGCTCATGATGCTACAGCAATACTACTTGCCGAGCCTGTTTTACGGACTAACACAGGCGATACCATCGAAAGTAGCACTGGAGGAACTAGATATGGCAATAAGAGTTGGGGTGCGAAGGATGCTCCATCTCCCCGATTTTGCTTTTTGTGGAGGGGAGGAAAACTGCTTGTGAGGCACTCTGTCTGCTGCCAAAACCCACTAAAGGGTGGGTTAGGGATGCCGTGGCTGATGATGTGCAAACATGCGCTGAGGCCAAGGAACCTCTGGCTCTACCTGGAAGGTGAACAGGTGTGGAATCCGCAAACATGTTCTTTCCGCGACGGGCCTCCTTTGAGGAGTTTAAACCCGGTTTCATAAAAAGACATAACCTAACTGAATGGCAAAAAGTGCCAACAGGCACTCGTGTTAATCCACAAGGCGGGTAAGGCTGGCAGTGAGAGTACCACCTCAATACTCTATAGCAGGCTGGTAGAGTTCAAGAGGGATGATGCCCTAGGAGGGGCTCTGGGTCCCAATGAGGGCCAGTTAGCCAACCTGATCAAAAGAACTTTCAGGCCAGGGTACCTGGGTAACTACCAGAAATCCCTGGCCTGGCAGTGCTTTACCTGTTCATGATAAACTGTCTAGGCATGGAATGTCAGTGCCACTGGTACGCCCAAGGTGCGGGCAGGACAATGAAACCATTCTGCATTCATTTGTTCAGTGTCCAGAGCTTTCAGGCTTTTATAATTTACACAGAACAAAGCTGTCACATATGGGAAGAGTACAGCTATCAGCAGAGTTCAGGATTAAGATTGCGCCACCACCCGGATCGTCGAAGGAAGGTAAGGCATGTTTCTTATGCACAGTTGCAATACTCAAAGAATGTATATGGAAATCTAGAATGAAAGGAGTCGCAACAGGAACATTCATCTCCAGCCCTGGCTTGCTATACTACTTTAGATATCATCTGAAGAGCAAGATAGGGGCTAGAGAAAAGACGCCTGTCACAAAGTGTATATGGGAAAAGATGGAAGGATGTGGAAAGAAAGTTGCGGGTGAATGACCCCTGCTTAATTTCAACCACAGTAAAATGGTACAGTGTAGCTGGTGGACTTCATGGCCAAGGTTTAAAATTTTTTAATTATATTGTTTAATTATATTTAAATACATAATTTTAAAGCTCATTTATGAACCCATGAACACTTTGTGATGTCCTGTATTGTCCCTCTCTAGGGCCGATAAATATTATAAGAATATATCTCTAGCAGCAAGTGGAATGAATGGCAATCCATACACTTTAAGACATCAATTTTAAAGTAAACAAACTATTGTATTTGCAATTGTTTACACTTCCAGCAACTTGAACATGTTGACAGGGTCTGTGAAAGACATTTTCATTTACCAGCAACAACAACATCTACCATAACTAACACCACACTCTTGGCAAAAGCAGAAATTATTACCAAATAAATATCTAAGGAATGAAAAGGAATAACTGTTCCAGGTACACAAAACATGGGGGTGGGGCTTAGAAAGGCAATTGGGGCCGTGGCTAGAATAATTTACATCATAGATCTCATCAAAAAACAGAAATAGACTGGACAGGAGAAGACACTTCAAATTGTCCAGATTACAACACTTCATCAGATACAATTAACTGCTGCTACCAGCTGGCAGGATGATGCAGTCTAGTCACAGACTTGAGGGAATTATGGAATATCTGGAATTACAGAATGAAATTAGTCATTCCACCAGTCAAGTACAGATGCCAAAGCTGTATTTCTTGCAAGATAATTTTGTTTCATTAAACATTGGTTCTATAAACCCACATTTCATTTAGTGATTTGAGTCTAGTAAAAGACATCAGTAAAATTATGTTAGATAGTCATGTGACAAAATTAATGTGAGAATCCATCATGAGGAAATTGGCACCTGATACAGGAACCTGTTTATGATTACCTATGGTCAAAGAAATGCTTCCTTAAACATTACTGTAGAGACTGATATCACAAGCAAAGACTTTCTGGGAAGAAACAATGAACCAACTACAAGAATAGATTTGGCATTAAATGCTGTTAATGTGGAATTGGTAGAATGGTAATGGATTTGGCAGAGAAAATGCGACATTTAGATGGAGATGGCACTACTGGACATTGGGATCTGAGAAAGCTTTTTGGCAACTACTGTGTGGAACTGCTATGCTCTGCACCTACAATATGCTGAGGGACTGATGCATCTAAGGGTCTGTCTTGATCGTATTTTGAGCTCTCGTCCCTTGCACCACCAACACAGGGATGAGGCGAGACAGACTAGACCCCTCCTCAGTATGGATCCAGTCAGCTGGCACTGCCCATGCCACTTCAGTGTGTGTGCCCCCCAAGTCTCACTTGGGGGTTGCTGGATATACTTGAAGTGGACAGTGCATCCGTTCATGCATGTTGCTTTGATGGGTGCACTGTGAGACTGCTCATGTTAAAAACTGGGAAAAGTGCAGTAAATATAGTGTAACAGCCAAATGCCTCAGCATCTTAGTGACACGCATGAACGAAGCAAGATTCCCACTGTTCCTACCTACTGTCTAGCTGTATGGCCCCTAGCCTTGCCAGCTTCCCTCAAGACATCCAACCCATGCCTTCATGAAAAATGGATATTAAATGATGAGGAATCAATAATTCTGATCGTAGAATCGTTAATATTCTTTAAAACATCAATAATTTAAAAAATTAACTTTTACAAAACCTCAAACTATAAAATAGTTCTTGAAAAGTACAGGGAACAGTAGATATTGTCAACCTCAGTATTTGAGTGGTACTTTGTCACTGGAAGGGCAACATTAATGTCAGTGGGATTTGAACTCAGAATTTTAAGGGTGCTACAACTGCATTTTGGTGACCCTCCCGCTGTTCTCTAATTTGTTTCACAATTAAAGTTAAAAATGCTTAATTTTTAATAAAATTTTGCAAAGATACATTATTCAATCTGTGGATTATAGCAAAGACAATTCTGCAAGTCACAGTGGAAGGTGGACGAAAGCAAAGCAGGACAAGGAGAAGATGGGTTTGTAACAAAGATTGGACAATCCTCAATTTTGCTGACTCAGAGTAGCAGAAGATCAAGACAAGTGGCAAAATCTGGTTCTAACACCATTACCAAATACTTCTATGATCAAACAATCAATAGATAAGACAGGATAGATAAGATAATGCTAATATATTTTAAATTTTCTTTTGTGGAATTTGTTATAAACCCCAACCAATTAAATTTGAAAACCTTTTTGCAAAAAAAAAAAAAAATTCTTTTCTAAACAAAGATAATGAGAAAAAAATTTTCAGTTCTACATCCACCTAAAAATTTCCACAGCTTTTCCAGTTTTGATTTTTCTTTGAAGTTTTTTTTCAAATTTGAGACATTGCTATAACTCTGCAAAAAATAAAAATTCTTTGTTGTACCATTTTCTGTAACTTTGCCACTACATAAATATAATGCAAGAAATATTCAACAACACAGAATTGCACTCACCTTTTAACATTTTTTTTTCTTTCAGGGAAAATTCCAGAACAAAAACTCAATGATATGCAAATCACCAAAAGTCTTGAGCTGCTTCGTTTTCAGGACCCCACAAAAGCCAAAGCATTTCCGAGAAAATAAAATTAAAAAATAAGAGACAGAAAATTGAAATTCTGAAAAAAAAAAAAAAAGCAAAAACAAAACACCCTTTTTTAAATCCTAATCTTTTAAGATTCAAATCATTTCATGGTTTTCTATGGCTGGATGGCTTTAACACCAAGTTTTCAGAGTGTATTGGGTGATTTTTTCGTGCCAACATCACTCGTGAGTTGGTCCAGCAGTTTACATGACTATGAACCTTGGGAGGGGAGAGAGAATGTTCAAGAATAAGAGGAGGGGGCGGAAGATACTTTTGTTGTAGAGAAGCATCATGGTTCATCACATTTAGAAGAATTTAGATTGAATAAGGTAGAATAAGTGTCCAGGTGGACCCTCAAGATTCAAGGTGGGTGGAAGTGAGTGGGAACAGAGGAGCCATGAGTATGAGAGCCAAACATTCTACAATATTATATTTAGGAAGAGTCTCTGTATCTCTATATATAAATGGCAAAATGTCTGTGTGCGTGTGTGTCCTTTATACAAATCCACAATTTTTCAGTTAGAGGGCTCGCACTTTCTATGGTCATTCAAAACTGTCCAAGGGTGGTCGTGCACATCTTTACATTTCCCCAGTCACCCCGCAAAGCCATTAAAAAATCAATAGAAGTGACTTTTTTGTGAATTTTCTATCCAAAACCCAATCAAAATGCCCGAAACTTGATACGCCAATTGAATGCCAGCTAGCTGTATGTGATTGGTCGGAGATTTGGACAGTACTCGCGTGTATGTGCGCACGCACACAGCTGTATATGCATGCACTAGCACTATGACCGGAGTTGCCAGTTCATTGTGCTAGTAACCTAGAAATTGTTTCTTGGTATTTCACTTGTTCCAAAGCAGTTGTTTCTTTACCTTCCACAGCCACCCAAATATTTTTTGATCAGTAGCAATATTTGTGGAGCCAATCATCGTTTTGGAACAAGTTGTGAAATATACACAAGCAACTGATGAATGGTTTTTTTATCAAATTTCCACTGCCCCGGCATTAATTTCCAGAGTTTCATATCAAAACTCTTGCAAAACCAATTCAAAATATGTAAAAATGGCTCAGATACTTACATTGTGTGAAAAGCAGACGTTTGCCAGTTGTAATCCAGAATGAAAGAATAGTTTTAATGGATTATAAAATCACTGAACATTGGAGAGGTCTGTGAGCAAGTGGTCTTAATTCTCACAAATAGTGTCAAATAAGCTCAAGTTACATTTTATTTCTTGCTTTTTCTCTCACTGATGCTGCAAGCAAGAATATTCTCAAGACTACATCATTGCCTACAGGTGATATTAAAAATTGTAAGGGAAAACAATTCCTCGAATGTTGTGAGATTAATTCAAAAATATTCCCATCTTTAGGAATTTCATTTATCATAAATGGTAATTTCTAGTCAAAATGTATTCTTCGATAATGCTGATACTGCTTCCACTAAAGTTTTAAATGTATATAGCACTGAAAAATGTGAATTCTTGAAACCAATTTAAAACCCCCAGCAAGGCTAAATTTTGTCATCCCTAAATCTCTTGCCAAGGAGGCAAGCACTTTGACAGTGAGCTTGTAGCAGAATCAGGTTTTTATTTTTAGAGTTCCATTCGTGTTGCATTTTTGTTGAAACTTGCATTTTTTTCAAAATTTAATCTGAATTCCCTTCATTAATGTCTGCCATGTTATTGAAGTCTGTTCTAAAGACTTTTGTAATTAAGGAATTATTGCAGTAAAGTTCATGGGAATCAACTTTGGTATGCTGGGAGACAAGAATGGTTCAGTCTTTCAAAATTCATTGAGCAATTCATTTTGTGGTTTGCCAACATTTTGATCCTCCTTACTTTGAATCTTATCACATTTTAATCTGGTTTGTTTAAAACAAGGCAATCTATTTTATCACAGTATTAAATATTACTTTTCCAGCCACGTGTCATCAAGTACAGGAAACATTTGAAAAACAGGAGACAAGGGGTTCATATTGTATACATGAATTTAAACGGCTTGTATTCCTTTCCTTCATTGGACACTAAACTCTGCTTGCGAAGACTTGTTGAGGCAAGTAAAATCGAAATCAAATTCGATGACTGGCATCCCTGCTAGTGGAGCGCTAAGAGCACCATCCGAGCATGATTGTTGCCAGAGCAGCTGACTGGCTTCCATGCCATTGGCACATAAAAAGCACCATTTGAGCATGATTGTAACCAGCGTCACCTTACTGGCACTTGTGTTGGTAGCACCTAAAAAACAACTTTCGAGTGATGTCATTGCCAGTACTGCCTGACTGGCCCTCATTATACTCTCAGAGTGGTTGTCGTTAGGAAGGGCATCCAGCTGTGGAAACTCTGGCAGATCAGATTGGAGTCTGGTGCAGCCATCTGGTTTGCCAGACCTCAGTCAAATCGTCCAACCCATGCTAGCATGGAAAGCGGATGTTAAATGATGATGATGATTACCTGTCTGATTAAACAGTCAGGAAACTTCAAGGAACAGAAATCTCAAGGTTTCAACACACAAATGCATAATGCCAATGAATGACAGATACATTTGTAGTGTACATAGAAATAGAAAGCTTTTAGCGGAGAGCAGAAAAAGTTAATGTAGTCCGTCATGTTTAAAGTCCCAACCAATTAACAGAAAAAGAAAAATGTAATTTATAAGTTTCTGGCCACATTTCTAATTTCTTCAACAGCAAAACTGAATAAGGCTCTCTAGTTGCCTTGCTTATAGGAATTAAGCCTAGAAATCCAAGGGATTTATTTTTTTTATCACTCATAAACCAAACTGAAATTCAGTGTTCCCCCAATGGAAATTGTTAGAAATTCAGTCATTTTAAACTTTTTTTTATTGTTTTGAAAATCTTCCATTAAAATCCAATTTAATCATAGAAAAATATTTTCCTTTCAAATTCATTTCTCTTTTATCTGCCCTCAATATACTCCCATCTTTCCATTGGGTTTCATTTCAATGGTTATCAAAGGTTAGGCGGTGAGCTGGCAGAAACTTTAGCACGCCGGGCGAAATGCTTAGCGGTATTTCGTCTGCATTACGTTGTGAGTTCAAATTCCGCCGAGGTCGACTTTGCCTTTCATCCTTTCGGGGTCGATAAATTAAGTACCAGTTACGCACTGGAGTCGATGTAATCGACTTAATACCTATGTCTGTCCATGTTTGTCCCCTCTATGTTTAGCCCCTTGTGGGTAATAAAGAAATAGGTTATCAAAGAAGCTTGAGAGGTAGTTGGATGGAACCTACACTCGCCTCCTTACGAGAGCTCAAAATCTCTCGTGGAAGCATCATCCAACCAAAGTACAAATATATGGGAAACTACCACCTGTATCATCTCTTGTGAAAGGTAGGAGAGTCCAGTTTGCTGGACATTGTTGTAGAGCAGAAAAAAGGTAACTTCTACTCTTCTCCTCTGGAAGCCATCTGCTCGCGATACCAGAGGGTGCACACTCTCCTACCCTGATGTAATCTCCAGGGATACAGGCATCCAGCAACAAGACCTCCATAGTGCTATGATGGACCGTGAGGTCTGGCATAACATAGTAAATTCCATTGTCTCGACCACGGTAGAACAATGATGATGATGAATGGTTTTCTGTATGTATTTCACAATGGCAGGTCGCAGCAATTTGTAGCTCTGCAATTCTGAGTTTATAAGTATTATGGTTTAGAGTCCATGTCCCACAGTGTTGGGCCTTCAGCTGGAGTTTTCTTGCAGTGCTTCAGGGACTTCATTATTTGAGAAGTTATTCTTAGAACAGCAAGCTAAGAAAACTTGCAATGCATGGTGTGAACTATCCACAGCGATTTCCACAAAAACGAAGTCTCCGCTCATTGTTATATTTATGGCTGTCATTTCTTTGTTGGTAGGATTATGGATAAGGCACACAAATTCACTGCAAAGAACAAAGACAATAGTAAGTATGAAAGTAAACAGCTGGATTACTTTGTACAAGAATTTATTTGCTGTGTGTATGCATGTGTGAATGCTATAAAATTAAATTGTATATATTTCACGTGTGTATATAGATACAAATAATAACATGGGTATTTTTCAGAGCGACAGATTTGATTTTATATACTTATGCACTGTTATAAAGAACATGTTGTTGTCGGCATTCTTTTGTCTTGAGAGACAATGGAGTTGTGCATAAACTAATCCGGATCTTTTCCTTTTGAACGGCAGTTTTCAACACAATTTCTAGTTAACTAAACACTTTAAAACTTCGTATACTGGTAGAATGTGTCAAAATAAAACATTTTTTTCTCTTGGCTTTCTTGGGAATACTGTAATTTGTAAGTTTAACGTAGTTTAATTTTTCGAATTTTAACCAATCCTATGCCCTCTATTGAGCTAAAATCATTTGCTGTCACTAACCCTAACTAACCCTCACCCTAAATTTTAGCCTTGGTTTTTTTTCTTAATTGTTAAATTAATTTAATTGTTACGCTTGTTTTGAGTTTTTGCTTTCGTTTTTTTTCTTAATTGTTAGATTAAAATTATTTTCCATTGCTTTCGTTTTTTTTTTCTTCTTAATAGTTATCCTTAAATTAATTTAGCAATTAAGAAAAAAAACAAACGAAAGGCATAAATTTAGGTTGAGGGTTAGTGACAGGATGTTGTCTGTTTTAGACGCAGCAAATGATTTAAGCTCAATGGAGGCAATAGGATTGGTTAAAATTCGAAAAATTAAACTACGTTAAACAAACAAATTACAATTTTCTCAAGAAAGCCAAGAGAAAAAAAACGTTTTATTTTGACACAGTCTACCAGTATACGAAGTTTTAAAGTGTTTAGTTAACTAGAAATTGTGTTGAAAAGGAAAAGATTCACTAATCCAGTTTGGATTAGTTTATGGAATTGGGCTTTAAAAGAAAAACCAATTTAACCTTAAAAAGTTAATGGAATAGTAAAAGAGATAAAATAGGTGTCAAGCGAAATTTGTTTAGTGAGGTGGGAAACTGTATTAACACCAATAAAACACAAAAAAATTAAAGAAATGCAATTTAAGTTATGATTATTTTAGGCTATCCGATAGTGTTGAAAATTATATATTTCATAAAAACCCCAAATTTCATCGAATGTATTTTTGAAAATGATATATTTGTGATCAGCATATTTCAGACATTTGTAACGAAATCAAAAACTACTTAAGGTTTTCATTATTAAATGTAAATTACAATAATATGCTGTAAAAAATACCCCGAAAAAAATTGTCAGAAAGTCAGTTCTATGCAAATGCCATAGAATTTGTTAGAAAAATTTTTGGAGAAAAACAAAAAGGTGACAAAACTCAGCCAACTAACAGGGTTTATGTTATTGCTTACAAATCTGAATTATTTTTCTTTTTTGCGATAAATATTAAAAAGTTATAGAAGAGGAAGGAACAAAAAACTGAAGTTATCTATTTTTGCAGAGTTGTAATTTCTGCTGTTGAAAGCACGCAAAACGTGAAGATATTGCAACTTTTGACGCAGTCGATAATTTCCGACGCTATTATATAGGGTTACCATCATTAAAATTTTTTTTTTTTTTACTTGTTTCAATCATTTAAATATCAAAGCCAGTCAAATGATTGAAACGAGTAAAAAAAAAGAAAAAATTAAAATGATGGTAACCCTATATAATAGCGTCGGAAATTATCGACTGCGTCAAAAGTTGCAATGTCTTCACTGTTTTGCATGCTTTCAACAGCAGAAATTACAACTCTGCAAAAATAGATAACTTCAGTTTTTTGTCCCTCCTCTTCTATAACTTTGTAAACACTTAAAAAAAAATTTATGCCGTGTGTGTGGAAAAAGAGGAAAGAACATAGACATTTTGCGTTTTGCTAAAAAAATTAGCATTTAAAACAAAAACTTGGAACATAACCACAAGTAGCCTTAAACCATATGAAGACGTTTTATGCATAAGAGAGAAACATGTTCTTTTTTTCTTTTACTTGTTCCAGTAATTAGACTGCGGCCATGCTGGGGCACCGCATTTTTTTTTATAAAACCTAATATAACACAGTTCGAATATATACAGAGCTTCGAAGGAGAATACCTTTCCGCCCAAATAGAAATACAACCATTTAAAAAGAATTTTTAAAAAAGTTACAAACCTCAGTCATTCAAGGGAACCTGCACACCCACAGAGACAAGCAGGCTGCGATGGATATACATATGATAGAGGGGAGGTAAGTCCCATTTATATCGTAAATCAGCGGAAGTCCGGTTTTGCGCCAACCGGAAGTCAAAATGTTATTTCGTTCATTTCAAAGTAAAATGGCGGACGAGGCCGATCCGGTTGTCCACGAGGTGAGTTTAATTAGGGTTTAATTGCGATTTATTTAATGAAAACTGGAGGTAAATGCCTCGTATGGCTGACACAAAGCAAGATCTGATCTGTGAGTTAATAGCATCAGCCGCCAGTGAATGGTTCGCGCCTTAATCTTTCGTTGTAATTCGTTGTTTTGAATTGAAACCTCGCCGGTCGATTCCTCGCACTTTGGATATTTCACTTTAATTAAGTCCTTGTAGTTAATTGAATTAATTACTTTCCAGTAATAGAGAGACGGCATTCCATTTCCCAATTACATGATCTCCACAACATCGTTATCTTGATCAAGGATAATTTATTTGCAAACAGTTGAGGTCCGAACTAATTATTCTGTGATATTTACTTTTCTTCTTTTCCATTCTGTGTCCAAATAACATCGGGATGTCGTTGTTTTTTAATCTCTTAAGTTCGTACCAGTCATATACTGAGGTGGATTTTAATGAATACACCGTTCTTTTCTGGTTTCTAGTCTTATAACAATCTAAGGCACGATTATATCGCTGTTTTGAGGTTGTTTTATGATAATGTAAAGAAAGAAAACCATTTGTGTGTTGGTGATGTTTAAGATACGAGAACCAGGCATTTAAGATTCTGTCACATACAGTTTGGTAACTAAATATTCCGATTTCAAACCCTCTCAAAATCATTGCCTTTCGTTGATAAGACTAGATGTTGGGAATGTGTCGTTTGTGTTAAATTATTTACTAGAACACATTCATCTGAGAAATCATTTTATTCATAAGTTCAAACACGTGTTTTGTTAACGCACCTCTTTTGCTATTTCAATTTCTCCGATGGAGTCCGGATCGAAAATGGAAAATTATTGTTCTTTGAAAATTTCAAGGAAGCGAACCGTAAGATTGCCTTCAAGAAAAAATGTTTTTGATGTAAACATTGTCATATATCCTCATATCTTGATGGTAGCTTCAGCATAAATTGAGATATAGAGAATGATTTTCATTGCTACCAAACATTAATACATAATATATATATATATTATATATATATATATATATATATATATATATATATATATATATATATATATATATACCCATCGCTCTCTCTCTCTCTCTCTCCTCTCTCTCTCTCTCTCTATATATATATATATATATATATGTGTGTGTGTGTATGTATATGACACACGCACACAATTTTAAATGTGTAGATTTATCGTCATCACTATTTTGTAATCAGTCTGCAATTTAAGAAACCCCCTCCCTTTTTTTTCTATGCATCAAATATTTATGTATGTAATGTCTGTTTTATCTAAACTGTATATAAAAGTGTCCTTGTTAATCGGTGGTTGAAAGGACAAATATAATTTGTTTTTCTCTGCCATTATTTTCGATTCTCTTTGACTCTGTCTTTGGAGCCAAGTTAATCCTACAAAAATCTGGACAAGATTCACAAATATAAACTAACCATTTGGCAACATCTCTAAATTCCCATTCCTCTCTTGTCACACACACACACTGCTTGATATTCTGAGCTCAAATTCTATTGCGTGGCACGTAAAAAGCACCATCCGATCGTGGCTGTTGCCAGCCTCGCCTGGCCCCTGTGTCGGTGGCACGTAAAAAGCACCATCCGTCCGTGGCCGTTTGCCAGCCCCGTCTGGCACATAAAAAGCACCCACTACACTCATGGAGTGGTTGGTGTTAGGAAGGGCATCCAGCCGTAGAAACACTGCCAGATCAGACTGGGCCTTGTGCAGCCTTCTGGCTTCCCAGACCCCAGTTGAACAGTCCAACCCATGCTAGCATGGAAAGCGGATGCTAAATGATGATGATATTGAACCCTCCCTCATCCTCCCCTTTTTGGATAAATATAACACCTAATTTGATACAAATGACCCATTTACTCCTCCAAAATTTGGGATGAGTCTCTACTTACATTAGAAATAATTTTTATTTATCCATTTCAATTCCTTGCTTTCATCATCAACAATTTTTTGGCTTGAGACAGCATTCACCCGGGGTGGGTTGAGCTGGCTTCATTTATCCTCAATGCTGCATCTCTCACAAACGCTGACCAGACCTGACAATTTGAGGCTAACGACCGCGTGATCTCCAACCACTCCTTATTCCAGCGGTGAATGCCGTAGATATGGGGGCCTAGGTTGGGTTCCAGATCAGCCTTGACTGTCATCAGCCAGGTTTTTCGTTGTCCACCACATCGCTTTCGCCAACCCTGAAGGGGAGCTGGGGCAATTGCTTCTTGGATGAATTCTCCTGGTTGACGATGGAGGGCAAGACCCAGCCAACGCAGACGTCTCGTTAGGATGACTTGTCAACAATGTCTTCATCTAATGATGCTGGGCAGCAGAATTTGACTAACAGTGCAGGCATAGCCGAGTGGTTAAGAAGTTTGCTTCACAACTAGGTGGCTTTGAGTTCAATTCCAATGTTGACATCCTTTTATTACTTTTATTACCCTTAAGTTGACCAATACTTTGAGTGAAATTTAGCTGTACAAAATCCCATCATATTCAATATGTGTGAGGTGGGGGTAGTATGTAATTCTTTCAGCCATTTGTGTGTATTTATACTTATTGTATCCATAGTGATACAAGAAAACAACATCCATCACAATACTAACAAAAGCCATTCTCCGTGGAAACCAACAAGGGAGTTTCTGTGCAATCATGACCTGCTAGAAATAGAAGCCAAGTTTCTTTTAAATCACAGTACTGTCTTAAAAAATGGGCAGTGGGGACATTGACTATTATAGCCGAGAGTAGACTTTTCCTGAAAAAAAAATATGGTAGGATGGTTATGGGCTTGTTTAATTAATCAATTTGAGTTAAGTGGGGTGTGTCTGTGTGTATTGGGGTAGGGTGGGTGTCATCTGAAATAAGGAAGACTTAGCTTGATAATATTCAGTTCTGAACTGCCATAAATCCTTGAGTATAATCCGCATTTTTCCCCCAAAATTTAAAGGTCAAAATCCCTAGTGCGTACTATATACGAGGTTAAAAATGAAAATTATTTTCTAAGCAATGTCCGAGTCTTTATTTGTTGTCCGGCAATGTTTATTCAGATGCATTTTTTGATGTTGGGTGCGAAAATACCTTAAGCTAAGCCTGAAAGCAATGAAGTCATAAAAGAATCATCCATAACTTGCAATAAGCAACATTTATTAAACGTTATTACTGTTATTTCTTTATTTTCTGCAAACAAAATGCACAAAAATGCTACACGTTTGCATTATGTTATATATACGATAATAATAAAGGACATTACCGTATACATTTTTACAAACCAAGGACGTTGTATAGACCTTCTTGGCTCAAGTTAGAGAAGGGTTGTGTGTTATACACAAGGTTTAGGTTTTTTAGAGGTACAGCCCCCTAAAAATCCCCTGCGTATTATACTCGAGGATTTACGGTACTTGCTGCTGCTGTTTCAGATGTGATATGCACTACAGAGGAGGATCAAAAGGAATCGAAGGCTTTGGCAGCTCAGGGCCACATCTATAGGATAATGGTGATCATCCGTATTGAAGCAGTAAGAAGTTCTTGTGAAATCAAGTCTGTAGCTACATTTCAATTTCCTGTTGAGACTGCTTCACTCAACTCCTTAATGCCTCTGAAACAGGCATGAATGCCACAAACTTCACTTTCACTTCTCCTGTATTTATAAACCTGACACAATTTATTTTGTCATACCTGTAGTCTTGCTCTTTTTCTAACTCTTTTGTGGACCATGTCTGCGACTGTTTCAAATTCCTTGTGAAATGGCTTCATTCATGACCTTAATGATGGTGGAATAGGCATGAGAATCACAACATTATATCTTCTGATTGTCTTTATTTATAAATCTGAAACCATCATCTCTAACTCCTGGGCCACGACTACACGAGTTTTTGCTACCTGCCGTTGATATTCTCGCTCTTTGCTATTTCCATCCAAATCTGCCTCTGACTGCATCCACTGTTCTTCATCTTTCACTCTGTTTGTTCCTCTTTAACTCTTTTGATACCAACCCGCCTGAAACCGCCTCTGGTTCTGTAGTACAAATGTCTTGTTTTCATAAGTTTTGAATTAAAATCTTCCACCAAACCTTAGTCACAATTTATGTTCCTAACACTAACTTAATGATAAACTAATTTTTTTACTAATTCTTTGTTATATTTAAAGTAATTGAAAGAAACGCAGAGCATCTCAACAGAAATATGGTAACAAAAGGGTTAACTAAATATTTTAATCCAACCCTCCCCCAGAAGTGACTGGAATTCTCTCTCTCTCTCTCTCTCTCTCTCTCTCAGGCACTAACCTACAACAGTTTAAAACTAAATATTAACCATAATGACTTGATCTATTTATCCTTTAGACCCTAAGCACTTAAGATTTGCGGGGCTACTGTCTCTCTCTTATATGGAGTCAAGATGCAATATTCAGTGGTTGTGGATATTATAGTGAGATATTTAGTGATGGTGTTGCAGACATGGCTGTATGGCACCTTGGGCAAGTATCTTCTTTTGTCCTGCACTGGTCAAAACTTTGTCATTGGATTTGGTAAACAGAAACTGAAAGAAGCCTGTTTTTTTTTGCTTGTTTGTGTCTTCTTTGTCTTGACACTGTTCGTTAGTTGAAAACGAGCGTCTGGGCAGTCTGTCGTTACAATGACAAGAGTTCCAGATAATCCAGTCACTGGAACAGCCTGCTTGTGGGAATTAACATGCAAGTGGCCGAGCACTCCACAGACACGTGTACCTTTTAGTGTAGTTCTCAGGGAAATTCAGCAAGACTGGGCCTTTGAAATATAGGCACTTTTTACTTGTTTCAGTCATTTGACTGTGGCCATGCTGCAGCACCGCCTTTAGTTGAGCAAATCGACCCCAGGACTTATTCTTACGTAAGCCTAGTACTTATTCTATCGGTCTCTTTTGCCGAACCGCTAAGTTACAGGGACGTAAACACACCAACATCAGTTGTCAAGCGATGTTGGTGGGACAAACACAGACACACGAACATATACACACACACACACACACACACACACACACACATATATATACACATATATGACGGGCTTCTTTCAGTTTCCACTACCAAATCCACCCACAAGGCTTTGATTGGCCGGAGGCTATAGTAGAAGACACTTGCCCAAAGTGCCATGCAGTGGGACTGAACCCAGAACCATGTGGTTGGTAAGCAAGCTACTTACCACACAGCCACTCCTGCGCACTGTTCATTTTTGCCAGCTGAGTGGACTGGAGCAACATGAAATAAAGTGTCTTGCTCAGGGACACAATACACTGCCAGGAATTGAACTCATGGCCTTTCGATTGTAAGCCAACTATCGTAACCACTAAGCCATGTGCCTTTGTGAGCATCACTGTTGTACCGATGCGGTTGTTCATTTTCCAGTCTTCATAAGAAAGTGAGGTTGGTGGCAGAAAAGGCATCCAATCATAGAAAATTTGTCTCAACAAATTTTGTCTAACCCACACAAACATGAAAAAAATTAAAACAATGATGATGTGAAGGGGTAAAATCTTGGTACACATGGCTAATTGAATAATGATAATTATAAAAATTCACATTCCAAACTTTTAAATGCTAATTTCCAAATTTACATAAACATTCAGCTAGTGTTTATTAAAAACAACTGGATTTAGAATTTGTAAGGTACAGGTACTAATTAAATCATAAAATGAAATCTTGAATGCAAAACTCGTCTTTTTGTCATTTTATGTACCATTTATATCTTTTTTCTTTGTCTTTCTCCCCAGGTAGATGTCTATTTATCTAAAAGTTTGGCTGAAAACCTTTATCTTCTCCAGGTAAAGTTGCAAATTCATTTTCTCTGGATTTTGAAAGTTGTAAAAGCAATTTATATTGTTATAAATGAAGTTCATATTTGAATATCTATAATGATGAAGGGCGGCCAGCTGTAGAAACTCTGCCAGATCAAGATTGGAGCCTGGTGCAGCCCTCAGTCAAATCGTCCAACCCATGCTAGCATGGAAAGCGAACGTTAAACGATGATGATGATGACAGAAGTTTGTCTGTTCGTCTGTCTGGGACCCCTGTACCTCAGTCTTCATTTGCCCCTACATAGACATATTATACCTTTTTGGAATTGGGATGACCCTGGAATTGAAAATCTGCCCTTCATTTAGTTCTTGAACACATCCAGCATTGGGAACCTGTCTGGATGAGGATTTGTTATCTGCTAACAGTTGAAAATTCAGATTTTAAAAGAACTTCAAACTGCTGGTGTATCCCCACCCCCTTCTCTCTCCTGCTCTTACATCCTTGATGTTCCACAGGGTCATGGGTGGGATAAAGGTCTAGAGGATGTCTCTGTCTGCCTCTATCTCCATTGGAACCTAAAACAATTAGTGAAACTATGGTATAAGGTCATATGTACCTGTGAATGACAACTGTGTGTGTGTGTGTGTGTGTGTGTATATATATGTGGAGGCGCAATGGCCCAGTGGTTAGGGCAGCGGACTCGCAGTCGTAGGATCGCGGTTTCGATTCCCAGACCGGGCGTTGTGAGTGTTTATTGAGCGAAAACACCTAAAAAGCTCCACGAGGCTCCGGCAGGGGATGGTGGTGATCCCTGCTGTACTCTTTCACCACAACTTTCTCTCACTCTTACTTCCTGTTTCTGTTGTACCTGTAGTTCAAAGGGCTGGCCTTGTCACTCTCTGTGTCACGCTGAATATCCCCGAGAACTACGTTAAGGGTACACGTGTCTGTGGAGTGCTCAGCCACTTACACGTTAATTTCACGAGCAGGCTGTTCCGTTGGTCGGATCAACCGGAACCCTCATCGTCGTAACTGACGGAGTGCTTCCATATATAGATGTGTGTTTATCAAGTAACCATTTCATATGTTTGTTCACTAAATTCTTTTCATGAAACCAACATTGTTATTTTGTGTTTTTTTTCTTTTTTTTCCGTTGTCCAGTATCTTGTTCGACCTTCTCATTTGACCTATGAAGACATCAAACCTCTAAGTGTGAAGGTGAAACCAACTCAGAAAGAGGTAAGTTATCACAATCCTCTCATCTCGCACTTATGATAGACAATCATTATCATCATTTTACATCCCTTTTTTCATGCTGGTATGAGTTAGATGGTCCAACAGGAACTGACTAGCCAGAAGGCTGCACCAAGTTCCAATGCCTGCTTTGGCAGGGTTTCTATGTCTGGATACCCTTCCTGACATCAGCCACTTCAAAAATGTTCCTTGAAATATAGAAGAAATGGTCCTTAGTTGAACTTTTATTCCACCTATTTTCTCCAATTTATCTGACTGACAAAAAATAAAAAAAGCTAAATCTATTCTTTGTTGTTACAAGTGTGCAGGAGAGAGGAGGAGGTACATGTATAATACCAGTTATGCACTGGGGTTGATCTAATCGACTGGTCCTTGCCCCAAAAATTTCAGGCCTTGTGCCTATAGTAGAAAGGATTATTATGATTATTATTATATCACTCATCATCATCATCATTTAGCATCCGCTTTCCATGCTAGCATGGGTTGGACGGTTCAACTGGGGTCTGGGAAGCCAGAAGGCTGCACCAGGCTCCAGTCTGATCTGGCAATGTTTCTATGGCTGGATGCCCTTCCTAACGCCAACCACTCCAGGAGTGTAGTGGGTGCTTTTTACGTGCCACGGACGGATGGTGCTTTTTGCATGCCACCGACACAGGTGCCAGACGAGACTGGCAAACGGCCACGATTGGATGGTGCTTTTTATGTGCCACTGGCACAGAGGCCAGGTTAGGCTGGCAACGGCCACGATCGGTTGGTGCTTTTTACGTGTCACCAAGAAGGTAAGTCGGCATTAAGAAGAGTGTGATGCAATGAGTAATAGATTGTTTATTTCATGGTTTGAACTGTGTTTCGACCTCAACTGTCTTCAAGTTCAAAATGAAGAAGAAAGACAATCTGTTGAAATATCATTCAAACTGTTAAATAAACAATCTATTTTATTGTGTCTGGGGTGGGTCATTCTCTTTTAGTGCCTTATTAGTTTAACACACTCACTGGTCTGATTTCCACTCATTTACTTATTATTTTTATTAAAATTTTCGTTGCAACTTGCAACCTTTTCAATAGTCGTTGATTCTGTCTGTTATAATAATAAGGAAATGTGTGGAAATCCGACTGGTGAGTGTATTAAATTAATAAACATTAAAAGAGAATGACTCTCCCCGGACACAATAAAATATGCTTCAACACACAAATTCACATAAAGAATCTTGCAAACTACATATAAAAACGAAACAGTCTATTACAAACTGCATCACACTCTTCTTATTGATTATTATTATTATCATCATCATTATTAGTAGTAGTATTAGTATTATTATTATCATTATTATTACTATTATTATTATTATTATTACTATTATTATTATTATTATTATTATTATTACTATTATTATTATTATTATTATTACTATTATTATTATTATTATGGGTGTTGGCTTGGCAGAATTGTGAGAGCATCAGGGAAAACGTCTCACAGCATTCATTCTGGCTTTTTACATTCTGAGTTCAAATCACACAAAGGTCAATTTTGCCCCCTCTGGGGGTCAATGAAGTATAATACCGCTCAAGTACTGCGATCAATACAATCGCCTTTAGTTTTACTCCAAAATGTCTGACCTTGTTCCTATTTTAGGAATTATTTTTCTCTGTTGTTAATTTTTGAAATTTTATTTTCGTATGGCCTTCAGATTGAAATCCAACTTCCTGTTAATACAAAGAGCAACAATTATGCATTCAGCAAAGGTGAACAGATGGCCCTCATGGTCGACGGTCGATATAAACCTTCTGAACAGAACTTCTTTGACAGGTAAATAGTTTTTGTTTGTATTAATGCTTCATTAACCCATTTAAGTGTCTGTATTTCTAATTAAATACACACCCAGGTGAAAATAGTCAGAAATTTGTTCAGGATTTAGTCAGGTATCTCTGTCCATCATTTAGAAAACATTCTTTGCCTAAAATTATTTGTGGAAAGTTTAACCCTTTTGATCCCAACTTACCTGAGACCACCCTAGGTTCTATGAATTGAACTTTCTGTTTAAAATATTCTACATTAAAACCTTGCTTCCCAACAATATGGTTCCAGGTTCAGTCCCACTGTATGGCACCTTGGGCAAGTGTCTTCTTCTTCAGCCTTAGGTCAGCCAAAGCCTTGTGTGTGGATTTGGTAAACAGAAACTGAAAGAAGCCCATTATATGTATATACCTGTGTGTGTGCTTTTGTATCTGTGTTTACATCCCCACAACTTAGCAATTTGACACAAGCGACCAATAGAATAAGTACTAGGCTTGAGAAAATAAATTCTGGAGTTGATTTGTTCGACTAAAATTTTTCAAGGTGGTGCTCCAGCATGATCGTAGTCAAATGACTGAAACAAGTATAAAGTAAAAAATTTTAAATCTCATGTAAATTTATAGTCCCAAACACCATCTTGTTGGTTTTGCCTAAATTCTTCATTCTTTTGAGCAAGACACTTCATTTCACGTTACTCCAGTTCACTCAGCTGTAGAAGTGAGTTGCAACGTCCCTGGTGCCAAGCTGTATCAGCCTTTGCCTTTCCTTTGAATAACATCAGTGGCACGGAGAAGGGAGGCTGGTATACATGGGCGACTGCTGGTCTTCCATAAACAACCTTGCCCGGACTTGTGTCTCAGAGGGGAACTTTCTAGGTGCAATCCCATGATCATCCATGACGAAAGGGGGTCTTTACTCTTCTTCTTTGAGTAGGGAATTGGTTGATGTTAAAAGTGATGGTGACATCTGTGGCTGACAAATGTTGAAATTGTTTTTGCACAACTGAGGTGCATTAAAAACCCTTGTTTTCTAAATCTCTTGGCACTTTCCAACTCGCCTCAAAACCTCATTGCATGCTTTGGACCATACACAGCACAATGGTTGTATCAGTGGTTCCTGCAATAAACAGACACCCTTCAAACTCTGCCCCTCTCTCTCTCTCTCTTTCACATCAATCTCGTAAACTTGATTTTATTTTCTGCCATTTGATTATTTTTATCTTCAACAGGATTCCCTGGATTCCTATAGCTTAATTAAATTACCTGTTGTAATTAATCGCTGTTATTATATATATCATTTTTGATATAGTCAACTGAAAACCTGTCATTTCTTCCTCTAGTAATGTCATGGACAAAACCATTCTTGCCTCCGGACCGTCATCAGTCTCCACCCATCGATACGCTGTTGGTATTTACAAAGATAGTAAGTTATAACTATATTTGGAATTGTTCATGTTTTTGTTTATTGTTGTTGGTGCCCTTTATTTATAGCAGAACTGGTTGCATGATGGGCCAAATGCCTTGCTATATTTAATTACATCCATTTACATTTTGAACTCAAATTTCCCAAGGTCTACTTTGCCTTCCATCCTTACAGCAGTTGTTAAAATAACACATCAGATAAAGTCTATCACCTTCTGGGTACATCATGTATGTGTATATGCTGTCTTGTCTGTCTTATGTTTTTTATTCTTCTAACCAAGCCTCCAAAAATTCACCACGTACATAGATTTGAAAGAACAAAGAACATTCTCTTCCCAATTCAACTCCACAAAAAAATATCATTCCTAATGAATCTCTGAAATTAGATGAAAGTGCTAAATAAACAATTATCCAAAATTCGGACGTTAAATGATGATATATATATATATATATATATATATATATATATATATATATATATAAACATATTAAATAATATTAGGGTAATAAGAATTTTATATATTATTATTACCAGTGGCCTAGCACAAAAAAATAGTCAATAGACTATATATTATTCACATAAAAATATTGTGTACATTAGAACACATTAAGAGGCTTCCAAATAGGAAAGCCTTCTACTAGAAAGAGCAGTAGAAAACTCAAACCACTAATCTATATATATAAAACTGTAGTTGTGTGAGTGTCTGTCCCCTTCGATTTAGATTCCTAACTACTCCCACATTTTGCAGTGCGGTGTAACCAAAAGTGCGTATCTTATAGTCGTGATTCATATCAAGTCCTTCTGGGTATTAGCGCGCGTTTACGATGAGCCTACGATTTAAAAAAAAAATTTACCATCAATTTTTCCCATTTTTAATGCATTTTTTTGCTATTATATAAGGGAAGTAACTCTCTAAAAATGTATTATTAAATCTCAGAACGTAAAAAGCTACAGTAACCCCCCCCCCCCCCCTTTGTGGTTAGCCATATTGAGATGGCTATTATACTTTACATCTCTAAAAATGCTTATATAGTTATTTCCCTTACAAACCCCAGGAACGCCGAGCGATACTGCTAGTTATGTATAAATTCTCGAAAGGATTGAGAATTAAATCCTTTCGAGAATTTATCCATAATTAATGGTTTTCTACTGCTCTTTCTAGTAGAAGGCTTTCCTATTTGGAAGCCTCTTCATGTGTTCTAATGTACACGATATTTTTATGTGTATATCTATATGTATATATGTATATGTATATACGTATAAAAACCTTTTAAGATGTCGAGTGTTAAAAATCAGAATAACCCAAAACATAGATGAAACAAATAGCTCCAGGGTGAATAAGAAAAGTGGATATCAATATTTCAAATTGGTGCTGGTCTGTGGTGTATATGTAGACATTATGAAACCCATTTGCTGATGTGCAACAGCACTGCACCAGTAAAACAAAATTGAATTTTGAATTAGAAGCAGCTTTAGTAATATAAACATTACTGATGCCACACATGCTTAATGAAACACTTGCATTGAGGAAGGGACATCTGTAAATGTTTGCATTATTAGAATTGCTTGTAACTCAAAATGTGTGTGTATCATCATAACCACTTAACATCTATTTTCCATACTGGCATGGGTTAGACGGGTTGATTGGAGCTGGCTGGGCAGAAGACTGCACCAGGCTTCAGTGTCTGTTTTGGCAGGGTTTTTACATCTGGATGCCCTCCCTAACACCAACCACCCTACTGAGTGTTTTATGTGTGTTTGAGTAGATAGATGTAGATATACACACATACCCTCACACAGACACCTCAAGAGTAAATACACACCCCTAATTGTACTGTTTTAATTGTGAGGACACTACTATTTTTTACGATTTTTTTACTGCTGTGTCGCCATTTTTCGGTGTATTTCAACCAGAAAAAATGTTCACTTAAAGAGAATAACAAGCTACATAATGCAAAATTTTTACTTTTCAAAAATTTCAATTCTAAAGGGTCGAAAGGAAAAGAAACCCGAGCAACGCTGGGCTATACTGCTAGTTAATCTAAAAATGCTAAAATATATTACTGTTGCTTATTTCAGTTGATTTCATTCAAATCCTAAACTAAACACCCTAAACTGTTTTTCTTTGTAGATGAGTTTCATTTGACTCCGTTGTATGCCATGGCCCAAGTCAGGCCATCATTCTCTTACATGGACAGAGCAGATGCTAAACAAAAGCTCAATATTAAGCAGAGTGAAGGAGGAGGTAAGTGAAGCATTTAAGAACAATAAAACCATGAGCTTAATATTCGACCCACTAAACACCATCTTTGACCTTCCAGTTTTTATATTTTGTCTTCTGGAGTTTTTGTATATCATAAATGGATTCTCACTTCACATTACACACCTTTCCTCATTTATCACTGATCTGGAATAACACAACACTCAATTGTTCCATGCTACACTTATCCTGAATTAATCTGTGATAGCATAGGTTGGCAATCAGTCAAAGATTCTGCTTAGACTACAAAACTACATCCCAGCAACCATCAAAAATGCTCAGAATGAACTCATTTTTTTCATATGTTCTATTATTCATTCTAAAGCTCCACCTGGCTCCGGCAGGGGATGGTGGGGATCCCCTCTGTACTCTTTCACTACAATTTTCTCTCACTCTTTCTTCTGTTGGCCTGCTCGCTTAGCCAGTGGGGTGGCGTCATTTGAAGGCTAAAACAATGCCACGTTTGGATGGTGCTTTTTATGTGCCACTGGCATGAGTATCACAACTACAATTCCCATTTGATTTTTATTTTGATGTTCATGTACTTGACTCAATAGGTCACCTCAAGCACAGCAGGTTGCCCTACGATCCAAGGTACTTTGGATGGGCTGGGGCTGGTTATGTGAAGCTGGTGCAGGAAACAGCCGTGAACTCACATTATTTGTTGGGTCTTCGCAGTCACAGCATATCTCCAGAGATCTCAATGTAAAAGAAACACCCCGTACACTCTGTAAAGTGGTTGGTATTATGAAAGGTATCCAGCCATTGAAACCAAGCCAAACAGATGACTGGAGCCTGGTGCAGATTTCCAGCTTACCACCAGCTCCAGTCAAACCATCTAACCCATGCCAGCATTGAAAAGAGACATTAAATGATTATAATAATGCTGGCATGGGTTAGATGGTTTGACTGGAGCTGGTGGTAAGCTGGAAATCTGCACCAGGCTCCAGTCATCTGTTTGGCTTGGTTTCAATGGCTGGATACCTTTCATAATACCAACCACAGCAGTTCAACAAAAGAGACCGATAGAATGAGTACCAGACTTGAAAGAGTAAGTACTGGGGTTGGTTCATTTGACTAAAATTCTTCAGGATGCTGACCCAAGCATGGCTGTAGTCTAATAACTGAAACAAGTAAAAGATAAAAAAGATATTAACAGGCGTAGGAGTGGCTGTGTGGTAAGTAGCTTGCTTACGAACCACATGGTTCCAGGTTCAGTCCCACTGCATGACACCTTGGGCAAGTGTCTTCTATTATAGCCTTGGGCTGACCAAAGCCTTGTGAGTGGATTTGGTAGATGGAAACTGAAAGAAGCCCATCGTATATATATATATACATATGTATGTTTGTGTGTCTGTGTTTGTCCCCACAACATCGTTTGACAACCGATGCTGGTGTGTTTACGTCCTCGTGGCTAAGCGGTTCGGCAAAAAAAAATGATAGAATAAGTTCTAGGCTTACAAAGAATAAGTCTTGGGGTCAATTTGCTCGACCAAAGGCAATGCTCCAGCATGGCTGTCGTCTAATGACTGAAACCAGTAAAAGATAAAAGACAACAACATACAAACAATCATAATGTTTGTCAACTTTTTCAATCCTATTTCTAGACTTGTCAGTCATTTTCTTTTTGCTTGTATTGATAATTTAGGCAATATTGGTTTAAATAGTCACTGTTGTTTTCATTATCATCATTTAATGTCTGTTTTCCATGCTGGCATGGGTTGGACAGTTTGATGGGAACTTGCCTATTTCTTTACTACCCACAAGGGGCTACACATAGAGGGGACAAACAAAGACAGACAAACGGATTAAGTCGATTACATCGACCCCAGTGTGTAACTGGTACTTATTTAATCGACCCCGAAAGGATGAAAGGCAAAGTCGACCTTGCCGGAATCTGAACTCAGAACGTAGCGGCAGACGAAATACCGCTTAGCATTTCGCCCGGCGTGCTAACGTTTCTGCCAGTTCGCTGCCTTTTGATGGGAACTTGCCTGCTGAAGAGCTGCCCAGGTTCCATGTCTGTTTTCGCAGGGTTTCTACTGCAGGATGCCCTTCTTAATGCCAACCACTTTACAGAATGTACTGGGTGCTTACATGCAGCTCTGGTTTGGGTGCATTTACATGGTACTGGTACAGGTGCTTTTTACGTGGCACCAGCACCCACCAGCCTGCAAGGTCAGAAATGCTCAGCTAGAAAGGGATGCAGGGGACATGCTTGTATGCAAAGACAACCATGATTTTACTTAGCTTGGCATGTTTTCTCCTCTGCTGTGAATCCCAACATCTAAACTCTTTTTTTTCTCTTTTACTTGTTTCAGTCATTTGACTGCGGCCATGCAGGAGCACTGCCTTTGGTCGAGCAAATCAGTCCCAAGACTTATTCTTTGTTAGCCTAGTACTTATTCTATTGGTCTCTTTTGCCAAACTGCTAAGTTACGGGGATGTAAACACACCAGCACCGGTTGTCAAGCATCTTCGTCCCGCATGTTCCCTCTATTGTTCATTATGTTTTCCAGAATCTTCTCAAGAGGAGGAAGAAGAGGAAGCTAAACCTGTTCGGCTGAAGTTTGCCCGGCATGAAACTGTCGAAGCAAAAGCCAGACGCATGGCATCATATGATTATTACCAGAAGAAGCGAGATGAAGAACAGTGGGTAGACCTTAGATACCATTCTAGGGATGTAAGTCATTTTACTTAACACTTTTCACCTTTAACCCTTTGGTGTTCGCATTATTCTGCCAAAATTAATGCTTCTTTATCCACATTGTTTTGAATTAATCATGCATTATCTTGGAGCTATGAGATTTTGATGAGGTAGCTGTTAATTTTTAAAACAATATTGTAGGGTTGGTGTGAGAGACCAGATCTGGCCAGTTTGAACATAAAACAGGCAGAATACTTTTGGCCGGATATGGCCGGTTTAAATGCTAAAGGGTTAAGTCTTATAATCGTCATCATTCTTGCATGGGTCGGATGGAATTCATTAAGGCACATTTTCTACAATTGGATGTCCTAACTGAACCATCACTCACATTGTAGCTAATATTGGGTTGTCCGGAAAGTTCATGCCAATTTATAGTAGCTTATCTTTCGACTTATTTTAGAACATGGTTGAGTCCATAACATAGGATTTGACTACACCTCCATTTAGAGCACAGCTTAAGCTATCTTTTCGTGGAAGAAGGTTTATGTTCCTATAACCTGTGTTAATTCTGTAACCCTTTATAATGGAAGATAAGAAAGTTCATTTTTGGCACTTGATGCTTTGGGAACCAGACAAAAATTGCTGCAGCTCGGTTGGGATGTGTTACCCCACCCTCCATATTCACCAGATATTGCTCCTTCAGATTTCCACTTATTCAGGTCTCTGCAGAATAGTCTTAATGGTAAAAATTTCAATTCCTTGGATGACGTAAAAAGATACCTTGATGAATTCTTTGCCATGAAACCACCTGAATTCTGGGAAGAGGGTATTTTCAAGTTAAAGGAAAGATGGAGATGCATTGTGTGACAAAATGGTTCATATTTGGTTGCTTAAAAATGTAATGGCAAGTATTTATTGACCTTTTTCTTTCCTTTAAAAATCGGCATGAACTTACTGGACAACCCAATTTTTCCACTTGGCTGGACATGTTTTTTAACAGAAGACTGCAGACAAGTGACATCACTTCTATGATTGTGATGCTTGTAAACAAGTGCCACGTCCAACTTCAAGACAAGCGCCACATGTGCACACACATGTGGTAAACTCCTTTTCAGTTTCCGTCTACTGAGTTCACTCACAAAGCTTTGCCTTTCTTTCACAGGACGACAGATCACTAGCAGAGAGAAATATGCTGTTTGCTACGAAAAACCATGACATCAGTGAGTTTAACATTCCACCATGGGAGTATTTGGAGAAACTAATGCCACCTGTTACTGAGGAGGAGGAGTAAGTATTGTGAACCCATCTTGTTCTTCTGTTGTGATGGCCCCTGTTGTGTAGAATTAATTTCTGTGTGCGTGTGGGGAAGGGGTCAGCTATGTTTTGTTTGTGTTGTGTGCTGTGTTTATTTTATGGTTGAAAAATGAAAGGTAAACTGTTAAAAAGTGTCCTGCCCTTTTTTATTATTATTATTATTATTTTTATTATTGTGAAGGTGCATGGCTTAGTGGTTAGGGTGTTATCCAGCTCATGATTGTAAGGTTGTAAGTTCAATCCCAAGCAACATGTAAAGTATCGGGACTAAGTACTGCAAAGAGTCTTAACCAATGTTCTAACTATTCTACCAATCTGTTGTCCGTACATTTGCTCATTAGTGATGAAATTAATCTTTAATTAGTGCTTCTTGTTGCCACTGTATATCACAGTTGTGTTTGTTATTTATTACAACAGGGAGAAACCAGCTCTGCCAAGCAACATCCTCTCTTTGAGTCAGCTGCGTACAATGCCGCTCCAAGACCAGGTGAAAGCTCTTCTCATCAATGGTAAGATATCCAAAAGACTTTAACCAGCAGCTCATCTCTCGCTTAACCCTTTTGTTACTGTATTTCTGTTGAAATATTCTGCATTTGTTTCAGTTTCAATTAATTCTGAAAATAATGAAGAATTTACCAAAATAATTTCGTCATTTTTAAGTTGGTGCTTGGAACAAAAATATCCATGGAAGGTTTTAATAATTTTTCAATCCCTTTAAAGCAAAAAGTTTGTATCATAGAACCAAGGACAGTTTCAGGCAGGTTGATATCAAAAGAGTTATGAGCAATGTTATTCTTCAATTATTTTGTATCTATTCTCCTGCTTTCTCCTCTGTGAGGCATTGTTCTCTATGAACTATGCCTTGTTACATGTCACACTACAAAGTAATTAACAACATCAACTTCAATTACATTATATAATACATGCCCATATCAACTTCTGTGGAGGTGCGTGGCTTAGTGGTTAGAGTTCTCTCAACTCATTTGAATGTCTTTGTTCCTTCATATTAACATTACACATCCAGTGCAATCCATGCTTTCTTCATTTCCTTCCAACTTTCTTATATCCTCTGCATTTAATGCCCTTGTTTCACTACCAGACAATATCACTCTACACACCCAAGCGTCATACAATCTGCTCTTTACTCAGATAAAACCATTTTTGTTGCCAGAGGAGGTAACAGCTCCCCAAGTTCTTACTCAATGCTTTGCACTGTTAGTTCAACCACCACAGTACCAGAAGTTGTCAGATATTTGAAAGAGTTTAGTTTATGAAAATTCATCATCATCCACGTATAATGTCTGTTTTCCATGCTGGTATGGATTGGAGTGCTTGACAGTAACTGGCAAGGTCAGGGGCCAGACCAGGTTCCATCATGATCGAAAGATTGTGGTTTCGATTCCTGGACCGGGCGACGCGTTGTGTTCTTTGAGCAAAACACTTCATTTCACGTTACCCCAGTCCACTCAGCTGGCAAAAATTAGTAACGCTGCGATGGACTGGCGTCCCGTTCAGCTGGGGAACACATACGCCATTGAAACTGGTAAACCGGGCCCATGATCCTGGCTAAGCTTTAAAAGAGCGCATTTATTATTTTTTTAATATCAACTTCTAGTAACATACCAACACTCCAACAGCTTGCAAACACTTTTGGTGCTAGTGCCATAAGCACCCGGTACACTCTAAAGTGGTTGGCATTAAGAAGGGCATCCAGTTGTAGAAACCATGCCAAAACAGACTATGGAACCTAGTTCAGCTCTTGTCAAACTGTTCAACCCATGCCAGCCTGGAAAACGGATGTTAAATGATGATGATGATGATGATAACTTTTCCAAACTAGTCTCCAGTGTAAACTATACAAAAGATGCAACATTGTAAAACATAAGATATACCGTAAATCCTCGAGTATAATCTGCATTTTCCCCCCCAAATTTAAAGGTCAAAATCCCTTGTGCGTTCTATATATTAGGTTAAAAATGAAAACTATTTTCTAAGCAATGTCCGAGTCTCTATTTGCTGTCCTGCAATGTTTATTCAGATGTATTTTCTGATGTCGGGCGTGAAAATACCTTAAGCTAAGCCTGAAAGCAATGAAGTCATAAAAGAATCATCCATAACTTGCAATAAGCAACATTTATTAAACGTTATTACTGTTATTTCTTTGTTTTCTGCAAACAAAATGCACAACAATGCTACACGTTTGCATTATGTTATATATACAATAATAATAAAGGACGTTACCGTATACAGTTTTACAAACCAAGGACGTTATATAGACCTCCTTGACTCAAGTTAGAGAATGGGTGCGTATTATACACAAGGTTTAGGTTTTTCAGAGGTATAGCCCCCTAAAAATTCCCTGCATGTTATACTCGAGGGCAGACTATAATCGAGGATTTATGGTATATCATCCATTGAAGATAATATATTTTAACCTCTTTTTCCCATCAGACATCAGAAAAGCAAGACAACCCCTAGACAATTAAATAATGTGCTAGGCTTCTGAACAGTTTGTGCTAACCAAATTTCTTTCCAGTGGCATTGGTCAACCACTAAAGACTTAAGTAATTGTTTTTAGTACCAAGATGCTACTCAATGGGATTGAACCCAGACACATCTATTTACAAAAACCTACATTTTGAACCCCACAGCTTTGCTTTTGCCCATGTAATTTGTAGAATTGCTGTCTTTCCTAATTTCTCTCTTTTTTCCCCCTTCTTTCCTCCAGCAAAAGTCATCAGGTTCCGTCAACTGCTGGCCCTTTTACCTCAAGGAACCGACTCAACTGCTGTTATACGATGCCTTCAGCAAGTTGCTGTTCTTGTTCAAGGTTGTTGGGTCGTGAAAAGGTATTGCCACTGTTTTTGCATTATTTGTTTGATTATTTTTTTGCCTAATCTTTTCATTATCATCATCATCATCATCATCATCATTTAGTGTCCGCTTTCCATGCTAGCATGGGTTGGACGGTTCAACTGGGGTCTGTGAAGCTAGAAGGCTGCACCAGGCTCCAGTCTGATCTGGCAGTGTTTCTACAGCTGGATGCCCTTCCTAAAGCCAACCACTCCATAAGTGTAGTGGGTGTTTTTTACGTGCCACCGACACAGGTGCCAGACAAGGCTGGCGAACGGCCACGCTCGGATGGTGCTTTTTACGTGCCACCGGCAACGGACCAGGTGAGGCTGGCAACGGCCACAATCGGATGGTGTTTCATTATCATTATTTCTGTTTCAATTTATTTTGAATCTAATTAAGTATTTAGTGTAATAATTTTGTCAGTTGATGTTTGGAACGTAAATTACCATGAAATTTTGAATATAGGCGCAGGAGTGGCTGTGTGGTAAGTAGCTTGCTTACCAACCACATGGTTCCGGGTTCAGTCCCACTGCGTGGCACCTTGGGCAAGTGTCTTCTGCTATAGCCCCGGGCCGACCAAAGCCATATGAGTGGATTTGGTAGACAGAAACTGAAAGAAGCCCGTCGTATATATATATATATATATATATATATATATATGTTTGTCTGTATGTGTTTGTCCCCTTAGCATTGCTTGACAACCGATGCTGGTGTGTTTACGTCCCCGTCACTTATCATTTAGGCAAAAGAGACCGATAGAATAAGTACTGGGCTTACAAAAGAATAAGTCCCGGGGTCGATTTGCTTGACTAAAGGCGGTGCTCCAGCATGGCCGCAGTCAAATGACTGAAACATGTAAAAGATTGTTTTTAACTGAGTTAACTTTAAAACAGGGAGTTTGTGTCATAAAACCAGGGGTGGCCTCAGGTGGGGGTTGGTGTCAAAAGGATTAAATAGCAGGAAAAAAAATCCATGGCAGCTTTAAATGATTCCATCCAATGCATTAGAATTATTTCATTTGACTGTGGCCATACTGCAGCACCGCCTTTAGTCGAGCAAATTGACTTATTCTTTATAAGCCTAGTACTTATTCTATTGGTCTCCTTTGCTGAACCGCTAAGCTACAGGGACGTAAACACCAGCATTGGTTGTCAATCGATGTTGGGGGACAAGACACACAAACATACACACTCACACACACATATATACATATATACGACAGGCTTCTTTCAGTTTCCGTCTATCAATTCCACTCACAAAGCTTTGGTCGGCCTGAGGCTATAGTAGAACACACCTGCCCAAGGTGCCACGCAGTGGGACAAAAACCCGGAACCATGTGGTTTGTAAGCAAGCTACTTACCACACTGCCACTCCTAAGCCTAAAATGGTTTACACCCGCAGAGGGACACGAACCTGCGACCCTCAGACTACTTTTAAGGTTGACCTATAAAAGTCTGATGCTCTACTGACTGAGCTATGCGGTATATTCAGGTATTGTCAAAAGTAGGCAGTATTTTAGATGTTGAAGACACCAGGGGAACAGGTTTAAAAAAAAAAAAATGTGTCTGTGTGTATCATTGATTGCAGGGTCTTATCACTTGGACTCCTTGTCACTTCACATGTCTGTTCGAGCACAGTCTTCTCTCACGCACACACTACATTTGATTCCTTTAATGCCCAGTTTTTCTCTCAACTCATTCGAATGTCTTTGTTCCTTCATATTAACATTACACATCCAGTGCAATCCACGCTTTCTTCATTTCCTTCCAACTTTCTTATATCCTCTGCATTTAATGCCCTTGTTTCACTACCAGACAATATCACTCTACACACCCAAGCGTCATACAATCTGCTCTTTACTCAGATAAAACCATTTTTGTTGCCAGAGGAGGTAACAGCTCCCCAAGTTCTTACTCAATGCTTTGCACTGTTAGTTCAACCACCACAGTACCAGAAGTTGTCAGATATTTGAAAGAGTTTAGTTTATGAAAATTCATCATCATCCACGTATAATGTCTGTTTTCCATGCTGGTATGGATTGGAGTGCTTGACAGTAACTGGCAAGGTCAGGGGCCAGACCACGTTCCATAGTGTGTTTTGGTTTGGTTTCCACAGTTTACTCTTTTACTTGTTTCAGTCATTTGACTGCGGCCATGCTGGAGCACCGCCTTTAGTCGAGCAAATCGACCCCGGGGACTTATTCTTTGTAAACCAAGTACTTATTCTATCGGTCTCTTTTGCTAAACCGCTAAGTGACGGGGACGTAAACACACCAGCATCGGTTGTCAAGCAATGTTGGGGGACAAATACAGACACACAAACATATACACACACATACATATATACACGATGGGCTTCTTTCAGTTTCCGTCTACCAAATCCACTCACAAGGCTTTGGTCGGCCCGAGGCTATAGCAGAAGACACTTGCCCAAGATGCCACGCAGTGGGACTGAACCCGGAACCATGTGGTTGGTTGGCAAGCTACTTACCACACAGCCACTCCTGCGCCTTGGATGCCCTTCCTTACACCAGCCACTCCACAGAGTGTACTAGGTGTATTTAATGTCCTCATCACAGGTGCTTTTTATGTGTCACTGTCACAAGTGCTTTTTAAGTGGCACCAGCACTTTGTACATGGCACTTTGGTTTCAGGATCTCAATTCTGTTGTGGTGGGAAAATCTCTTCATATTAATTACTCCTGTGCATACAAAGTCCTCCTTCTCTTTGTCATCTTATCCGTACCCCCACTATGCCTCTTGTGCACCTACAGTTTTCATTGAATACACAGCCCTGTAACCTGCTTCCTCATCATCGTCATCGTTCCACTTTTCTATTCTTGCATTAGTTACACATAAACAATGAGAATCAGGTGTTCAGGAAGGGCCATCCAGGTATTGAAGGTTTGTCAAAACTGGGACACTACAGTACGATGTAGTCTCTGAACCTGTCGGATCCTGTTGAAAGCTCCAACTCATGCCAGCATGGAAATCACATATCTTTTACTTGTTTCAGTTATTTGACTGCGGCTATGCTGGGGCACCGTCTTGAAGTGTTTTAGCCGAACAAATTGACCCCAGGACTTAATATTTTTCAAAGCCTAGTACTTATTCTATCAGTCTCTTTTGCCAAATTGCAAAGTTACCTGAATGTAAACACACCACCCGGTTGTCAAGCGATAGTAGGGGACAAACACACATACACAACAGGCTTCTTTCAGTTTCCGTAAATCCACTCACAAGCCTTTGGTTGGCCCAAGGTGCCACGCAGTGGGACTGAACCCTGCATAGCCGCACTTGCATCATCATCAATAATTTTGTATAATTGTAATGATCCTTTTTAGAAATGATTTTTTTTTTTACTACTACTACTACAACAGCAGTTACTACAATTACTACTACTACTACTATAACCACTACCACAATTACTATGTAAGGTTGTTTTTATTTTTACCTCCGCCTTAGCAAAGACGGAGGTATTGTTTATTTGTTTGACCATGGACAAGATATCTCAAGAACCGCTGGATGGATTCGGATGAAACTTTCAGGGATGTCTGGCCTCGTGACTGGCACAAACTGATTAGATTTTGGGATCGATCTGGTACCGGACAAGCATTCTGGATTATTTCTTATATTTACTTTACATGATTATGATCTAACGTTAACTTTCAAGTCTTTCGCAATTATCTCCCTTTAGGCTATAACTATATTGAATGGGGAATTTGTTAATTTTGGCTTGTATTAGATAAGGATAAACTATTTATTGCTGTTACTAAATTTTCTACAGCCACCTTCACATTCCATGGCTACCACTCGGATCGATCAGGTACCGGATAAGGATTCTGGGTTATTTTTCCGGGTTTTTTTACTTAATTTTTGAGAGTGGTTGGGTTCGTTTTTAGTATTCTTTTGAGAGCAGTTGAGTTTATTTCAGATATTCTCATTTTAAAAATCATCTCTGAGTAATTGTTGAGAGGGCATTAGTGCTGCCTTGGTGGAGGTTTGTGCTCCTGTTTTAATATTGTTATTAATTTTTGTTTTATTTCAGTGAAATCCTGTACCCGAAAGATGCAACCAGCCCCCACAGTGGTGTATCTGCTGAACATTTATGTCGAGGAAGAGACTACCTGGTCAGTACCTTCATCTTATCAAAACAATATTATCAGAATCTCAGAATCTAGAAATGTTTGGCATTTCTAAGAATGATAGAATTCCAACTGAGGGCCAGCCAGGCGGTACTGGCAATGGCCACGCTCAAATGGTGCTCTCATTGTATTGGTCTGTAACTGTTTCTAATCTGTCTCTGCCTTGAAATCCCACCGTTCCCTGCTGTTATCTAACCCTATTAAGTAAACCACATATTCTTCCTTTACAGATGTGGAAGTTCCTTCACACCAGATACGTAACCAGGAAAGAAATATCTTCTGTCATAAAGGTAAGTTGGTCCATCCATTTCAGCTGTTAATCCTTTAGCATTCAGATTATTTTGTCAAATGTTATGCTTATTTATTCAATTAATCATGCAATATCACAGGTGCCAGTAAGGTGACGCTGGTAACGATCATGCTTGAATGGTGCCATTTATATGCCACCAGTATGGAAGCCAGTTAGCTGCTCTGGCAACGATCACGCTCGGATGGTGCTCTTAGCACCCTGCTAGCATGGGCACAAGTGCCAGTAAGGCGATGCTGGTAATGATCATACTCGAATGGTGCCTTTTATGTGCCACTGGCACAGAAGCCAGTTAGCCGCTGACCAGTTTAATTACTAAAAGGCTAAAGCAGTTCTGCTTCGTCCCATTCTCTTTGGTTAGTTCCTTTCTTGTTTACAGTCAAAGCTATTCAGAAAATATAAAACTCTGCTATTTTCTAAAAGAATACCCAATATTGTTCTCATTTTGCTTTTTCTATTTCTCTAGTTGCCTGCTGAAGATGTCAAAGACATTCTAGAACAAATGTCTCGTGTTCGTGTCAGCCATGGATGGGAATTCCTCTTTGATTATGACAAAGAATTTTGTAGCAGGTGATATTTTCTTTATACACTTTTCTTTATTGGGTTTTTTTTTCTTTCTTTTTCTTCCCGTTTCTTTGTTTAAACTTGTTTATTTCTTTACAATTTGGCTCAGGTGTGTTTGTACGATTAAGAAGTCCATTTCTCAATTCCATACTGGTTTGCCTTACAATCATACTCTGCAGCAGTTTAATCATTTTAATACCAACCTACCTGAAACTACCTGTACTACTTTGTTTTAACCTCTTAACATTTAAACTGGCCATATCCGGCCCAAAATAGTCTACCTGTTTTATGTTCAGACTGACCAGATCCAGTCTCTTACACCAAGCCTACAATGTCATTCTAAAAATAAACAATTATATCAAAATATTGATGCTATGAGATAATCTATACATATAAAGCTGAAGTTGTCTGTCTGTGTGTGTGGCAGGTTTGGTAACCTTCAACTAACACTATCTCCTCCGAGACCCTGCGGCACAAGTTGACCAAAATTGAGAGTATGATAGAAGAAGGCTTGCTCTTCCTTCCATAGAAGAAAAAATTCAAATCGGACCATGTTAAGACCAAAAATTATTTACATCAAAAAGGTGCTTTTTTTTTCTATGAAAATCCCTATTTTTTACGATTTTTGACTGCTGTGTCACCTGGAGTTGATTTCTTTGACTAAAGAAACCCCTTTAAGGTAGTGCCACAGTCAAATGACTGAAACAAGTAAAAGAGAAGAATAAAAGAACATCTAGGACTGCATTGTACTGCGTGTGCCTTCCATTTTAAGATGACAGAGTATGATTTGATAGAAATTTGGTGCTATTTCTAGCAACTCAAACGACAACATAGAGCCCCCACCCCATTGGCTTGTTTTGTATTTTTGTTGTTAAAACTTCAGGTGAGCCCTAATTAACCCTTTGGCATTCAGTTTATTCTGTCGAATGTGATGCTTATTTATTCCCTTTGATTTGAATTAATCATGCATCAACTTGTAGCGCCAAGATTTCAATAATAAGGCGGCAAGCTGGCAGAACCGTTAGCACACCGGGCGAAATGCGCAGCCATAATTCGTCTGCCGCTACAGTCTGAGTTCAAATTCCGCTGAGGTCGACTTTGATTTCATCCTTTCGGGGTCGATTAAATAAGTACCAGTAAATCACTGGGGTCCATGTATTCGACTTGATCCCCTTGTCTGTCTTTGTTTGTCCCCTCTATGTTTAGCCCCTTGTGGGCAATAAAGAAATGAATATGATTATTTGGGGTGGCGGGTATGAGAGGCCAGAATGCCAAATACTTAAGTATGTTGGCATCAAATGGGTTAATGTCATCGGCTGGTTGTTATGAAAACCACCTCATTTGAATGTGATAACAATAAGCAGCTTCTACTGTTTGTGGTGTTTATAAGGAAGATTAATCTTAATAAATGTTCTTGTTTTGTAGATATCCGGAAATAATCCAACGACAGAAGGTGTTATGGGAAGCAAAGTTCCAGAGTTTATGTAAACAGCTGAAAATTAATTGTAAAGAGATTGAGAAGAAACATAAAGGTACGTCATCAAATAATAAACTAATTGGACTGTAATTAGTTGGGATGTTAATTAGTAAAATGGTAAATTATATTGGAGGAAGAGTGAATAAATGAAAGAGTATGATTGTGATGGGTGAGACTGGATGGTCAAATGGTGTAAGTGAGGATATAAGACCCCCTTCGATCACAAATGACCACGAGATTGCCTGTGGGAAGTTCCCCTCTGAGGCACAAGTCCGGGCAATGTTGTTTATGAAAGACCAGCAGTCGCCCGTGCATACCAGCCTCCCTCCTTAGATACCACTGATGTTATCCAAGGGAAAGGCAAAGGGGCCGATACAGCTCGGTACCAGTGACATCACAACTCATTTCTACAGCTGAGCGAACTGGAGCAACATGAAATAAAGTGTCTTGCTCAAGAATACAATATGCAGCCCAGTCCCGGAATTGAACTCACTACCTCGTGATTGTGAGCCTGGTTCTCTAACCACTGAGCCATGCGTCTTCACTGTTTATATATTTATTACATAATGGATAACGAGCCCTTAACTTGCAAGGTTGTTTTATAGAAGACCAGCCTTTTGGGTCTTGCTGTTAAAAGATGTTGATGTAGGGCTACGGGGTTAAGGAGTTTGTTTCCCAATTACATGGTTTCAGGTTCAGTCCCACCTTGTGGCACCTTCTACTATAGCCCAAGGCTATAAATATGGTGGATTTAATAGACAGTAACTGAAAGAAGTTGAGAGAGAGAGAGATAGAAAGATAGAGAGAGTGTGTGTATATAATCATTTAACGTCCACTTTCCATGCTGGCATGGGTTGGACGGTTTGACTGAAAACAGGTACGTTGCCAGCCTTCCCTTTCCGTGCCACCGTTGTTATCCAAGGGAAAGGCAAAGGCTGATACATCTTAGCTTTCCATACTGGCATGGGTTGGACGGTTTGACTGTGGACTGGCAAGCCAGAAGACTGTACCGGGCTCCAATCTGGTCTGACACGGCTTCTACAGCTGGATGCCCTTCCTAACGCCACCAATTAACACAGACCTCACTAATTCCCATCACCTTTCGATGACAAATCTCTTACCCAACCGCCAACTCACATCATTCTTTCATTCGTCACCATGTCCCGCCTCACATGCAAAATGATAACTGCCCATCATTATCTAACTTACATTATTCCCTCCCCTACAGCTTAGTGGTTAGAGCGTTGGACTCGCTATCACTATCGTGAGGTTCGATTCTTGAACTAGGCCGTGTGTTGTGCTTTTGAGCATTTCATGTTCCTCCAGTTTACTCAGCTGCAGAAATCAGTTGCGACGTCACTGGTGCCATTTCAGTTAATTTTCAAAATCATCAAGAATTTAGTAAAATAACTCTGTCATTATTAAATTGGTGTTTGGTACATAAGTTGACATTAAATTTTGATGGAAGGTTTTAATTGAGGCCACTTTAAAACAAAAAGTTTGTATCGTAGAATGAAAGGCAGTCTCATGCAGGTTGGTATCAAAAAGATTAACCCTTTAGTATTTAAACCGGCCAAAATAGTTAATCTGTTTTATGTTCAAACTGACCAGATCCAGGCTCTCACACCTACCCTACAATGTTATTCTACATTAAGCAATTACACCATCAAGATCTTGAAGATATGAGATAATGCATGATTAATTCGAATCAATAGGCATTATGTTTGATTGAATAATCAGAACACTAAAGGGTTAACCTCAAACTGATTGTGTTTGTTTGGGGTTTTGTTAAATGTTTACAAATTGTGCTACAATGACATTTGGAGAAATGTTTTTGGCGCGGGCATGGCTGTGTGGTTAGGGAGCTTGCTTCCTAGCTACATGGTTTCGGGTTCAGTCCCACTGTGTGGCACTTTGGGTAGGTGTCTTCCACTATAGCCCCGAGTCGACCGGAGCTTTGTGATTGAATTCGGTAGGCGGGAGCTACTGCCGTGTGTGTATGTGTGCGTACAGCTGCTCAGTGCCTCTCCGAAAGAGAGAGAGGGTCATTCCGTAAGATCCCTAATCTATGTGATACAGTGAGATTTCCATTGTCTTGATGACCTGTTTATTCTGAATTTTTGTGCTGTAACTCCTTCATTCCAATCTTCTTGCAGAGCAAACCACTCCGGAGAAATGTAAGAAACCTCGCACACCAACCAAGTCTCGGAAGCGGACTATGAGCGGCCGAAGCATATCTGACCACAGTGACATTGAGCCAGAGGGTACCGACCGGGCAGCAGCAAACAAGGATGGATTAGATGATAACTGTGTGGAAATATTAGATATCACTGGTGATGGTGCTTTTACAAATGAAGGTGGTTTAAGACCTTCGACAGGGGTGGGGAACAGCAAAGGCAGTGTGTCTTTTAATAATCATGTATTTAACCATAAAGAGGATGTGCTCCAGGGACTTCAGTCTTTTGTTAAAGATAAACTAAATACTCGTTACGTTCTAACGATGAGCGAGGTGAAGCGCTTATTTCAATTGAACTTGACCCAGAGTCAACCTGGCCACATTTTAAGTTCCGGTGTGTCAGACCAGATGCTAGAACAAGCCGTACTTGATGTCGGAGGGATCAGACTAAATGACCGGGTGAGTGTTTTTGCAATTTTAGTCAACAAAAAATGCCTCTTCCTTCAATTGTAATGCTAAGACAAAACCGATGTTGCTACAAGCAATGTATGTGTAGCTGTTAATAGAATTGTTTAATCATTCTAACATATTTCCATGCTTTCACAGGTCAGACAGTTTGTTGAAGTAGATTTTCTATGGTTGGATCCCCTACCACCAACCCTCACCTGTTTCCAAACATGATATTCTTTTCTACACTAGGTACAAGGCCCGAAATTTTGGGGGAGAGGTCAGTCAATTAGCTCGACCCCAGTATGCAACTGGTATTTAATTTATTGACCCCAAAAGGATGAAAGGCAAAATCAACCTCGGTGGAATTTGAACTCAGAACATAAAGACAGACAAAATACTTATTTCTTTACTACCCACAAGGGGCTAAACACAGTGGACAAACAAGGACAAAGGGATTAAGTCGATTATATTGACCCCAGTACGTAACTGGTACTTATTTAATTGACCCCGAAAGGATGAAAGGCAAAATCAACCTCGGTGGAATTTGAACTCAGAACATAAAGACAGACAAAATACTTATTTCTTTACTACCCACAAGGGGCTAAACACAGTGGACAAACAAGGACAAAGGGATTAAGTCGATTATATTGACCCCAGTACGTAACTGGTACTTATTTAATTGACCCCGAAAGGATGAAAAGCAAAATCAACCTCGGTGGAATTTGAACTCAGAACATAAAGACAGACAAAATACTTATTTCTTTACTACCCACAAGGGGCTAAACACAGTGGACAAACAAGGACAAAGGGATTAAGTCGATTATATTGACCCCAGTACGTAACTGGTACTTATTTAATTGACCCCGAAAGGATGAAAGGCAAAATCAACCTCGGTGGAATTTGAACTCAGAACATAAAGACAGACAAAATACTTATTTCTTTACTACCCACAAGGGGCTAAACACAGAGGGGACAAACGGATTAAGTCGATTACATCGATCCCCAGTGCGTCACTGGTACTTAATTATTGACACCGAAAGGATGAAAGGCAAAATCGACCTCAGTGGAATTTGAACGTAAAGACAGACAAAATACTGTTAAGCATTTCTCCCGCTGTGCCAACGTTTCTGCCAGCTCGCTGCCTTCCAAACATAATATTTCCCCTTGACCAAACATGTTTTTGCAGAAGACTGGAAAACAAGAAGACTGCTTGTGGGACAATGTCAGTCACAGCTATTGTGCATTGTTCGAACAAGCAGACACAAGTACATGGATGCGTACTCACACACACACACACACACACACGAAAATATACATATACAGTGGTCTTCTTTCAGCTTCCGTCTTCCAAATCACAAAGCTTTAGTCAGCTCCTCAGGGATAGAGTACAAGACACTTGCCCCAAAGTGCCACACACAGAGACTGAACCAGAAATTAATATGGTTGGCGAAGTAAACTTCTTAACCACACAGCCATGCCCACCACCACCACCACCACCACCACACACACACACACACACAGCACATCGAGCAAGTAAATTTGGCAGAGAGAAACTTCAAGAAGCCTTTTGCATATATATATATCACCGTGACCGACCAGGCTATCAGATGCTACTACACATCGCTGGTCACAATGCGCTTTGCATTGTTTTAGCCTTCAAATGACGCCACCCCGCTGGCTAAGCGAGCAGGCCAACAGAAGAAAGAGTGAGAGAAAGTTGTGGCGAAAGTGTACAGCAGGGATCGCCACCACCCCCTGCCGGAGCCTCGTGGAGCTTTAGGTGTTTTTGCTCAATAAACACTCACAACGCCCGGTTTGGGAATCGAAACCACGATCCTATGACTGTGAGTCTGCTGCCCTAACCACTGGGCCATTGTGCCTCCACATATATACATATATACATATATATATATATATATATATTGCATAATGAGATAAAAAGCTAGGGCTGTATAGATATTAGAGCATTTATAGATAGAAGGTCTTACAGCTGTTTCAAGGATATTAATTAATAATAATATCCCTTCATCGGAGACGGTGTGAGAGGAAAAGTTAGTTTTATAGTTTTATAGTTAGTTTTATATATATATATAAATTTAATATATATATAAATTTAATTTATATATATATATAAATTAAAGGACTGACCACTAAAAGTGGACAGTCAATATGCTAGATATAGACGTCAAAATCACTGTTTTCTACGAAGAATCGTTTTTTATTTCGTATATTTTCATTTGTCTTGCTTATTTTTTACACTTTGGTTTTGTGCTGAGTTTTTTCTTGAGAAAACATTCTTCGTGGAAAATAGCAATTTTGATGTCTATATCTAGCATATTGACTGTCCACTTTTAGTGGTCAGTCCTTTAAATTTTGTATGTAAAAAATATTTTAATCTTCGGATTTTTTTAATATGCTAGGCCACTGTTTTTAATTGATTAATATCAATTTCTACCCTTATTCAATTTTATATATATATATTGTTTGTGTTGATATTACACTTGTCATCACTTTAATGAGACTCTGGTGTTGGTGGCATTCTTTGTTGACATTGTGAGCCAGTTGCTCACATTTTTGACAGCCTCTGAAATAAGAAGAAAAAAGATTTATGCCTTACATGATGAAAAACAGTTAAGGTTTGGTGACAGGAGGTGCACCCAGCTGTAAAACCTTGTCCCAAATAACTCTGTGTCTAACCCATGCCAGCTTAGAAAAATTAAAGAATGAGTGCAGAAGGTCCATTTCTATCCGAAGCGGTGCCGAATGATACTCTTTTTTGACTCTTTCACTTGTTTCAGTCATTTGACTGTGGCCATGCTGGAGCACTGCCTTTAGTCAACCAAATCGGCCCCGAGGTTTATTCTTTGTAAGCCTAGTACTTTATCAGTCTCTTATGCCGAACCACTAAGTTACAGGGATGTAAGCACACCAGCGTCGGTTGTCAAGCGATGTTGGGGGGAATAAACACAAACACACACACGTGCGCGCGATGGGCTTCTTTCAGTTTCCATCTACCAAATCCACTCACAAGGCTTTGGTCGGCCCGAGGCTATAATAGAAGACACATGCCCAAGGTGCCACGCAGTGAGACTGAACCCGGAACCATATGGTTGGTAAGCAAGCTACTTACCACACAGCCACTCCTGCACCTGTGATATGAATTTTTCATTATTATTATATCTAAGGTGGAGGTGCATGGTGTAGGCACAGTGGTTAGGGTATTAGGCTCAGGATCATAAGGTGGTGAGTTCAATTCCTGGCAGTGTGCTTTGTCCTTGGGCAGGACCCTTTATTTCATGTTAGTCCAGTCCACTCAGCTGACAAAAATGAGTAGTACCTGTATTTCAAAGGGCAAGCCTTGTCACATTCTCTGTCACACTGAATCTCCCTGAGAACTACGTTAAGGGTACACAGGAGTGGCTGTGTGGTAAGTAGCTTGCTAATCAACCACATGGTTCCGGGTTCAGTCCCACTGCGTGGCATCTTGGGCAAGTGTCTTCAGCTATAGCCTTGGGCCAACCAAAGCCTTGGTAGATTTAGTAGACGGAAACTGAAAGAAGCCTGTCGTATATATGTGTATTTATATATGTTTGTGTGTCTGTGTTTGTCCCTCTAGCATTGCTTGACAACCGATGGTGGTGTGCGTACGTCCCCGTCACTTAGCGGTTCGGCAAAAGAGACCGATAGAATAAGTACTGGGCTTACAAAGAATAAGTCCCGGGGTCGATTTGCTCGACTAAAGGCGGTGCTCCAGCATGGCCACAGTCAAATGACTGAAACAAGTAAAAGAGTAAAGAGAGTATGTCTGAGGAGGGCTCAGCCACTTGCATGTTATTAATTCCATGAGCAAGCTGTTCCGTTCATCGGGGGTCAGCTGGGACCCTTGTCATCATAACCGATGGAGGGACAGTTTAGTTTTATGTCTAAGGGGACAAACTGGCAGAACCAATGACACAGCAGACAAAATACTTAACAGCATTTCATTTGTCTTTCATCCTTTCGGGTGGGGTCTATAAAATTAGGTACCAGTGAAGTATTGGGGTCAATGTAATTGACTTTACCCCTTCCCTTCAAAAATTGCTGGTCCTGTGCTAGAATTTGAAACTATTATTATTATGGTTAAGGCGGCAAGCTGATAGAATCGTTATCACACCTGGCGAAATGCTCAACTGCATTTCTTCCATACTCTCTCTCTCTTTTACTTGTTTCAGTCATTTGACTGTGGCCATGCTGGAGCACCGCCTTTAGTCGAGCAAATCGACCCCGGGACTTATTCTTTTGTAAGCCCAGTACTTATTCTATCAGTCTCTTTTGCTGAACCGCTAAGTGACGGGGACGTAAACACACCAGCATCGGTTGTCAAGCGATGCTAAGGGGACAAACACAGACATACAAACATACACACACACACACACACACACACACATATATATATACGACAGGCTTCTTTCAGTTTCTGTCTACTGAATTCACTCACAAGGCATTGGTCGGCCCGGGGCTATAGTAGAAGACACTTGCACAAGATGCCACGCAGTGGGACTGAACCCGGAACCGTGTGGTTGGTTAGCAAGCTACTTACCACACAGCCACTCCTGCGCCTCTTTACATTATGAGTTCAAATTCCGCTGAGGTTGACTTAACCTTTCATCCTTTTAGGGTCGTTAAATCAGTTGTGTACTGGGGTCAGTGTAAGCAACCATCCTCCCCCCCCCCCCCACGAATTTCAGGCCTTGTTGTACATATAGTAGAAACGATAATCGTGGTTTCCTTTTATAATGATAATGAAAGTTTAACTTGTAATCGATTTGTTTATCGTATGCGTCAGCTGGTTGGGTTGGTAACCTGCCGCATGTAGGATGCTTTATGGCCTTTTGTGCTGCGACACCAACGCAGTCGCAGTTTAATGTAGAGATTACAGCTACTCGGAGAAAGAGGGGCAACAGGAGCCAATGACCTGTGTAAGCTGTGACAGACAGTTGAGGTCACTGACCAGTGCAGATGTACTAGGGTGTGGGTTGAGAGCAAATTCCTGTTAGTTGTGGCTCTGCAAAGGAGGAAAAGAGTTTTTTTTTTTTTTTACTTCTAGCTACTCGCTCTCATATAATTCTTGGTAACCTTGTATCTCCTCTATAGGCAAACACATGTGCATGTCCTTCAAAAGCCAGCACAAAGCCACTTCTCCACTATACCCTCACTCCCCTCCAGTTACTTGGTGACCTCACTTGTGCTGGGGTCATACAACAAAACACTCAGTACACTCTGAAGTGTACTACTGAGTGTTTTTGGCAGAAACCATGCCAAAGTAGAAGTTGGAACTCAGTGCAGTCCTCCAGCTCTTTAGATCTTCTCAAACCACCCAATCCATGCCAGGCTGGAATCATCATCATCATCATCATTTAACGTCTGTTTTCCACACTAGCATGGGTTGGATGGTTCAACTGGGGTCTGGAAGCCATGGAGGCTGCACCAGGCTCTAGTCTGATTTGGCAGTGTTTCTACAGCTGGATGCCCTTCCTAACGCCAACCACTCCGTGAGTGTAGTGGGTGTTTTTTATGTGCCACCGGCACAGGGGCCAGAGCAGGCTGGCAAACGGCCACGATCGGTTGGTGCTTTTACGTGTCACCGACACGGACGCCAGTCAGGCGGCGCTGGCATCTGCCATGTTCGGACGGTGCTTTTTACGTGTCACCGGCATGGGTGTCTTAACTACAATTTCCATTTGAATTTTTATTTTGATGTTGATGTACTAGGAATGTTAAATGATGAGGAGGAGGATGTTGGGACAAAGAACCAGTTCCCTTGACTTATGGCAGGCTTTCCACCGACCAAATCCTCTCACAAAGCTTCGATCAGCCCAAGGTGCCTGACTGTGAAATTGAACCCAAAATCCACATAGCCATACCGGGATGAATATGTTTAATTATGGAAAGTTATGTAGTTGGCTCAATCTGCTAGAAATAGCAGTAAATCTTTCTCAAATTCTATCCTACTACAAATAAAAAAAGGAAGGACACATTAGTTACTCTATATCTGGTGGATTGTCATATCTGGAATGCCTTTGACAATAGGACTGCTCAGGGTTAAACACCAACAACAAATGAAATATTACTTCTCAAAGATGGTTATATGTTTGTTTGTTAGCTTTTTATTGGAGAATAGGATTTAACCCTAGGCCACTGCTAATTCTACAGACCTATGATGATCCAAGGCATTCCAGCTGCTCACAATGGCAGTTCCCTTTTTCTCTTTCTTTTTTTTTTCTTATTTCTCAATCACTTGTAGAATGTGTGATTGGCACAAAAGAAGGAGAGGAAGTGGGGGGGGGGCAAGAAGCCCATTGCTGTGAGATATCCGGGATCTAATCTTTTTCTTTTTTATGTTAAGTGCAACAAGTTAGGTTATCCAGGTGCATTTTGTGTCACACCTTGTCACAACAAAGACACACAAACTGTTTTCTTTTTAAAAAAAACACCTTTTTTTGTGTTTTTTTTTTGTTTTTGTTTTTGTTTCCATTTGTGGGTGGTAGGGCACCGGCTGTGGGATTAAAAAGTTCAGTGCAGCCTGTATTGATTCCTGGATTGTGAGTCAAAGTTTTCTATGAAAAACCTATGAAATCTCACTCTGTGTGTGCATGTGCGTGTATCTGTCTCTCTATCTATCTGTGTGTGTGCGTGTGCATGCATATGTCTGTTTTGTATGGTATGTGAGTCTGTCTGTCTCTGCCTCTCTAACTGTGTCTTTGTTAGTCTGAGTATGTCTGACTATGTGTCTGTAAGTATGATAGTCTGTGTCTCTGAGTCTGTCCTCTGTGTGTGTGTGTGTGTGTGCACCCACGTACGCATGACCTGTTTATGTTGTCCATAAAATAAAAAAAAAAGCTTTCAACTCAATAATTTGATGTTCCAAAGACATGGAATGAAACAGGTCCTTGAAAAGATTGGCTTTAAGAAGGATGTCCTGCTTTCGAATACCATGTAAGGATGTCTTATCCAACCCATGCCAGCTTGGAAAAGTGGAATGCAAACTAAGGACAGAACAATGAATGTTAAATGGCATACAACTTTCTAGTCTTTGTGGTTTTGGGTTCAAATGCTGCCCGGGTTGGTGTTGCCCTTCATCCTTCTTCCTGGGTTCAATAAAGTAAGATTTCTTGTTATTGTTTCCCTCCTTTGCCTCTCCACCCTGATCACTTGCTGATTGTGCCAGCCTATTGATTAAAGGTATTCCAACCAGGACCATTTCATCTGTTTTTCTCGGTGGCATCTGACATGTTCTTTCTTCTAAGACAGTAGGATGTGATATGAAGGAGATATGGGTGTTGTTTCTAGCAGGTCGAATGACCACATATAGCCCCCCCACCTCCTTGTTAATTCAAATATAATATTTCATGAGCACTGAAGTTCCAGACCTGCCCAGGTTTCTAACTAAATACATTTGTTAGTTACTATTTCAGATGGGTTCATTACAAAACCAGTTGCCAGACTATGGCAAGATAACAATAGGGCTTTTTTTTATGTGAAGGGAAGAACTACATGTTGGATACATGTGATACTACATGGTAGTGAGACTTTGGCATTAATTGGGGGAAATCTGTAGATGCTGGAGAGAGAGATGAAGTAAGCCTGGTCCAATGAAAATATAATATTAGTCTACATATAATTAGTCTAAATATAATATTATTATAATATATAATTAGTCTAAATATAATATATATTATTATAATATAATATAATATTAGTCTACAATATTAGTTGCCAGTACCACCAAACTGGCCCTTGTGCTGGTGGCACGTAAAAGCACCCACTACACTCTCGGAGTGGTTGGCGTTAGGAAGGGCATCCAGCTGTAGAAACTCTACCAGATCAGATTGTAGTCTGGTTCGACAGACCTCAGTCAAATCGTCCAACCCATGCTAGCATGGAAAGCGGACGTTAAATGATGATGATGATGGAAGCTAGAGTGCAAATGAGCTGAGAGGTTGGCTAATGTAATACAGATGCCAACTGGAGCATGCATAGGTAACAACTGTGCGGTGTGGTTGTCTCAGGTGAATACACAGGTTGAGTGTTTGGTGAAAAAGTATCATTGGTGTAGCATTCTTGTGGAAGAAGAGGGCTAAGAAAAATGTAAGGAGAAAGTGATGCTGACAGATGTCAGACTCCACAGAAGTGATGACAGAAGAACTGAAATATTTGATGACAGGTTGTAGAGTAGCTTGTCAGTCTGGAATACATTTTAGAGGTCGACTTTGCCTTTCATCCTTTCAGGGTTGATTAAATAAGTACCAGATGCTGGGGTCGATATAATTGACTTAATCCGTTTGTCTGTCCTTGTTTGTCCCCTCCGTGTGTAGCCCCTTTTTGGGCAGTAAAGAAATAAGATTCTGAATGATGATATGATTGTTTCTGTTTTTGTTTTGTTTTTATCAGTGGCCTAAACAATACATTGAGGAACCTGTATTCTTAGCTTCCAGAATTGGTGACGGATTAGATCCGGTAAGTTTTTATTCTACCTATGTAACCGTATTACTCTTTTACTCTTTTAGTTGTTTCAGTTATTTGACTGCGGCCATGCTAGAACACCACCTTTCAGTCGAGCAAATTGACCCCAGGACTTATTCTTTGTAAGCCTAGTACTTACTCTATCGGTCTCTTTTGCTGAACCGCTAAGTAACGGGGACATAAACATACCAGCATCGGTTGTTAAGCATTGTTGGGGGGACAAACACACACACACACATACATACATACATACATACATATATATATATTATATATATATATATATATATATATATATATATATACGACAGGCTTCTTTCAGTTTCCATCTATCAAATCCACTCACAAGGCTTTGGTCGGCCCGAGGCTATAGTAGAAGACACTTTCCCAAGGTGCCACACAGTGGGACTGAACCCGGAACCGTGTGGCTGGTAAGCAAGCTACTTGCCACACAGCCACTCCTGCGCCTATACTGTTGAAAAATCATTATTAAATAAAAAAAAAAAATTATAGACAGGCAGACAAACTCCTGTTTGATGTGTAACATTTTCCTGTTTTCTGATGTAATCATAAAATATTTGACTGGTTAATAACCGAAGTGTTAAGGAATGAATCCGAGTTCAAACTTCACAAACGACATCACTAGCTTTTATTTATTTTTCCTTCTTTAAATAGGTTAAATTAGTATTGGTCATATACAAAGATACCCTTCTCTTTAGAGATGTACTTGCATAGCAAGTGATTTGATCTGAGATCGTGTGCTGAAACGAAAACAATTGCAGCGTGGAAGGTGTTTGTAAGCCATTTAAGAAACACACAAAATCCGTTCGATTCACTTCAACATTTAACCCTTTCGTTACTGTATTTATTTTGAGATGCTCTGTGTTTCTTTCACTTATTTCAAATATAACGAAGATTTTAGTAAAATAACTTAGTTATCATTAAGCGAGTGTTAGGAGTATAAATTGTGACTAAGGTTTGACGGAAGATTTTTATTCAAAACTTATGAAAATAAGACATATGTACTACAGAGCCAGAGTTTTGGCCGGGTTTTGGCCAGAGTTTTGGCCGGGTTTTGGCCAGAGTTTTGGCCGGGTTAGTAACAAAAGGGTTGTTTAATTTGTCAAAATATTTTCGTTGCTTTAAGACCGCGACCTGTTCACTGACAAAAATATTTTAAGAAATTAAACTTAAATGTTGAAGTGAATCGAACGGCTTTTGTGTGTTTCTTAAATGGCTTACAAACACCTTCCACGCTGCAATTATCTTCTCTTTAGAGTATTTGCTTAATTTCAGAGATCCTCGTTAAGGGTCCATTACTCAGTTGCAGAATCTTTAGAAATCTTCCTGTTTTTTTCATTTCAGATGAGAGGTGTACTTATTGGTATGTTACAGACTTCTTGTCGCGTAGCATCGAACCTGTTCAAGAAGAAAGTGGATGAGGTACTTGATTGCCCCATCTCTGAGAACGACTGTAAAAAATTGTTACGGGTAAGGATAACTTCAGTTTTCTCCCTTCGTCCCTTTTCTGTCTCCTCTCATCTTGTGACAGAAATACTCGTTATACAGCTGCAAAATGCCAAAGCAAGATATGAACATGTACACACACTCCTGCTCTCTCTTTCTCCCTCTCTCTCTCTCTCTCTTTCTCTCGCATGTAGGTGTATGTATGTATACATGTGTGTGTGTGTGTGTGAAATTGTTTTCAGTCAAACCATCCAACCCATGCCAGCATGGAAAGTGGACGTTAAATGATAATATACACACACTCTCTCTATTTTTCTATCTCTCTCTCTCTATCTCTCTCAACTTCTTTCAGTTACTGTCTATTAAATCCACCACATTATAGCCTTGGGCTATAGTAGAAGGTGCCACACGATGGGACTGAACCTGAAACCATGTAACTGGGAAACAAACTCCTTAACCCCGTAGCCCTACACCAGTATCTTTTAACAGCAAAACCCAAATCTAAATATATTTCTGCTAATTACAAAGACTGGATTGTTTCTAACTCCTTTCTTCTTTCAATTTCAGGATTATTGTATCACGAAAGGGTCATGTTGGTATTTGAAAGGGGTCAACACAGAGGAGTCATGACACCACCACCACCACCACCACCACCACCCCTGTCTCGTTTCCTTGTTGACCTCTGCCATCATTCTATTAAATTATCACATATCAACGTGGATATCTTCTTTTCTTCACTGGGAGATATTGCATGGTTGTGTGTCTGCAACACAATTTGATATTTTCACATTGAAAAAAAAACAAAACGACTATAGCAGAAAAATCTCTACAAAGATACAATGGATGTATTCAAGGAGAGAAATTCACAAGAAGAAGAAGAACAACAACAATAATTAAAATTATTAAAAATAATTAAAATCTGCTTGTAAATAAAGTTTATTACTAATCTATTTGTAAATGTAAAAATAATGATAAAAATTATTCTTTATTCACTCAAAAGAAAGAAAGAAAGAAAACTGCTAAACTATTTATTTTACTCAAACAACAAGTGGAATAAATCTCAGATATCTGTATTTTGTGTTTGGTTATTTCCAATCAATATGTGTCTCTTGGATTCATTTTATTGATTTCAGATGGAAGCAACTCGTTGAGTGTGAGTCAGTGTTTGTAAAGATGCATCCATGTAAATATCTGCATATCAATGGCATTTCCTGTATATTCGCAGATCCTGTAACAAAGGCGTAAGAAATATGAGAGCAAATAAAACCTTCAGTTTTGATATAAATCTTTTATTTTTATGAGACAACAGGAAAAAGACTACTTACATTCATTTATTTGTTACCAGCGTCGCCTTAATGGCACTTGTGCCCATACTAGTAGGGTGCCAAGAGCACCATCCGAGCGTGATTGCTGCCAGAGCGGCTAACTGGTTTCCGTGCCGGTGGCATGTAACAGGGCACCATTCGAGCGTGGTCGTTACCAAAGTCGCCTCACTGGCACCTGTGCTGGTGGCATATGTAAAAGGATTCGAGCGAGGTCGTTGCCAGTACCGCCTAACTGGCCCCTGTGCCGGTGGCACGTAAAAAGCACCCACCACACTCCTCGGAGGCATCCAGCTGTAGAAACTCTGCCAGATCAATATTGGAGCCTGGTGCAGCCATCTGGTTAGCCAGCCCTCAGTCAAAATCGTCCAACCTATGCTAGCATGGAAAGCGGATGTTAAACGATGATGATGATGATGATTTATATGGTTATTTTTTGTTGATTTTTTGGGGGGTTTTTAAAAAAATTTTCTGGCACTGGTTTAAATACTGAAGAATCATTCCTAATATCCATGTTATTAATCATTGTTTTAATGTCCACTTTTCCATGTTTGCATGGGTTGGATAGAATTTGCTGAGACAGATTTTCTATGGTTCTGGTTTCAGTCCTGCTGTGTAAACACCTTGGGGGTAAGTGTCTTCTACAATTGGCTTGAGCTACTCATTCTTGTGAGTGGATAGAAACTGAAAGAAGCCCATTCTACATGCATCTATCTATATAAAATATATACCTTAAATCTTTGAGTATAATACGCAGGGGATTTTTAGGGGGCTGTACCTCTGAAAAACCTAAACCTTGTGTATAATACGTACCCCTTCTCTAACTTGAGTCGTGCGTAATTAAGCCAGCAGCACCTAGTCGAACAAACACTTCCGCGCATGCGTAATACAATAATGGTGATGTTCTTAACTGTTATATGGGAATGTAAATATGTTTTCAAATAGTTTTTGTTATATGTTATTCTGTGTTCTGAATACCTTTATTTTAATAAAAGTGCTTTTATGACTTCATTGCTTTCAGGCTTAACTTAAGGTATTTTCGCACCTGACATCACAAAATGCGTCTGAATAAACATTGCTGGACAGCAAATAGAGACTCAGACATTGCTTAGAAAATATTTTTCATTTTTAACCTTGTATACTTAGTACGCACTAAGGATTTTGACCTTTAAATTTTGGGGGAAAAATGCAGATTATACTCGAGGATTTACGATGTATATATATATATATATATATACAACCATGGTTGTCTTTGCATACAGGCATTCTCCTGCATCCTTCTTTAACTGAACTATCCTTGTCTGTTAGTGCTGGTGCAATGTAAAAAGCACCCAGTACACTCTGTAAAGTGGTTGGCATTAGGAAGGGCATCCCAGCTGTAGAAACCATATTAAAGACATGAAGCCTGGGCTGCACTTCTGCTGGCAAACTCCTGTGAAACTGTCCAACCCATGCCAGCATGGAAAATGGACGTTAAATGATGATGATATAATCCAGTTAAGAAGACATCTTAAATGTTCGGTTACAATTGTTTTCGTACCAGCTCTGCTTTCAGTGCCACTTCACTTAGAAGTTCAAGGTGAAAATTGACACAATATTTGCAGTTTTAAGCATTAGAGTGGACACTTCCTTAGTCTTGCGTTAAAAGTGTGCTCTAACGTTGTGGGTCTGCAAGACTGTGTTTTGCTTATAACAGGAGGAAACAAAAAGTAAATAAAGATGGAAGCGTAAACAGACTGTGCCAGAATAGATAAAGGTGTGGTTAGGAGGATGAGGAAGTAGTATGGAGGGGAAGGAGAACAGAAGGGAAAAAATGAAGATGGCTTTATCTTATATTTGCTTCAGTCATTTGACTGCAGCCATGCTGGATCGCTTGGAATAGATCCCTTATTCTTTGTAAGCCTTGTACTTATTCTATCAGTCTCTTTTGTCAAACTGCTAAGTTACAGGAATGTAAACACACCAACATTATTTGTCAAGTGATGGAGTGAAGACACACAAAAATACACACACGCACATATATGTACAATGGGTTTCTTTCAGTTTCCATGTACCAAATCTATTCACAAGACTTTGGTTGATCCAAGGCTATAGTAGAAGACACTTGCCCAAGGTACCACATAATGGGACTGAACCAAGAGCGATGTGGTAGGGAAGCAAGCTTCTTACCACGCCTGCGCCTATATATATATAATAAATTCAGGCTGAATACTTGATAAATGTAAGCACCTGTATATGCCAGCTAGTAGCAGAGGTGAGAGGACATATGTATCAAATGAAATAAAATGAAAAATAGGACACAAAGGATGTTGCGGTATGTATACCATTATAAATGATACCAAATGTTCTTTCTCAAACCTTTTATAATGTGATACAAGTCTTTGGTGTAGCAATTGCATGCAGCTGAAGAGGGCTTTAAACTATCTGTTATGTCGATTATACATTGATGTAAGAATAAGTTGTTTTATAAAGCTCGAAACATGTGTACCGCGACATCCTTTATGTCCTGTTTTTCATTTATTTCATTTGATACATATATATATATATATATATTATACAATAATGTATGTGTTGTCCCCCCCACCACCTCAGCTTGACAACCTATGTTGGCGCGTTTCCGTTCCTATATGCTAGCGGTTCAGCAAAAGAGACCGATAGAATAACTACCAGGTTTTTAAAAAATGTACTGTGGTCGATCCGTTCGATTGAAATTCTTCAAAACGGTGCTCCAGCATGGCCGTAGTCTAATGGCTGAAAGAAGCGACTACATTGCGCCATGAGGAAAAACAGTTGGCAGTTGAAGTCGGAGGATTAAGTTTTTCCTAGAAATGGGCGGTGGGGGGGGGAGATTGTCTGATGGTGTGAAAAGCTTGTAATCTCTTCTCAGAAAAAGAATTCATTCACCGACAGGTTACGGCACGACACGAATGAAAAATGAAAGAAGGACTATAAATGCTTTCGAATCACTTGACTACAAACCCGAACAATAACAAAAATTGGCCTTGAGTTACATAATTAATGGAAAACAGTGTGGCGGTTGATAGAAGGGCGGGATGGCGGCGGCGATGGTGGTAGTGGTGGTGGTGGCGAATACGACGGCGGTGGTGGTGGCGACGACGGTGGTGGTGATGACGGCGATGGTGGTGGTGGTGGTGACGACGACGATGGTGGTGGTGACGGCGATGGTGGTGGTGGTGGTGGTGGTCGCGGTTGTGAAACTTAACCGTCGTGTTTGGGCCGATCGATTTGAATTGTAAAGTAGATATTTAAAAATTCCTTTTTAGTGTTCGTTTTGCGGCTGGGGATGACAGTTGCTGCGTTCATCTGTGAAAATGTTTGAATTTAACCAATGATTAAAAGAAAAAAAAAAAATAATAATAAATAAATAAAATTCCTTCGTTTCTTCTGAAAAATGTCAGGTTAAATTAAAAACCATGTGTCGCTAAAAAAATTAAGCAAAGACTGACATTTTATATCAATCAGAGGATCTTTTCGGTTTGGACGGCAAATTTTTCTAGCAGTGTCATATGAAATTGTCTCCCATAATTATGACCCTAGTATCGATCTATTGCATTTCAATCTGTTTTAGGGTTAGGAGGAAGGGTATCTTTCTTCTTCAGAAATGTAAATAAACCCAATCTGTTTCTTAAACGAGGGACATATTCATATGGCACAGAATGTTTTTTTACATCAATAAACGTCATTGATTGGTTGAAATTGCAGAAATTGAAGAAAAAAAAACAAATATCTCACAAACTATAGAATTTTCTCAATAAAGCCAAGAGAAAAAGATGTTTTATAAACACATTCTACCAGTATAGGAAGTTTAAAAGTGTTTAGTTACGGGGAAATTATTTTCAAAACTGCCGGTCAAACCGAAGAGATCCCAATCAGACATTTTTACATGTATGTGTGTATGTATGTATGCATGCATCCAGATATGTATATAAGTATGCATGTACGTATCTGTATGTATATGCGCGTTTTTGTGTATATATATATACACACACACATATAGGTATATGTGTGTCGTGTTATACAGCCGTTTTGGATTACGTCTGAATTAAAATGTTGAATAAAAAATTCAGTAAAAAAGTCACACAAGCTGAAACCTTGATTAAAAATACTCTAATTTTTTACTTTAAATCGGTTCTGCATCTTTCACAAAAAACGTAAAGACCTCCTTCGGTCATGAATGGCCATGGGATTGCACATCCCATGGTCATTCTGTAAGGTTATACATTACATTTACCGTAAATCTTCGAGTATAATACGCAGGGGATTTTTAGGGGGCTGTACCTCTGAAAAACCTAAACCTTGTGTATAATACGCATCCCTTCTCTAACTCGAGTCAATGAGGTCTATATAACGTCCTTGGTTTGTAAAAATGTATACGGTAATGTCCTTTATTATTATTGTATATATAACATAATGCAAACGTGTAGCATTTTTGTGCATTTTGTTTGCAGAAAATAAAGAAATAACAGTAATAATGTTTAATAAATGTTGCTTATTGCAAGTTATGGATGATTCTTTTATGACTTCATTGCTTTCAGGCTTAGCTTAAGGTATTTTCGTGCCCGACATCACAAAATGCGTCTGAATAAACATTACCGAACAGCAAATAGAGACTCGGAGATTGCTTAGAAAATAATTTTCATTTTTAACCTCGTGTATAATGCGCACTATGGATGTTGACCTTTAAATTTTTGGGGAAAAATGCAGATTATACTCGAGGATTTACGGTATTCTTTTGAAGTCGCCGCCGGACCACATGAATGACCATGGAATTGCACATGGGAAACATCATCATCACCCTCATCAATAATTATCACCTTCTTCCTTCGCCGTCTTCTCTTTGTCATCATCATCATAATCGTCGTCATCACCATCATCATTACGCCCAAACACATTCCGTTTGGCCCATGCAAGAAGAAAAAGTGGATGGTAAACTACGACGACGATGATGACGATATGCATTTATACACGCATGTATGCAGTATGTCTGGGCATGTATGTTCGTACATATATATAAAGATATATATATATATATGCATGTGTACATGTACGCATGCATACACATGTATGTTTGCATATGTGTAAGTATACATGCATGTATACATAGGTATAGGAGTGGCTGGGCGGTAAGTAGATTGCTTACCAACCACATGGTTCCGGGTTCAGTCCCACTGCGTATCATCTTGGGCAAGTGTCTTCTGCTATAGCCCCGGGCCGACCAATGCCTTGTGAGTGGATTTGGTAGACGGAAACTGAAAGAAGCCTGTCGTATATATGTATATATATATATATATATATATATGTGTTTGACCCCCTAGCATTGCTTGACAACCGATGCTGGTGTGTTTACGTCCCCGTCACTTAGCAATTCGGCAAAAGAGATCGATAGAATAAGTACTGGGCTTACAAAGAATAAGTCCCGGGGTCGATTTGCTCGACTAAAGGCGGTGCTCCAGCATGGCCGCAGTCAAAGGACTGAAACAAGTAAAAGAGAGTATGTGCGTGTGTGTGTGTGAATATATGGATGTATGTCTGTACGTATTTCTATATGTATTTTTGTACGGTACAATATTCACAAGCAATAATTACCAAATCTTGCTAAAATCAAATTCCAAGAACTTCTGTTTACGATATACAACTTTATTGTCACACATAATTCCCTATTTTAATTAATATATTTGTTTGTTTCACCTCAAAATCACGGCGATTGCCCGCAAGTTGAAAAACATAAAAACTATTTTTTCTCCACGAATTTATGAATAATTCATAGAATGTGGTCACAATGTCTACAACTTGAATTACAATATTTAAATATGGTAATTTCGAAATCGCCAAATGTTAATTCAACTTTAAATTTTCCCGTCGTTTTGTCATGGATTATATAAGTTTGTTTAATTATAAACATTGGTGCAGACGTGGCTGTATGGTAAGAGTTTGATTCACAACCGCGGGGATCCGAGTTCAATCCCATTATGCGACACCTTGGGCAAGTGTCTTCTGTAGAAGCTCGTTGTATGAAATATCTGCGAGCGAGTTTATATATATATATATATATATATATATATATAAAGTTAATCCAAACAAGAAAGCACAAAAAAACACAACAACGCGAGGACGTGGAACAAATATAGTATTATTGGACGCTAAGGAAAGAAGGAGGGTTCAACGTTTCGAGCGGAGCTCTTCGTCGGAAACATGGGAGAAGGAAAGATCCAGAGAAGGGAAGACAGAGGAAAAAAAATCGCCAACGGTACACACGCGGTCACACACACACATACATATATATATGTATGTATGTATGTATACATATAAAGATTATTGGAATATAGCATATATGTGTATGATACATACAATGTTATTCATTAAAGAAAGAGCAGATTTCAAATTTATTTTTAAAACAAACGGTAAGAGACTCAAACACATTCTACATATTGCTTGATAGGGTCCCGGGTCGTCCGTTAGGTTTGTTTAATCGTAGTTCACAATATTTGGTGCAGCTATACCATCTAAGCTCTCAGCTAAATTGTTGAAATACGAGTTAATTGTAGGTCGAGAGACGGCAGTTCGTGCTCGTTCGATATTTTGGCATATTCGTTCTCTTAAACGGTCTTTATGTGTCATGAGAAATGCCCCAGCCCAATCTACACCAGGTATATTCCCTTTGAATCTTTTCACATCGACACCTCAACGATCCAGGTATCCTTTAACGATCAGTCGCAAAACATAGGAGTCCATCGGATAGCCCCCAAGAGGCGCACAGCACGAACCTTTGTACAAGAATTTCCTCCTCACCTGAAGATAAAACAGTCTGTCCACCATGTTTTCACATCAAATTCCAATATAATCGAAATCTATTCCATCTGAAAGGTATACTCTCTCTTTACTCTTTTACTTGTTTCAGTCATTTGACTGCGGCCATGCTGGAGCACCGCCTTTAATCGAGCAACTCGACCCCGGGACTTATTCTTTTGTAAGCCCAGTACTTATTCTATCGATCTCTTTTGCCGAACCGCTAAGTAACGGGGACATAAACACACCAGCATCGGTTGTCAAGCAATGCTAGAGAGACAAACACAGACACACAAACACACGCACGCATATATATATATATATATATATATATATATATATATATATATATATATATAATATATATATATATATATATATATACATATATATATACGACGGGCTTCTTTCAGTTTCCGTCTACCAAATCCACTCACAAGGCTTTGGTCGGCTCGAGGCTATAGTAGAAGACACTTGCCCAAGGTGCCACGCAGTGGGACTGAACCCGGAACCATGGGTTTTAGAAATTTTTAGAAAATTTCAATAAAAGAATACCCATTTTTCAGAAAGTTATGAGCAAACAGTCGACGTGGGTGAGCGGGGACATGTGTAGGTATGCCGACTATTTTCAAGTCTAAGGACTAAAAGAAACCCACCTCGGACAAAGGCCCATATTTAAAATGTAATGGACAGAAACTTCGCGGTTAAAGAGAAAAAAAAATTCGAAAAAATCAAAAAGCGCAACAACCAAATTTTTAGAAATAAAACTAATAATTTATTAATTATTTAAATTTGATTTAGTATAATTTTATGAAATGAAATTATACTGTCGTAATCATAATTTAGAAGTGTTGTGTAAAATTACGAGAGCTTAAGGAAATTAAATGACTGGCCAAAAATGTGTGAAAAAGAGAAAGAAAATGATAGTGAAAGTTGATAACTGACTATCAGATCGAAGTGATATGATAAGCTTTCTTAGAAACAGCAACCTCGTCGTATTTTGTGAAAAAGATTATGTTTGTGTGCGTATTTTTCGATAAAATTTTCCACGGATATCTTTCAAGTAGATGGGATTAGGATTATATCAGGATTTAATGTGAAAAAGGACAAAAGAAAAAAATTGCTGGGTGCATATACTGACACATCACAATTTCTTTCAAAATTTCAAGTTCCATCTTGTTGGTATATACACCCAGAACCATGTTAATAGCTTAGGGGTGAAATTTAGGATTTCTCGATTTTCTGTGAATCGATTTTGATAAAAGAATTTTCCCAGCAGGTTTGCGCACTATGGCAACACCATTGTTATGTTTTCATTAGTCTGTTGTAACGTCCTTTCATTTTTATTTCAGATTCTTCAGTTTTGTGGTGAACTACGCTAATAGCTTTTGAATGAAAATAGTCCATCTAGACATTTTTTCTTTCCAGAAAATGAAGGATAATGATACATATTAAGCATAAATTGAGTATATATTTAACAGAAATTATATATGCAGGAGTGGCTGTGTATTTAGAAGCTTGCTTACCAACCACATGGTTCCGGGTTCAGTCCCATTGCGTGGCACCTTGGCCAAGTGTCTTCTACTATAGCCTCGGGCCGACCAAAGCCTTGTGAGTGGATTTAGTAGACGGAAACTGAAAGAAGCCCGTCGTGTATATGTATATATATATATATGTGTGTGTGTGTATGTGTGTGTGTGTGCTTATGTGTTGTGTGTGTGTGTGCTTATGTGTTTGTGTTTGTCCCCAACCCCCAACATAGCTTGACAACCGATGCTGGTGTGTTTACGTCCTCGTAAATTAGCGGTTCGGCAAAAGAGACCGATACAATAAGTACTAGGCTTCCAAAGAATAAGTCCTGGGTCGATTTGCTCGACTAAAGGCGATGCTCCAGCATGGCCACAGTCAAATGACTGAAACAAGTAAAAGAGTAAAAGAGTATATACAGGGTGTGTAAGATATTTGAGGACTGATTTATGTTTATAAACCCGCCCCTCAAAAAAAAAAAACAGATATATAATAACAGATGACTTCATTTATCAAAAAATGCAATGAGGATAAATATAAACTTTCTTTTCTATAATGTTATTCAATAAAACCACTTTCAACTTCAACAACTGCTTCTATATGAGATCTAAATCATCTACATGCTCGAATCAAGTGGTCCTGGTTTATTTTAGACATTACTCTGACTATAACAGCTTTCAAAGAATCTTTGGTGTTATGGACGTGTCCATTGACCGCTCTCTCAACAATGCTCCACATGTAATAGTCCAATGGATTGAGATCTGGGGAATTAGGAGGCCAAATGTTTGGGGTTGTGTGAACATGAACATTTTCAGCCATCCATTCCTGTGTTACTAGAGCCATGTGTGATAGTGCAGAGTCTTACTGAAACACATATGGCCTTCCATTGCATACACTGTCTATCCAGGGCTTAACAATTGTTTCCAGGGCCTCAATGTAGGCGACAGAGTTAACTCTAAGGCCTTGTGGAAAGAAGTAAGGAGACATCACATATTCTTCATTGCTGAAAACCCCTAAAACCATGACAGTTGCAGGAAATTATGTATGCATTGCACTTGGAACTTCAGAAGGGTCTGCACATAACCATCTGTCATTTCTTCTGTTAACTTTTTGATTTTGGTCGAAGTTTTTCTCGTTTGAGAAAAACCAAACCAAATCTTCTTCTGCTGGATTTTTCGGTTTGTTTAAGAACCTTTTAGACCTGGTGTAGTGATTTTCTTTTGCTTTCTCAGATAAACTGGCAACTTTTAAAACTCGAGATATTTCTAAATCGCTATGCTCAGCCTTTATAACCACAATAACAGCATACCTCTTCATTTCTTGAGTAAGCTGAGGGTCTGCCATTATTATTTTCTGAATCAAAGATTATACAGAGTTAGCAAAAAATGCAGCAATGACCCCCAAAAAGTTATGTCCTTAAATACCTTTCGCACCCTATATATAGCCTTATTATTACTTTCATCATTTTGTTCAAATCAATTCTTTATCCATGCTATATAACTTTGCGAACGATTATGTACATGAAATATGCGCATGCAGGCACTGAATGGCAATGCGTTCATGTATTCGTGTGTGTGTGTGTGTGTGTGTGTGTGCGTGTGTGTGTGCGTGTGGGTGGTGTGATGTGTGTGTGTGTGTGTGTGTGTGTGTGTGTGGTGTG
>NC_043018.1:9152788-9170288 GCF_006345805.1 Octopus sinensis | reverse complement strand
GAATATACTATAAAATAAACAACGACCCCTGCTCACTAACCGATCCTGCTTCAACTGCCGATCAGCTAACTGATCAACATCAACGAAGCACATGGGTGGGTTTATATATACTATATCCGGATGAATGGCAAACTTTTACGAATTGCATTTCGGGAGAGGAAAAGTTTTTTCGGAATAAAATTTAGCAATTAAGGACAACTACTTAATAAGGAAAACTTAACAAGAAATTGTCAGGTAGATAGCGTAAAAACCTCATAAGAGAAAAAATTTCGAAAATAATTTCTTATTGAACATATTAATTTATATATATAAGGGCATTATACATACATGCCAGGAGGCATTCTACACATACACACGCCATACGCTAAGAGGGACACAATCATTTTCTATACCAAAAATGATTACTAATCTAATCCCCAGAATGCCATTTTTCAAAGAAAAGACATTTAAAAATATATAGACCTGTATCACAGTGATTTCATTTCATACTTACGTAATCATCAGCAGGCCTGAATATATATAAATAACAACGACCCTGCTTCGCTTAAGCCGATCAGCTCTAACTGATCAACATCAACGAAGCACAGGGGGGTGGGTTTATATATATATACTATATCCGGATGAATGGCAAACTTTTACGAATTGCATTTCGGGAGAGGAAAAGTTTTTTCGGAATAAAAATTTAGCAATTAAGGACAACTACTTAATAAGGAACTTAACAAGAAATTGTCAGGTAGATAGCGTAAAACCTCATAAGAGAAAAAATTTCGAAATAATTATTTCTTATTGAACATATTAATTTATATATAGAGGGCATTATACATACATGCCAGGAGGCATTCTACATACACGCCATACGCTAAGAGGGACAATCAGTCATTTCTACCAAAATATTACTAATCCCACCGAATGCAATTTTTCAAAGAAAGACATTTTAAAATATATATAGACCTGTATCACAGTGATTTCATACTTACGTAATCATCAGCAGGCCTGAATATACTATAATAAACAACGACCCTGCTTCGCTTAAGCCGATCAGCTAACTGATCAACATCAACGAAGCACATGTATGTAGAATGCCTCCTGGCATGTATGTATAATGCCCTCTATATATAAAATTAATAGTTCAATAAGAAATAATTATTTTCGAATTTTTCTCTTATGAGGTTTTTACGCTATCTACCTGACAATTTCTTGTTAAGTTTTCCTTATTAAGTAGTTGTCCTTAATTGCTAAATTTTAATTCCGAAAAACTTTTCCTCTCCCGAATGCAATTCGTAAAGTTTGCCATTCCCCGATATAGTATATATAAACCCACCCATGTGCTTCGTTGATGTTGATCAGTTAGCTGATCGGCTTAAGCGAAGCAGGGTCGTTTTTATTTATAGTATATTCAGGCCTGCTGATGATTACGTAAGTATGAATCACTGTGATACAGGTCTATATATTTTTAAATGTCTTTCTTTGAAAATTGCATTCGGGTGGATTAGTAATATTTTGGTAGAAATGACTGATTGTCCCTCTTAGCGTATGGCGTGTATGTAGAATCCTCCTGGCATGTATGTATAATGCCCTCTATATATAAATTAAATTGTTCAATAAGAAATAATTATTTTCCGAATTTTTTTCTCTTATGAGGTTTTTACGCTATCTACCTGACAATTTCTTGTTAAGTTTTCCTTATTAGTAGTTGTCCTTAATTGCTAAATTGTATGTAGAATGCCTCCTGGCATGTATGTATATGCCCTCTATATATAAATTAATATGTTCAATAAGAATAATTATTTTCGAAATTTTTCTCTTATGAGGTTTTTACGCTATCTACCTGACAATTTCTTGTTAAGTTTTCCTTATTAAGTAGTTGTCCTTAATTGCTAAATTTTATTCCGAAAAACTTTTCCTCTCCCGAAATGCAATTCGTAAAAGTTTGCCATTCATCCGGATATAGTATATATAAACCCACCCATGTGCTTCGTTGATGTGATCAGTTAGCTGATCGGCTTAAGCGAAGCAGGTCGTTTGTTATTTATAGTATATTCAGGCCTGCTGATGATTATGTAAGTATGAAATCACTGTGATACAGGTCTATATATTTTTAAATGTCTTTCTTTGAAAAATTGCATCGGTGGGATTAGTAATATTTTTGGTAGATATGACTGATTGTCCCTCTTAGCGTATGGCGTGTATGTAGAATGCCTCCTGCATGTCTGTATAATGCCCTCTATATATAAATTAATATGTTCATAGAAATAATTATTTTTTCGAAATTTTTTCTCTTATGAGGTTTTTACGCTATCTACCTGACAATTTCTTGTTAAGTTTTCCTTATTAGTAGTTGTCCTTAATTGCTAAATTTTTATTCCGAAAAAACTTTTCCTCTCCCGAAATGCAATTCGTAAAAGTTTGCCATTCATCCGGATATAGTATATATAAACCCACCCATGTGCTTCGTTGATGTTGATCATAGCTGATCGGCTTAAGCGAGCAGGGTCTCGTTGTTTATTTATAGTATATTCAGGCCTGCTGATGATTACGTAAGTATGAAATCACTGTGATACAGGTCTATATTTTTTAAGTGTCTTTTCTTTGAAAAAATGCATTCGGTGGGATTAGTAATATTTTTGGTAGAAATGACTGATGTCCCTCTTAGCGTATGGCGTGTATTAGAATGCCTCCTGGCATGTATTATAATGCCCTCTATATATAAATTAATATGTTCAATAAGAAATAATTATTTTCGAAATTTTTCTCTTATGAGGTTTTTACGCTATCTCCCTGACAATTTCTTTTAAGTTTTCCTATAAGTATTGTCCTTAATGCTACATTTTATAAAACTTTTTCCTTAAACAACTCCGAAAAGCCTCTAAGCAATTCGTAAAGTTTGCCATTCATCCGGATATAGTATATATAAACCCACCCATGTGCTTCGTTGATGTTGATCAGTTAGCTGATCGGCTTAAGCGAAGCAGGTCGTTGTTTATTTATAGTATATTCAGGCCTGCTGATGATTACGTAAGTATGAAAATCACTGTGATACAGGTCTATATATTTTTTAAATGTCTTTCTTTGAAAAATTGCATTCGGTGGATTAGTAATATTTTTGGTAGAAATGACTGATTGTCCCTCTTAGCGTATGGCGTGTATGTAGAATGCCCCTGGCATGTATGTATATGCCCTCCTATATATAATTAATATGTTCAATAAGAAATAATTATTTTTTCGAAATTTTTTCTCTTATGAGGTTTTAACGCTATCTACCTGACAATTTCTTGTTAAGTTTTCCTTATTAAGTAGTTTGTCCTTATTGCTAAATATATATATATATATATACATACAATACATACATACATACATACATACATACATACATACATACATACATACATACATACACACATGCAAATAACGCATATACATAGATACATAGTTACATATTATATATACCCGGATAAAAAGAGTAAAGATCCTGTTTTCCAGGTCTTGTGGTGAATATATTCCCACTGGATGGGGTGGCAATCCATTGCAGGACACCTACATTGCTAGAAATAAGAGTTAAAATACTCTTAATTCTGTAGGAAGCGTGCATAAAGTATATACACATGTCAGTATGTTTGTATACGCTATGAGCTCTTCTTACAGTATTAAAAGTATTTTAACTCCTATTTCTAGCAATGTAGGTGCTCCATCAATGTAAGTCACACTTAAAGATGATTGAATTTTTCCAAAATATATATATATAGGCTTAGGAGTGGCTGTGTGGTAAGTAGCTTGCTTACAAACCACATGGTACCTGGATCAGTGCCACTACGTGGTACCTTGGGCAAGTGTATTCTAATATAGCCTCGGGCCAACCAAAGCCTTGTGAGTTGATTTGGTAGACAGAAACTGAAGGAAGACTGTCGTATATATGTATATCTATATAATATATATATATATATATAATATATATATATATAATATATATATATATATATAACACATTATATATAGATATATATATATATATATAATGTATATATACTATACATAATGAGATACTCTTATCTACAGCTGAAACAGCTGTAAGATCCATTTTATATGTATTATTCTTATGGTATTATCTTACTTATTGATGTATATTGTTTTATTCTGTTGGATTTGGATGTTCCTATTTAATCTAAATAATTAGTTAATAAATTATATGAATTGGTATTATCTGGTAGTTGATGATTGAAAGAAATCTATTCCTCCATTTTCTTATTTTGTGTATATATCATCATCATCATCATCATCGTTTAACGTCCCCTTTCCATGCTAGCATGGGTTGGACGGTTCAACTGGGGTCTGGCAAGCCTGAAGGCTGCACCAGGCCAGTCAGATCTGGCAGTGTTTCTACAGATTGATGCCCTTCCTAACGCCAACCACTCCGAGAGTGTAGTGGGTGATTTTATGTGCCACCGACACAGGTGCCAGACGAGGCTGGCAGAGACGGTCACGCTCGAATGGTGTTTTTATGTGCCACCAGACACAGGTGCCAGACAAGGCTGGCAGACGGCCACGCTCGGATGGTGGTTTTTATGTGCCACCCGACACAGGTGCCAGACGAGGCTGGCGAACGGCTACGATCGGATGGTGTTTTACGTGCCCACAGCATGGGGCCAGTCGATGCGGTCACTGGCTACGGTCCCGTTCGGATGGTTTTCTTATGTGCCAACCGGCACTGGTACCACAAGGTACAAATTCCATTGATGTTCATCTATTTGATTTGATTCGATTTGACTTGACTTTCACTTGCCTCAACAGGTCTTCACAAGTATCACAAGCAGGAAGTATGCACGGTGGACTGACTACGTCCCAGGTAGTGGCCATGGGTTATGGCTTCACTAGTCTTGCCGGGTTCTTCTCACGCACAAGCATACTTCCATAGGTCTCGGTCTCTAGTCATTTCCATGGTGAGACCTAACGTTCGAAGGTCGTGCTTCACCACCTCATCCCAGTTTTCCTGGTCTACCTCTTATATATATATATATAGATATATAATATATATATATATATATATATATACATGTGCCTATGTATATATCTATGTGTGTGTCTTATGTCTTTCTTTGTCTCCCACTCCACATTCTGCCTCTTGACTACCAGTGTTGGTGTGTTTATAACCCTGTAACTTAGCGGTTTGGCAAAAGAGCATTAGAATAACTAAGCAGCAAGTTTAAAAAAAAAAACGTCCTGGGGTCAATTTGTTCGACTACAACTCTTCAAGTAGGTGCCCCAGCATGGCCACATCCAAATGACAGTAGCAAGTAAAATAAAAAGTAAAAAAAAAACATAAAAGATATATACTCTTTTACTCTTTTACATGTTTCAGTCATTTCACTGCGGCCATGCTGGAGCACCGCCTTTAATCGAGCAACTTGACCCCGCGACTTATTCTTTGTAAGCCCAGTACTTATTCTATCAGTCTCTTTTGCCAAACCGCTAAGTGACGGGGACATAAACACATCAGCATCGGTTGTGAAGCAATGCTAGGGGGACAAACACAGACACACACATATATAGATATATACATACATATATACGACGGGCTTCTTTTCAGTTTCCGTCTACCAAATCCACTCACAAGGCTTTGGTTGGCCTGAGGCTATAGTAGGAGACACTTGCCCAAGGTGAACCTGGAACCATGTGGTTGGTAAACAAGCTACTTACCACACAGCCACTCCTGCACCAATATATATATATATATATTATGAATGTGTGTGTGTATGTATGTGAGTATGTGTGTACAGTCTTTTCTACTGCTTCTCCGCATTTTTATTTTTACACTCTTCTCACGTGGCATTGTTTCTTTTCTTGCCCTCCGCAAAATTAAACAAAATCTCTGTTTTCAGATTTTGTTTATATTCAGCCCCGCCTCACTCACCCGCGTACCCACAGGCTGAAACCAGTTTTTCTATAGCATATATATACATATATATATATATATATATATATATATATATATATATAATATTATATATATAGTTCACTTTCACTTTTCTGATAGGGCCATGTGCAAAATTACAAGAATCCAGATAGAATTCACCTTAAGTACTTTAAAGATGACCTATATGTATGTGTGTTTGTGTGTGTGTTTGTATGTGTGTGTGTGTTTGTGTGTGTGTGTGTGTGTGTGTGTGTGTGTGTGTGTGTGTGTATGTGTGTGTGTGTGTGTGTGTGTGTTTGCATATAACCCGTATAGATAAGTATTGATACAGAGAAATACTGAGATACAAAGGGGTGAATATTCATACAGACAACTATATACATACAGACCAATACATGTATTTGTACACACACACACACACACACATATAAAGGAGTATGTTTGCATTTATATGTGTGTATATTTGTGGGTGTACATTCTTGTTTCAGTCATTTGACTGTGGTCATGCTGGAGTACTGCCTTGAAGGGTTTTAGTCGAACAAATCGACCCCGGGACTTATTCTTTGGAAGCCTAGTACTTATTCTATCGGTCTCTTTTGCCAACTGCTAAGTTATGGGGATGTAAACACACCAGCATCGGTTGTCAAGCAGTTGTAGTCTGCACCTATAATATATTATGTGTTTGTTTGATTATTTTATTTTTTAAATTTTATTTTATCTAGTTTCAGCTCACGAGCTGTGGCCATGCTGGGGCACCGCCATTTGGTGTTGCTACATGATTTTACTTCACAAATGCTTTTTAGCAATTGCCATTTGGTGCATGAGAGAGTTCGATGCAGCTGCCCTCATCTGCACCTCCTGTCTTGCAATTTTTTCAATTTTTTTTTTTTGTTTTTTTGTTTTAGCTCTTGAATCCTGATTTCACACTTTCCATTGATGTTGCTGCCAGAACAGCGAAAGACATAAACAGGCTGACCAAAAAAATGATGAGGACCATGTATGGGGAGCTAAGAAGAACCAAAAGGGACCGTGACCCTTATCTATACATTTAAATAAGAAACCATTCTTAATAATTTCACTACCAGGGAGTGGAAATGCCAAAAAGCAAGGAGGAGTTTCTGTAGTAAAAATGGTGGTGGGGTGAATATTCTATAAATGTGTATAATTTGTTGGGTGTATACTATATACAACCTAAGGGAGTACTAGAAACTTCGGGAGTATGCTATACTATTGCGTACCGTTGTTGTAGTATATATTTATCATTGGGAGTTGACTTTATACATACATGCATGCAGGCATACATACATACATACATACATATATACATGCACACATACATACATACATGCATGCATACATACACACAAACATACATACATACATACATATACTATCTTATATACATACATATATACATGCACACATACATACATACATACATGCACACATACATACATACATTCATACATACATGCATACATACATACATATATACATGCATACATACATACATGCATACATACATGCATACATACAAACATACATACGTACATACATACATACATACATGCATACATACATACATACATACATACATATATACATACATAGATACATAGATACATACATATAAACATACATACATATATACATACATATGCATACATACATACATACATACTTAGATGCATGCATGCATACATCCATAATTTGCAACAATATGTTGGATTATTTTTTTCTTTTTACAAGAAATTAATTAGGTAAAACTTAACCTCATTTTCAGTTAATTTATCTAAATTTATGCCAGTCTCAGCCAATATATTTAAAAGTATAAAATTTTTCTTTTAAATACCAAAAAAACCCAATATTGAAGTGGAAAATTAAATAAAATATATGTGAAAATATGTACAAACAATTTATTAAAACAGGTATGAGATAATAAATATTTAAAAACGTTTTTTGTTATCGTGTTGTTTTTTTCAAGATGGTTGGCATTCTTTTTGTCTCAAGAGACAATGGAGTTGCGCATAAAATAATCTAGTCCGGCTTTTACATTTCATGTCCTAATACATCTCCTGCTGTGTCTGTGTAGTCCTATCCTGGACAAACACTCCATCTGGCAGGTGCTGCAGATGTAGCGAAGACTTTGCCTGGTTGGTTGTAATGTCATAGTTTCTTGTTGACGTCTTTTCTTGTCTTTCCATTTCTCCTCTCTCTCTCTGTCACTCCTTTCTATTCCCTTCTTTTACGGTATGTCGCCAATCTCCACGGTTGCTGGCAACTGCTTCCCAATTGCTAATATTGATGTTGCAGGCCTTCATGTCCCTTTTGCAAACATCCTTGTAACGTAAGGACGGTCTTCCCACAGACCTAGTACCTTTTTTTTCAAGTTAAAGTCATCTTCAAGTGATATTCCTGAGCTAGGACAGGAACTGAACCTGAAGCTGCTACATTACCAAATGATTCTGATGTTCTAACCACTGACCTATTGCCCTGTGACATAAAGTCTCCCCTGGTTCAATGTCTGGTATAGTTGGAAGACTAAATGAAGAGAATAGTGACCAAAACACTGCATCAGCAACATTCCCTACATAAGGGAACTCTTTCATTTATTGGTCATTTCTCAGTGCTGGAATCAGTTGGATGGCTACTCTGAGAAAGTGCTGCCTTAACACATGGAAACCTAAGCAGTTGCCCAGGGGCCTCACAAGCCTGGAAGCCCAATTATAATCTGTTTGCTATCAATAAATAAATACTATAGGACTGAGTGTATTAGTTTGTCCAGGACCTCATGAGGTCCAGAGGCCCAATTCTGGTCAACATATGATGTGGCAACAAGCCATATCATATATAGATTCACCTGGTGGCAACAAGCTACAGATATGTAGCTTTGCCTCATGGCTTCATTGATTTGCCTGGCTGGAGCCCATGGTGGTACAATGATGGCCTTCCCAGTGAGCTGTCCTGTTGCCAACACCTATAGTTGCTCCCATAATCTTTGGTGTTTCCAGCTCCTCCATTTTCCCTCACACTAACCATTATTACCAATCGTTCATCCCCAGAACATTATCCCACTGGAATCTCCTTTGCACCAATGTCTTCGCTGAAAGTCTTCATTTACAACAGTTTCATAGGAACCTCAACAGCATCCAATCTCACTGGTCTGAGAAGACCTGCAAGGGCCATGGGCCGTTCCCCTTCCTCCGGACTCAGCAAATAAATAAAATAAAATAAAATGAAATAAAATAAACAAGGCAAGACAATGAAGAGATCTTAATAAAATATCAATTAATTTTAATTCATCAAAATTTGAATTTTGTACAATTTTATATAATTTTTATTGTGTTGTTTTCTTTAATACAAAAATCAGTGACAAAAAAAAAAATACTGATTGCCATCAGCAAATCTTAAACACAGATGAATTAAACAGGATGTCTTTTACAATTGCACCTCAAGTGTAATTATCGTTAGTATGTAGCGATTACAAATGAAACAAAAGAAAGACTTTAAACACTGTATACATTGCTTACAGTCAATTAACACAAGCCATTGATTGATACAAATCATGAGTCATCTAATAATTATTATTTATAATCAATAGATCAAAGCGAAGGAAAAAAAAAAATACAATTACACTGAAATGGTAGTTATAAACATTCAATAAATTATATATATATATATATATATATATATTATATTTATATATATATATATACATTGATTAATCAATGAAATTATACATACAATATAAATTAGAATTGCACATTTTATATCACTGTGAAAAAATAAATTAGACAGAAATATGTACATACATTCAACATATTATATACACAAGCATGTAATATATAACCATATATATAACACTCACTGAAAATATATACAAATGCACATTATAAATATACACTTGGTCAAATTATATACACAAACATGTCCATGTACACAAGCTGCATTGCAAATGAATGTTTAACAAAAGCAAGTTGAAATAACTGACATCAATAAAATTAAATTATTTGATTAAATTCAAATGTTAGTTAAATAAATTCTGAGTAAAAGTTCTGTGTCAGTAACATAAGCCTTTGTCATGTTCTGAGGGAAATTTTGTTTTAAACTTAAATTTTTTATATTTCTTAGGTTTGGCGGTGATATATTGTAAAGAATAAGGTTGAAATGATTTTGTAGAATTTAAATTTTCCCTTAAATATGAAGTACAGGAGGCGCAATAACCCAGTGGTTAGGGCAGCGAACTCACGTTCAGAGGATCGCAGTTTCGATTCCCAGACCGGGCATTGTGTATATTTATTGAGTGAAAACACCTAAAGCTCCACAAGGCTCCGGTGGAGGGGTTGTGGCAACCCCTGTTGTGCTCTTTCACCCCAACTTTCTCTCACTCTTTCTTCCTGTTTCTTGAGTAACACTGTGATAGACTGACGTCTCGTCCAGCTGGGGGGAACACATACGCCACAGAAACCGGGCCCATAAGCCTGGCTAGGCTTGAAAAGGGTGCATAAAAATTTTTTTTTAAATATGAAGTACAAGGTAATTTTCTATTTGTCATTTGTGCGACCCCATTGTTGCAAGATTTTCCTATGAGTCTTTCATATTAACTCCTTAACATTTAAACTGGCCAAAATGTTCTAATGGTCTTATGTTCAAACTTACCCCACAATGTCATTTTAAAAATAAACAATCACATCATCAAAATCTCAAAGCTACAAGATTCTTTTACTTGTTTCAGTCATTTGACTGCGGCCATGCTGGAGCACCGCTTTTTTAGTCAAGCAAATCGTCCCCAGGACTTATTCTTTGTAAGCCTGGTACTTATTCTATCGGTCTTTTTGCCAAACCACTAAGTTACGGGGACGTAAATACACCAGCATCAGTTGTCAAGCGATGTTGGAGATACAAAGACAGGCACACAAACACACACACACATATATATATATATATATATATATATACGACAGGCTTCTTTCAGTTTCCGTCTACCAAATCTACTCACAAGGCTTTGGTTGGCCTGAGGCTATAGTAGGAGGCACTTGCCCAAGGTGCATGATCAATTCAAAAGAAGGTGAATAAAGAATTATTACATTTGACTGAGTCCTTTGAATACTAAAGGGTTAAATATCTAAATATTGGAGAAGGGTTGTTGCTCACCCTTTTGATATATGAAACCCACCTGGAACCATCCTGGTTCTGTGATATGAACTGCCTGTTTTAACCCTTTAGCATCTAAACCAGTTACATTCAGTCCATATATTCCATGTTCAAACTGGCCTCTAATGTCATTCTAAAAATAATCACATCATTGAAATCTTGAAGCTACAAGATAATGTACAATTAAATGAAAACAATGTGAGTAAATAAGCGTTACATTTGAGGGAGTTAATCTGAGTGTTAGAGGGTTAGGGCGATCTATGTTAGAACCCCCCATCAAAATTGTATATTAAATAATGTTCTAAACACCAGCTTAAGTTTATTTTACTAAATTTTTCATAATTTTGAAAATTAGTTGAAACAAAGGCAGAAATATGGTTAACAAAAGGGTTTAAGATAAAGCAGTGGAAAAAGGGCCAGAAGTTTCCTTTTGCAATTGGTTAACCGTTTCCATATCAACCCATCTAAGACCATTCCTGGTTCTATGTGATATAAAGTGATACAAATGAAAACTTTCTGAAAAAAAATTTCATGGTAATTCAAAATGGTGAAGGATCTGAAAAAAATCACTATCAAATATAGGTTTCAAATTTTGGCACAAGGCCAGCAATTTCAGGGTGGTGAGTGAGTCAATTGTATCAACTCCAGTGCTCAACCGGTACTTATTTTATTGGCCCCGAAAGGATGAAAAGCAAAGTCAACCTCGGTGGAATTTGAACTCAGAATGTAAAGACGGACGAAATGTGGCTGAGCATTTTGTCTGGCGTAGTAACGATTCTGCCACCTCACTACCTTATCATCATCAAATATTAACAAAAACTATTCCTTCATTTTCACTTTAAAAGCAAGCAGTGATTGCGAGGCATTGTTAGCCTTATGTTGTGGTATTAGTTGTTGTTGTTTTTTAACTTAAAGTCAGTCATCATTAAGCAAACTTTCAATGAAAAGGTCTTCCAGTCATGACCATTCCATGTGTGCATATCAAAATCTAAATTGTCCAATTCTGACTTTTCTGTTTAAAGTGGTATGACAAAACTGGAGAGAAATTTGACTGCTATTTCCAGCACGTAGACCAAATGTATAGATCAGACATTTTAAACCATTTGTGTCACATATGATAAAGGGATGAGACCCTTTTTGGTTATGACCGTGGGATTGCACCTAAAAAGTTTTCCTCCAATGCACAAGTCCGGGCAAGGTTGTTTATGGAAGGCCAGCAGACACCATGCATACCAGCTTCCTCTCTCCATGCCACCAGTGTTATCCAAGGGAAAGGCAAAGGGGCCGATGCAGCTTGGCACCAGTGATGTTACAATTCATTTCTACAGCTGAGTGAATTGGAGCAACATGAAATAAAGTGTCTTGCTCAAGAACACAACACATAGTCCAGTCCGGAATTTGAACTCACTACCTCATAATTGCGAGCCTGATGCTCTAACCACTGAGCTATGCACCTTCACATATAACCTGGGAGTTTTTGTAGTAAGTTAGAAAATACTGAGATATTTAGAAAATTCACATATTTTTTGATTCATTGTATGAATGTATCTGTCTTCCTTTGTAGCAAAGTGCTATGGGTGCACTCAGCCACGTTTCTGTACAATAAGCTTATTTAAGTGAAGACAAGTGTAGCTATTTAACAACAAGTCTATTAGAGCAAGGGTAAATGGAGCTCCTTTAAAGCAGTGATTTTCAAACTTTTTCGGGCTACCCCTTGCCCTTGGTACCCAGGCCACATTCTTTGCACCCCTGCACCCCACCCACCACCACCACAGACCATTTTCTGCAGCAAATTTAAAACAACAGTATTTCACAAGTAAAACGTAACCTAGTTAACCCATTATTTTGTTTGCTATTATATCCATCCCTTATTACCCCACTTTTCTTCAATGTCCAACCCCTGAATCTTTCCACTGCACCTAGGGGGCAGTACTGCCTACTTCGGGAACCACTGCTCTAAAGGATCTCTGGGGTAACATTACTCAACAGGGTCCATATCGCTGAAGAGATCAGGGAGTCTCTCCAGGTCAAGCCACTACTTCTCCCCTTTGAGAGATCCCAGCTCTCATATTAAGGATGTGATTATAATGTTACAGCAAAGAATTACAAGATGAATTCTTCAAGACAAGCCAACCACCAGGAGACCAAGAATGATACAATTGGATGATATTCACACTTGGTGATCTAGCTGAAATGTTGCGACTGATTGCTTCTGATATGGAAGAGGTACCTGAGTATTTTGTCCTCACAGCCCTCTCAGGAACAGGAAGTGAAAACGATGGATGGATGAATGTGGCCGTTTAGCAAAGTTAGGTAAACTGTTTCTTCTCTTTGCTCGGATATTAAATAATTATCCATTATACACCAATGTTTAAGGATTTCGCTATTTCAGACCATATTCTACAGGAAGAACTGCAAAGGAATTAAATCTTTGTTGTCCCATTTGTCAAAAATCAGGAGTAGAAGAGGGGGTAGCCCCACCCCCACCCCCCACGGGTGGTGAAGCTGATGCAAAGAATAACCATCCTGAACATGTTAAACAATTTAACATCAATGTCAGCAGATAAAAATAAGGGTTCAAAAGGGACCAGAGGGAAGAGGAGAGGGTGGTGGTGCTTTTGTGTTTGTTTTTTAAAACAAGTTAGCCAAGAAAATTGAGATGATACCCATGGTCTTTCTATACTCTCCGGGGCTGGTGAGATTGGGAATGGGGTGCCTAAGACCCAGCCGGAATATCTCTGCAGGAAAAACATGGTTGGTAAGAAAACAAAATATGGCTTGGATGATGTCAGTCTTTAATCTTTAAGAATTTGGAATTTATAAAACTTCATTCTATCAAAAGAATTCATATAGAAAATATTTTCAGTAAAATGTTTATTTCAGGAAATTAAAAAAAAAAATCCTTCAAGATTATTTTTCAATTCATTATAATACTTCGATGTCAAATTATTTTAATGGCATGAGCAAAAGATGTAGCACTAGGAAAATATCACTGGAATAAATTCCAAGGATTGATATGACACCATAATTCCAACATTGTTTGAATCCAGGAATGATTTTTCCCCCTTAAAAATAATATTTTAAAATTGTTATTTTTATTTCTTTATGCATTCATTGTTTTGGTAAATTTTTTTACCTATTCATTCCTTAAATCCTTAAAAATGTTTTAGCCCGAAGGCCGTGGCCATGCTGGGGCACCACCGCTATTACAGTAATTATTTTATTTTTTGCAGCTGGATAGTCTTTCTTTGGCCAATTGCTTAACGACAAAGTAGGAATGGAATCTATTTTGTCAGTCAAAGAGGCTAAGTTAGGTGCGTTGCCCAGAGGATGGGGAGCAGATGCACATTACAATGGATATAGTAGTATGGTCTGAGTCCACAATAACCAATCAACCAGAGAAATTTTTCCTAAATATATCATGGATACATTGAATGCATCTGGTTCCTTCTAGCTCCCAAAGCCCCAGCTTTTCTGCTCCTGTGACCGGTTTCCTTAACCCTTTGACATTTAAACTGGTCATATCTGGCCAAAATATTCTACTTGCTGTAGGTTCAGATCGGCCAGATCTGACATCTCACACCTACTCTACAATGCCATTTAGAACATAAACAGTGACATCACTGAAATCTCAAGTTTACAAGATACTCTTTTACTTGTTTCAGTCATTTGACTGCGGCCATGCTGGAGCACCGCCTTTAGTCGAGAAAATCGACCCCAGGACTTATTCTATCGGTCTCTTTTGCCGAACTGCTAAGTTACAGAGACGTAAACACACCAGCACCAGTTGTAAAGTCATGTTAGGGGGACAAACACAGACACACAAACATATACACACACATAAATATATATATACATATATATGACAGGCTTCTTTCAGTTTCCATCTGCCAAATCCACTCACAAGGCTTTGGTCGGCCCAAAGCTATAGTAGAAGACACTTGCCCAAGGTGCCACGCAGTGGGACTGAACCCAGAACTATGTGGTTCGTAAGCAAGCTACTTACCACACAGCCACTCCTATGCCTAATGCAAGATAAATTCAAAACAATGCGAATGAATAAGTATTACATTTGACAGAATAAACTGAAAGCTAAAGGGTTAAATATCTGAATTGGACTGCATTAGTATCACCAGACTGCATTAGTATCATCAGACATATAATCCTTCACCCTCTACCAAGTATCAAATGTCAACAGCCGTAACATGCAACATGGGTAAATTTACAGAGAATTGGCAGGTAAGAGTTAAGCAACCCTCATCACTTGCCTATGACTGGTGATGTAATTATGTCAAAACATTTATGTAATGTAGTCAAGTCCATGGCTTTATGAAAGTTTCTATGCCACAAATGAAAATGATATGCCAAACCTGTCTAAGAAAGAAAAACAAAATTTTCAGTGAAAAATTTCTGTCTTGTATAAAATTTTTCTGGAGCAATTTCACTTTCTCCCTCTCATTGTATAAATAAAGATTTCTACCAAAATCACTTTTCTCTTCTTTCACTACACATCCCTTTCTCTCTCACCATCTCCTAATTTCTCCTCCATTTACAGTTTTCTTATACTATTACTCTCTCCCTCCCCCTTCTTTTATGTATTTCCACTTATCACCTTGTAGAGGCGCTTGGCTTAGTGGATAGGGTGTTGGACTCATAATCGTAAGATTGTGGTTTCAATTCCTGGACTGGATGACACGTTGTGTGAGCAAAACACTTCACTTCATATTGCTCCAGTCCACTCAGGTGGCAAAAACCAGTAACCCTGTGATGGACCAGCATCTTGTCCAGGTGGGGAAACTTATATGCTATTAAACTGGAAAACTGGCCCTTATGAGTCGGCATGATTCGAGAAGGTAACTTTACTTTACTTTTTTACTTATCACCTTCTTCCTCCTCACCCAGTCCTATTTCTTCTCGCTTCTCTCCCAAACTGAGATTCACCATTGACCATATCTCCAACTATGTTCACCTGTGATCACTGCATTCACCCCTCTCACCCATCTCTAACCATCTATCATTCTCCTTTCACACTCTTAAAAACATACCTATTTCTTTACTACCCACAAGGGGCTACACACAGAGGGGACAAACAAGGACAGACAAATGGATTAAGTCGATTACATCGACCCCTATGCATAACTGGTACTTAATTTATCGACCCCAAAAGGATGAAAGGCAAAGTCGACCTCGGCGGAATTTGAACTCAGAACGTAGCGCAGACAAAACACCGCTAAGCATTTCGCCCAGCATGCTAACGTTTCTGCCAGCTCACATACCACCCAGCCATCCTCAATTCTATTCCTATTTTCTTTTTAACCATTTATTGTATCCTGAGGATATACCCCAACACCTCATCACCACCATCGTCTTCTCTCTTCCTCCAGCTGGGGCAACCATGTATCCCCTCTTCAGCAAGACACCTGTTTGTGTCTTTGTGTCCCCCTATCATACTTTAGCCTCTCAACTCCTGGCATAAAGTCACTGCCCTCAATACTGCACTTCCATCAGTTATGGGGTCATATCTAGTGAGCTAATCGGCAACCACACGAGTATGCCAATGACAAAAGCACCCAGTACACATTGCAAAGTGGTTGGCATTAGGAAGGGCACCCAGCCATAGAAACCATGTCAAAGCAGATACTGGAGCTCATTGAAGCCCTCTGAGTAGTTAGATCCTGTCAAAAACCATCCGAGTCATGCCAGCATGGGGGATGGCAGTTAAACAATGATGATGATGATGATATTGCTGATATAACATGGCTCTGAAGCGATGACCAGCTTTTAGTCATATTTTCATTTTCTTTTAGTTATTTATTTATAATAAGAATGTCCAAGAAGTGGAGCCACACTAAGAACTTTCTGGTTGCAGCCGAAAATTTCAGTGTTGATATGTTGATATGAGGTATTGTGTAGAATTATTGAATTGTTCCAAGAGACAAGAGCTTCAGATAATGGTGGTGGTGACAGCCGTGGTAGTTTTAGTGCTGTTGCTGGTGGTGGTGGTGGTAGTAGTGGTAGTAGTAGTAGTAGTGGAGGATGCGATAAATAAGCAGATGGATGATTGGGCAGATAAAGAAAAAAATTCATTGATTGACTGATTGATTGATTGATTGAGTGATTGATTGATGTAGGAATATAGCTCTAGAAGATATGTAAAAGATAGGCAAAGGGACACTGGAAGACAATCAGAAGACAAATAGGTAGAAAGATAAATAGATGACTTGCTTGATAGATTAGTAAATAAATATAGTGATAAAAATTAAAATATATTTTCTCCTTTGTTATTTAAAATATCAACGCAGATATATATTTGGTTTTGTTTTTTTATCTTTCATTTTACTTAATTCTTTCATCTCCCCTGATTATTAATATTATCCATAATTCAGCACCAAACTGCGACAAAACACAATAAAATATCAAATAAATAGATAAATAAAT
>NC_043018.1:9145288-9150288 GCF_006345805.1 Octopus sinensis | reverse complement strand
TATTAATAAGAATAATAATAATAATAATATTAATAATAATAATAATGATAATAATAATAATATTATGGAAGTGTTATCATGTACATTGTTTTATCTTGGTATAAAAGATGGGCTACAGGAAATATTCTGCTCAATACCACAGATTTGCTTGTCAGTTGTTTGACCTTAACCAGTTGAGCATGTCCCTTAGTGGCTGACGATATGTGCATCTCTGATCACGAGCAGAAGTAGTGGGGGAGCATCATAGCCATGTGTTGAGAGGGATTCTTTGGGGTTTGAATAGTTCACCTCTGGAAACATGGGTGGTTTTTTCAACATCCTTAAGCAACCCTTATTCAGGGACCGTTTGAGCGGGATGGGCTACTCAACCTGAAGAAAATTCTAACTGGGACCCACCTGCAAGGTCATGTGCTGTTTATCTTGATATGATATCACCATGTCGCGCACATATGGTTGTGATGCATGTGCCTGGTGTACCTTTATCAGACGGGTAGTCATGATGGGTATATTGGGCTTCGCATATTTTACCCCAGTGTCACTTTGATGGCATGAACTGCTCTCTCACTCAATAATAATAATATTAATAATAATAATAATAATAGTAATAATAATAATAATAATATTAATAATAATAATAATAATAATAATAATAATATAAGAAGCTAAGCAGTGGTGGTGGCAACAACAACAAAGCAACACTGACCCTAAGGCTTTCCGATCTTTGCAGTTTTCCCATACACTGCTGTACAACATCAATTCACTGAGAGGAACTTTCACACTGTTGCTGTCATTGGTTTCTTCCAGTCCTCGTCCATCCAGTTCTTCAGGATGATCACCCAGAATGTTCCAGTCGCAGGCATACTTCCGAAGATAATATTTAACCGATTCCGAAAGAATATTCTGTTTGCTTTCTTCTGTTGTAAAGGGAAAATCTATTTTGGTGATCTGAGAATAAACAAAATGGAGAACATCTTCACTTTAAGTTAACTTTTACATATTTATGGAAAGTCTTTACTGTATACACACACACAAATTCACCTTGTACAGTGACCTCATCTCTCTCTCTCTCTCTCTTTCCAGATATATTCACCTTTTCGACAAGAGACACCTGCTCCTGTCCCCTATTGTAGTTTCACGTCCCTCAATACTATATTCCAATCAGTTGTGAGGTCTTGTCTTGCAGACACTTGGTGATCTCAACACTATTGGTGCTGTGAAAAAAGCACCCAATGCATTCTGTGAAGTGGTTGTTGATAGCAGTCTCCAGGAAGGGTCTCCAGCAGTAGAAACAATGGCAAAAAGAGGGCATTCTGTACAGCCCTTTGGTTTGGCTGTTCATAGCATACCATACCAGCATGGAGAAAGGAATGATAAATGATGATGGTATGGTATGGTATGCCTGCCTGCCTAAATCATAAGATGAGATGGTCATGGTTGGAGCTCTTGTGATCATAGGTCAACCCAATCAAGGCAAACTTCAGACTAAGTGGAGGCACATGGCCTAGTGGTTAGAGCAACGGACTCATGGTTGAGGGATTGTGGATTCAAATCTTAGATCGGGCAATGTGTATGTTTATGTGCGAAACACCTAAGCTCCACGCGGTTCCGGCAGAAGGTAATGGCGAACTTCTGCTGACTCTTTCGCCACAACTTTCTCTCACTCTTTCCTCTTGCATCTCACCTGCGACAGACCAGCATCCTGTCCAAGTGGGGAACCTATACGCCAAGAAACCGGCCCTTATGAGCCAGGCATAGCTTGTGAAGGAACAAAACAAAACATAGCTTGTGGTTAGGGTGTTGGACTCATCATCATCATCATTTAGCATCCGTTTTCCATGCTAGCATGGGTTGGATGGTTCAACTGGGGTCTGTGAAGCCGGAAGGCTGCATCAGGCCCAGTCAGATCTGGCAGTGTTTCTACAGCTGGATGCCCTTCCTAACGCCAACCATTCCGTGAGTGTAGTGGGTGCTTTTTATGTGCCACCCGCACAGGTGCCAGACAGAGCTGGCAAACGACCACGAACGGATGGTGCTTTTACGTGCCACCGGCACGGGGGCCAGGCGAGGCTGGCCACGGACACGAACGGATGGTGCTTTTACGTGCCACCGGCATGGGGGCCAGGCAGGATTATAGGATTGTGGTTTCAGTTCCTGGACTGGGCAACGCGTTGTGTTTTTGAGCAAATCACTTCACTTCACGTATCTCCAATTCACTCAGCTGGCAAAAATGAGTAATCCTGTGAGGGACTGACATTCCATCCAGGTGGCGAATCCATATGCCATGGAAACCGGCCCTTACTTGAAAAGGTAACTTCGGACTAAACAACAACAACAACAACATACATTTGATATTCCCAAAACACAAGAATACTTACATATTTATAAACCTCTTGATGAAGATCTACGCTTGGTTTGCTCAAGAAACCTTCTTCTCGTTTGAAAACAGCAATCTGACTACAGAAGCCCACGTCTGGAACAAGGTCAGTCACTCCAACACCCGAGTATTCCACTTTGTAGCCAAAAGACGTACACATTTCATCTCCCCTGAAAAAAAGATTGAGAGAACATTAAAGGTTACCCGTCTTTAAATTTCTTCAAAGTCTGTAAAAGCAATTCAGAAAATTCCAGCCACCTAATTTGTTTGCTTTTATACCGCTAATGTACAACATTGATTTGCGCCGTCCAAGAATTTGGACCTGGAGATCTCCATTTCCAGTGACTTCAAGGATCACCTCCCAGTGGTGTCGGGCGTCAACGAAGAGCCCTCAACTACAACAAGACGACCAAAGTTTTTTTTTTCCAAGGTCTGGGGTCTCCCGCCCCTAAGCCCTAGATCATCACCTAATCACCCTTACCCATCTTGTTGCTCAACAACAACAACATTGGTTTGCTGACATCTACTTTCATAATGGTGCTGCCATTCACCTGTACGGGTCATTGTCCACCAAATTCTTCAAGAATGTTCTGGTCATAGGAAATACTTACTTTGGTCGACATGATTGATATCTCTTATTTGTATTATTGTCCATCATCATCACCACCGCCACCACTAGTACCACCATCACCCTGTCGTCACACCAACATCACCACAATCTTTATTGTCATTTATATCAGTGGTTCTCAACCAGAGGTCCATATAAGACGTTTGGGGGTCCATGCAACACAATAGTTAATTGGGTATCCACAATGGTATGTTAAGGGCGCCTGAAAAAACTTTGCTTTAGATGTATCTGTTGGTCTGTATTGTAAGAAACAGCTGGGTTTCTTTCTTTAATATTTTGCACAGTCCAACCTACACAAGTTAAGGTGTGAAAATGAAAATAGGAATTTTGAAAGAAGTTTCTATAAAGCAGGTTTTTAAATATCAAATGACTATAGGGGTCCACCAGAATAAAATATTAATCAAAGGGGTCCATCATCATCATCGTTTAACGTCCGCTTTCCATGCTAGCATGGGTTGGACGATCTTGACTGAGGTCTGGCAAACCAGATGGCTGCACCAGGCTCCAATCTTGATCTGGCAGAGTTTCTACAGCTGGATGCCCTTCCTAACGCCAACCACTCCAAGATTGTAGTGGGTGCTTTTTAACTGCCACCGGCACGGATGCATATATATATATATATAGTTAAAAAATGACTGAGAACCCCTGATCTATAACATATCCTGATATGGAGTAGGGAGAGAGAAAAAAAGACCAAACTTTAACTGCAGTAAAGTGAAGTGCTAGGCTAAATTAAGAGAAGTTATTACTAAGAATGTAGGAAAAGCCAATCCAAAGACCAAGTCTTCAATGCTATAAAACTGATAGCAAAAATCTAAGAGAGAGCAATATTGGGTGATATCACCGTTCCATGCTGATAGAGGTTTGATGTAACCTACAGATTCTTGTTGCTTGTCATGGTCCTTCATTCTCTTGCAGACAGTGTGTGTGTGTGTGTGTGTGAGGGAGAGTGGGATGCACGGATTGGCCTGATTTTGTTATTGTGCAATGGGTGCAAGCATGGGCAATGTGGTTATGAGGTTTGCTCGGCAACAACATGGTTTTAGGGTTCAGTCTCACCACATGGCCTCTTCGACGAAAGTACAATTAGTAGATGGAAACTGTATGGAAACCTCTTATATGTATGTTAGCATGTGTGTGTGTGTGTGTGCCTGTGTATATGTATGTATGTGTGTGTTGCTTCCCAACCACATGGTTTTGGGTCCACTCCCACAGTGTACCACATTTGGAAAGTGTTTTATACTATAGCCCTGTAGCCCTGGGTTGATCAAAAGCTCGAGTGGATCTAATACATGGAAACTGAAAGAAGCCTGTTATAAGCAGCCTTACAGCTTAGATACACTGTGTCTGAAAAGCAATTTGATCATCACAAAGAGAAATGCCTTTTATCGTAGGTTAGCAGAATATTGGTTGATTTGGAGCTAATCAATAAGAAAAACCAACTTACCAACTTTGGAATTCCGCCATCGTCCACTCATATTTATGGTCCCAGTGCCTCATCTCACCAGCAGTCATTCCAAACACAACATTGAACTGACAGTTAGGAGTGGTTACGACAACAAGCTTTGGCCTCAATTGGTTGAATACCGTGTTGCAACATTTCTTCAGATCTTCAGGAATTAGATGTTCAATGCTGAGATAAAGAAAAGCTTTTCTTAGTTTTTTTATTGAGAAAATAATACATCATCATCATCATCATCATCGTTTAACGTCCGTTCTCCATGCTAGCATGGGTTGGACGGTTCGACCGGGGATCTGGGAAGCCAGAAGGCTGCACCAGGCTCCAGTCTTATCTGGCAGTGTTTCTACAGCTGGATGCCCTTCCTAACACCAACCACTCCGTGAGTGTAGTGGGTGCTTTTTATGTGCCACCTGCACAGGTGCCAGGCGAGGCTGGCAACGGCCACGGTCGGATTGGTGTATTTTATGTGCCACCGGCACGGAAGCCATACAATTTATGTTTTCTTACAGAGGTACAAAGTCCCAAATTTGGGAGAA
>NC_043018.1:9115288-9137788 GCF_006345805.1 Octopus sinensis | reverse complement strand
TGAAACAAGTAAAAGATGAAAAATAATTTATGGGAAGACCAGCAGCAGTATTTCAGGGGAGAACCCTCACCTGAAAAGCTTGGGTTACTTTGTCACATGAAAAGTGCCCTCTCCCGATTTCTTTTCCTCCTACTTAAAAAGGCACACACAGGTTAAGTCCATTCAGCCTTGCTACTCTCATCCAATAATAATAATAATAATCCTTTCTACTAAAGGCACAAGGCCGGAAATTTAGGGGAGGGGACAGGTCAATTACATCAACCTCAGTATTCCACTGGTACTTGTATGGCACTATATTGTATAGCAGCATCTCCCTCCTTATCCTTGGTTTCCTCTTCAAATGGTAATTGAAAATAATAATTGCTGCAACCTTCACCAGAAAGATAGGAAGCAGAGAGAGAAAGCAAGTGAGTGAGTGAGAGAGAGAGAGAGAGAGAGAGTAAAGGAAGATAGATAAAGGAAGCAGAGAGATATGGTGGTGCCCCAGCATGGCCACAGCTCGTGAGCTGAAACTAGATGAAATATAAAAAAATAGAAAGATATAGAAGCGCAGGAGTGGCTGTGTGGTAAGTAGCTTGCTTACCAACCACATGGTTCCGGGTTCAGTCCCACTGCGTGACACCTTGGGCAAGTGTCTTCTACAGTAGCCTTGGGTCGACCAAAGCCTTGTGAGTGGATTTGGTAAACGGAAACTGAAAGAAGTCCTCCTAGCATTGCTTGACAACCAATGCTGGTGTGTTTATGTCCCCGTCACTTAGCGGTTCGGCAAAAGAAACCGATAGAATAAGTACTGGGCTTACAAAGAATAAGTCCCGAGGTCAATTTGCTTAAACTAAAGGCGGTGCTCCAGCATGGCCGCAGTCAAATGACTGAAACAAGTAAAAGAGAGTTAAAAGAGAGAAAGAGGAATAGAGGAGGAGAGGACAGCTGGATGCTTGTCCTGTTACAAACCCTTCACTGTTTTTCAAGGGACAAGAGGGGAGAGAGAGAGAGAGAGAGAGGAAAAGAGAAAGTAGACTCACAGTTCAATCATGGTAATTGCATCGTAATTCTTCATGCGGCTATCGTATTTGGTAACATCTCCTTCGTAGACATTTACGGTCAGCTGGACGGAGCGGGAGTAGTGCATGAGGCGCGGAGTGAGGCGGTGAAGATTGGCTACAAGTGTATTTCGGTCCAAATCCACAAGAGCCAACTGCTTCAAACTGGCAATTTGGCTGAACTGATCGATGACACGACATTCGGACGAACCAAAGTCAATACACTGCAATGACAAAGAGAGCCTGTTTTAGAATGGTAAATTACCCTGGCATGCCTTCCACATGAAATAGCAACAGTTAAGTTAGTGTTAAAGCATTTGATGTAGTGTAAATTAAAGACTGTAATTAGAAATAATCCGGCTGTATTAATTATTCTGTACATCATCATCAACATCATCATCGTTTAACGTCCGCTTTCCATGCTAGTATGGGTTGGACGGTTCAACTGGGGTCTGGGAAGCCAGAAGGCTGCACCAGGCCCAGTCTGATCTGGCAGAGTTTCTACGGCTGGATGCCCTTCCTAACGCCAACCACTCTGTGAGTGTAGTGGGTGCTTTTTACATGCCACCGACAAAGGTGCCAGACGAGGCTGGCAACGGCCACGATCGGATGGTGCTTTTTACGTGCCACCAGTATGGAGGCCAGTCGGGGCGGTGCTGGCAACGGCCAAGTTTGGATGATTCTATCATGTGCCACCGGCACTGGTATCACAACTACAATTTCCATTGATGTTGATCGATTTCAATTTTGATTTTCACTTGCCTTAACAGGTCTTCACAAGTAGAGTTTTGTACAGTAATGTATATTGCTGAGGAGTTCTAATAAGGTGGAAACATGTCTAAATTGCCTTTCATACAGATTTGTGTCTTTCAAGGTAGTGGGATAGATCTCAGCTGGACTGAAGTCCACAGATATAAGAGAAGGGAAAATTGCCCAAAGGGTTTACTTGTAGGGTTTGACAGCAAGAGGGGTGAAACATTGAAAGGACATTTTGGAAATATTTCCAATGGTCCCTCAAAGGTAATTTTGGGGCCACTCTTAGTAAAGTACTGAAATAAGGGTATGTGAATGAATGACAAGATCCAGAAAGGTTCAAACACTATGGCCAAGTAGTTTCCTCTATGCTCTTACTTGTTTCCATAACTTGTTTAGTGTTTTTTAAGTATAACGCAACTTCAGACTCACATACACCACACTGTATGTGTACATTACTAAAACTCGAAAACTACCCGACTGATTTCATCCAAATTTTGCACATGCTTTACTTAGGGTCCATGCAGCGTCATGGGCCAAAACAATTTTCAACTTCTCGCCTAATGTGAGCCCGGAGCAATCTCTTATCTCTTACACTATTTCAATATTACATGTCAAAAGTGAAACAGTAACAACTTTATTGTAATGTGAGATAATACTTTCAGTTTAATAATTTCGGTGGCACATAAAAAGCACCAACCGATCGTGACCATTGCCAGCCTTGCCTGGCACGTAAAAAGCACCCACTACACTCACGGAGTGGTTGGTGTTAGGGAGGGCATCCAGCTGGAGAAACACTGCCAGATCAGACTGGGCCTGGTGCAGCCTCCTGGCTTCCCAGACCCCAGTTGAACCGTTCAACCCATGCTAGCATGGAAAGCGGACGTTAAACAATGATGATGATGACTATTAATACTGAGACTATTATCTCACATACACACACATTATGTGTGTATATATATACTAGAAGGTTTGGAGGTGATGTACAGGTATAATATATCAGAAGAAATAAGGTACTCAGAAATCTGGATGGTTTTATATTTACAGATTTTTATTAATATGTCACATGTTTTTATAAATCATACATCTGTGTGTGTGTAGGTATAGGAATAGCTGTGGATAAGAAGTTTGTTCAAGCAAATAGTTTTTGGTTCAGTCCCACCTTAGGGAAGTGTCTTCTATTGTAGTCCTGGGCTCACTAAAGCTTTGTGAATGGATATCGTAGATTGAAACTGAAAGAATCATGTCATGTGTGTGTGTGTATGTATGTATGTGTGAGTATGACTGTAAGGGTGTGTGTGTTTGTGGTCTCCTTGTCTTGACATCTCATTTTAGTTGTAAAGAAGTGTCACTGTCATATAGGCAGTGTCATTCATCTTTGGTGAAATAGTATCTTACTTGGAAACAGGCAAAAATTGGTTACAAGAGGAGCATTTGGATCTAGGAAAAGCTGCCTCAACAAATTCCAACCAACCCATGCAAGCATGGTAAAGTGGAGGTTAAAATGAAGACAATGATGATGATGATGATGATGATGCAAATGTATGACTTTAAATATTCATTCTGTTACATTTTTAAATTCCTCAATAAACTTGAATTATACCAGTGCTTGAACTGCTTTTAGAAATTAGAATGTGACTTACCGATTCTACGTTTTCTTTTCCTAATTCCTTCCTCACAGCCTCATATCTCTGTACGTTCAATGGAATACCAAAGCCAGTAAATTTGGAATGCTTTTCATCTGTGTTTTTGCCATCCTCTTTGGTGGCTATGTTTTCTGTGGCGCTGCTGTCACAAGACTCCTCTTGGCACGTCTCTTCATCTGTTCCGTTGCTTATATTGTGTGTGTTTGAACAACAGTTCCTATCACTGCTTGACTGAGTTTGGAAATTTGTCATAGCGTCTGACATTGTACCAACAAAACTTGGTAAATTCTTTCACTTAACAATCACTGCCAGAAGAAAAAAAATATAGAAAAAAATAACCAATAAAACTCTTCAAGGTCTGTCTTGAGAATCAAGGCTAATCTTCAAGTGAGAGAATATGTCACTGATAAGGTCACAAATGATGATGAACGGACTTTGACAAACAAACAACCGACTGGTTGTTTACTAGTATATTAAACAAACTGTCAATTAGTTAGCCGGTTAGATATTTAATCAACTGACTAACAATAAAGAAATTTTGAACCAGTGCATGTGTTTATTATTATTGGCATAATAATCCTCCCAAGATACAACAAAATAAATATCAAAGTACAATTTTGTTTCTAAAAATCATAGTTTAAATAAAACCATTTTTATTTAAAGAACTTTCATGTTTTAAATAAAATTATATTTCTTCAAAAATATTTCTAAGAATGTTGATGAATGAATAAAAGATCCATATTACCACAAGAGACGAAAATGTTAACACGAATGGTTATTTATATTTTATTACCAATGCTGCACAGACTTTCCAGCAAGGGTACTAAACTCTGAACAACTCAGCTGTCAATAAGTACCATACAAATGCAAGGTTGCCATTACGTTCTGAGTTCAAATTCCGCCGAGGTCGACTTTGCCTTTCATCCTTTTGGGGTCAATAAATTAAGTACCAGTTACTCACTGGGGTCGATGTAATCGACTTAATACCTATGTCTGTCCTTGTTTGTCCCCTCTGTGTTTAGCCCCTTGTGGGTAATAAAGAAATAGGTAAATACAGTATAATATGGTACTGCAACTGCACAAGAAAACATCCCAGCCTGCATCCAAAATTGACCATCTGATAGATTAGCCAGAAGTGACCAATACACTGCAACCTCTGATCTACTGACATGTTTCTACGTTCTATCACCAATACAGTGGTCTTATCAGAGCTGGCTGGTTTTATGGCATTTCCACTCAAGCCTATTTCTTTACTACCCACAAGGGGTTAAACACAGAGAGGACAAACAAGGACAGACAAACGGATTAAGTCGATTATATCGACCCCAGTGCGTAACTGGTACTTAATTTATCGACCCCGAAAGGATGAAAGTCAAAGTCGACCTCGGCGGAATTTGAACTCAGAACGTAACGGCGGACAAAATACCGCTAAGCATTTTGCCCGGTGTGCTAACGGTTCTGCCAGCTCGCCGCCCAAATACAATGGTCTTATCAGAGCTGGCTGGTTTTATGGCATTTCCACTCAAGCCTGTCACCTTACATTGTCTCTCCTTGTGCCCTCTCTCTCTCTCCCCTGATCTTGCACTGACTCCTACATGTCAACAGGACAGGGGAAGCATACAGCATGTTAATTTGGAGGAATGGAGGTCATTGAAGAAGAGAGAAGAAACAACACATCTGCAAACTGATGGTCATAATTTTTTTTTGAAGGATTTTTGTAGCATTTAGCTAAATCACTTTCTGTAGAGAACCATCCGAACGTGGCTGTTGCCAGCGCCGGCCCAACTGGCCTCATGCTGGTGGCATGTAAAAAGCACCATCCAATCGTGGCTGTTTGCCAGCCTCGTCTGGCACGTAAAAAGCACCATCCGATCGTGGCCATTGCCAGCTTCGCCTGGCCTCCGTGATGGTGGCACGTAAAAAGCACCATCTGATCATGACCGTTTGCCAGCCTCGTCTGGCACCTGTGCCGGTGGCACGTAAAAAGCACCCACTACACTCACGGAGTGGTTGGCGTTAGGAAGGGCATCCAGCCGTAGAAACATTGCCAGATCAGACTGGGCCTGGTGCAGCCTTCTGGCTTCCCAGACCCCAGTTGAACCATCCAACCCATGCTAGCATGGAAAATGGACGCTACACAATGATGATGATGATGAGAATGTTTGTGTGTAGCAGCCGTACCATTCCAAATATGTGACCAGTACACCAATGTGAGTCGTACAGATGTTAAGCTGAAGTAATTTTCAGGCCCTGAAGAGGAAAGTAAGTCACTGGAAAATAGCTTTTGTGATGTTCGTTTGTTGCGATGATAGACTGTGGCCTAGAATTTGCAATGATTTAGAGAATTTAGTTTGAACATAGGTAAAGAGTCCTGCAGTGGTTCCTTGATGAATATAACTAAATGTATCTCAGTGTTACTGAAGGAAACTGGGTGGTCATATCTCAACTCACTCCTATTGACCAATGCCTTCCAGGCCCCTGTTCACCAGAGCTGTACATGTAAACATGAAGTGTATCGATTGCATGTGGATGGTGCCCATGTGTGGATAGTTAAGTATTGAAGAGTAGTAACACCTGCACAAGAGCACATGGTTAGAAATAACAACAGGTAGACAATTAAGGTATGGAAGGAAAACCGAGAGATATATAACCAAGCGTTGACAGAGTGTAGACAGGAAAGGGTTGCAATAATGGAGTGATCAGATTCAGGAAATGAGAGACGCATGAGGTTCATTGGGGTGCAACTTAACTATGAGATATTCACACCAGACGTGGTCAGTTATTTACTGATGTCCAAGACAATAATATTCACTTTGGTGCAGTTTTCAATGGTGAGAGACTACGGACATGTGAAAGAAGAGAGTCCTGGTTCTAGAGAAACTACACTGATTGCTGTTGCGAATACAATGAAAGACTAAATGTGCCGAAGGAAGATGTTTTTATCAGCTAAAACAAAAAAAAAAAAAAATACCCAAAAACGAATATCCAGAGGGGACACTAACGACAAAAACAAAACTGGCATAGTGCAAAGTCAATGTATTTGACACTGTGGGGGGATGTGAAAGACAGTCAACGTTTCAGATAAAAGTCATTCGTCAAAACAAAGTAGGAAACGGAAGAAGGAAAAAAAAAAACGTTTGTGATTTCCGTTGATTACATTTATAATTTCGCTTGTCATCAACATTAACTTCTTCAGTATCAAAATCATTATTAAAGAAACCTCACAAACTCTACTTTAATTATCACTGCAGTCATTATCGCAATCAGTGTAATAAACAATTGGTTTTCATTAAAAGGGATAAATAAATCAAGGTCCCCAAAGATTTAAGAAACTGCTTTCAAGCTAAAACAACTGTTAATTGTTGTACAATCTGCACAGAGTAAATAATTAAAGACCGAAAATCATTGTTATGCACATAAAATGACGAAATAATGTTTGTCATGTGTTTTAAACTGTTGCGACAAGAAACAGCAAAGATTAATGGTTTGAGTGTCTCTGAGGTAAAAGACATGACAACAAATTGAGTATTTATGAGACATGTGTCTTAAGCAAACGACAAACCAAACAACCCTACGGACTTGTAACATGTTATTAATAAGAATACGATTAAAACAAAACAGAACAAATCTTACTGCATATTGTAAATGTTGATGTTCCAAAGAAGAAAAATTGTTGGTAAATGGACAGATTCTGGTGTGACTGAAGCAGGGAATGTTTTGGGGTAACACCGGTTCATACCGGAATACAATTATAAAGGACAACGTGGTTTGTAATTAAAAATAAATATTCCTCAAAACAGATAAACATTACACTCGTACTTCACACTGCCCATTGCTGAACTCAGGAATGTACAAGACTTTATCATTCTAAATATATATACATATATATATATATATATATATATATATAATATATATATATATATATATATATATATATGTGTGTGTGTGTGGAAATATATAATACGTGGTTGTTGCATAAATAAATTAGTCTAAATGCTACTATTGTATACTGATTACATGGTGGACTGTCCGCCAATTATATTTCCATGTTTCCTTTCGTTTAATCACTAAACGTTTACCAAAACTAACACGCTTTTAGTCTAATTTCCATTTAGACCGAGTAGTAAACATTTTTTAGCCGCTTACTATTTTCCCATTACACCGCTCCAATTAGTACCTTATAGGTATGTCTTGATTTGTTGCTAGCAACTAAATCCTACTGTTTTTGTTTTTTTTCCTGTCGCTTATTAAACTACTTTACTGTTGAAGAATATATTTGTTCAGCTGTTTTTAACTTTGCAATTTATTTTTTATTTGATGTATAAAATATATTTTAATATTTCAAGGTAAATTCCGTCTGATTCTAAATTCTCCAGTGATGACAGCCCAAGTCGCAGCCGCTGGATTAATTGTTTACCGACGTCTACACAGTCAGATAGAATACTTACTACTTAAGCATTCCTATGGACGCAAACACTGGACACCACCCAAGGGTACGTATTTATAAATTGTTCGTTTTAACGTAAGGAAAATTCAGATCCCGGAAATAACAGCCAATTTCACACACAATACTCTCTTCGCCGAGGTCGACTTTGCCTTTCATCCTTTCCAGGTTGATAAATTAAGTACCAGTTACGCACTGGGGTCGATGTAATAAACTTAATCCCTTTGTCTGTCCTTGTTGGTCCCCTCTGTGTTTAGCCCCTTGTGGGTAGTAAAGAAATACATATAGGCACAGGAGTGGCTGTGTGGTCAGTAGCTTGCTTACAAACCACATTGTTATTGTTCCCAGTTCAGTCCCACTGCGTGGCATCTTGGGCAAGTGTCTTCTACTATAGCCTCAGGCCGACCAAAGACGGAAAGTGAAAGCCCGTCTTATATATATATATATATATATATATATATACATATGTGTGTGTGTGTGTGTGTCTGTGTTTGTCCCCCTAGTATTGCTTGACAACCGATACTGGTGTGTTTATGTCCCCGTCACTTATGGTCATTGCCAGGAAGTAGAGGAGTTAGTAACCAGCTCGTTGTCATACGACAGAAGTGTTTATAACCTAATAATATATATTATTATTATTATTCCGCTGAAGTCGACTTTGCCTTTCAACTTTTCGAGGTCGTTAAAATATAAACCAGTCGACAACTGGTTAATCAACTAGACATCTCCCCCAAAATTTCAGGTCTTGTGCTTATAGTAGAAAGGATTATTATTATTATTATTAGTAGTAGTAGTAGTAGTAGCACCACCACCACTACTACTACAAAATATTAAAAGTAAACGTGAATATGTTTCCGTACGTGCATTTAAAAAAAAATATCAACATGACTTCACTACACTATAACAGCAAGTCAGCTGGGAGCGAAGAGGTGATTAGTTGTGATTTGGCCGCCTCTGCTGACCAACCAACGGGAAGGTGTTACGGCCCAGGTCGGGGTACAGCGATCGTTGCATATAGTCTAATGACATAAATTCCTCCTGGTCAAAGCTACATTCAATAAAAATAAAGCATCTTTTAGACATCATCAATGCCATTGTGGGAGGTGAAAAAAAATTAATGTAAAAATATAATTAAAATGGCGTAAAAAAGTATTTACCCAACTGCGTTTAGTACTTTAAGTATACAAGGAAATTGTAGATAGATATTGTTTTCTTTTATTGGCCGACTTGACTGTCATAGTGGTGGCAACACTTTTCACATGACTCAGAATACTGTGAAAATATATATTTTTTATTGTTTATGGGGCATAAACACACAAAACAACAAACATGTAAATGCAATGGAGGAATTCTGAGCAAAGTTCGAAAATTGAGTAATTGTTTTTCATCAAACTCTCGCCATAGGCCTGAATGTTTATTATACTGATCCAACACAGCCGAAAATAGATTACCATATATATAAACATGTGTCGTCATCTTCATTTAACGTCCCTTTTTCCATGCTGGCATGGGTTGAACGGTTTGACAGGATCCAAGGAGTTGGAGGACTGTTTGAGTTCCAGTGTTTTTGGTATGGTTTCTAGGACTGGATACCCTCCCTAACACTAACTACTTTAAGAAGTGTACTAGGTGTTTTTTCTTCCTTTCTTTTTTTTAATTTGCGTAGAGCAGTGTTATTGGAGTAACCAAATAACTCACAGAACAAAGAAAGAACCCCTCGACTGAGTGGGGTGTGTGAAGTAGACATGGGTGTGACACAGGTGTCTTGTTGCAGGGCTACCCCCCGTTATAAGAAAATGAATGGGAGTTCCTAGAAGGAAGATGAGAATGGTGGCGACAAGGTGTCAGATCATACTCTGAAGGTACAAGGTGTGTATAAGAGAAAATATGACAGAACATCAGGAAAGAGTAGTAGTAGTAGTTCTGGCAGAGTTTCTACAGCTGGATGCCCTTCCTAACGCCAACCACTCCAAGAGTGTAGTGGGTGCTTTTATGTGCTACCGGCACGAGGGCCAGTCAGGTGGTACTTGGAGTGGTTGGCGTTAGGAAGGGCATCCAGCTGTAGAAACTCTGCCAGATCTACTACTACTACTCTTTCCTGATGTGTGTGTGTGTGTGTATCTCATCTTCTTCACCCACTCATTCATAGGAAAGTCCTCAAGCACACCTTCCATTGGGTTCTGTCAGAAGCACCTGTCTCCAATGGATCTAGATGAATCCCCAAGTGAAACCAAGCAAGCTCATGGATGTTATCAAAACATCTAGCTCATGTCCTATCCCATGGTCTCCTGCTGATTGTTTTTTTTCCTATAAAACCTGTCCAACGATTCTTTCCTGAAAAATTCTTATCACATGTCCATAGTACTGGAGGTGTGTTCTCTCTCAATTCAGAGAAGTAGCATCTCTCTATAGTTTTCTATAGTACTTGTACTATAGTGTTCATCAACTATGAGCCTTCTGTTACAGTTCCCTTCTCAACACATCTGCTATAATCTTCTGACCTCCAAGCTACATGCTCTGCCAAATAATTTTATTCTTTGTTGCCCACAATCATATTCTTTCAGTCATTACCCAAGATTCATGACCATAAGTGAACACCAATAGCCAGTTTTTGTCTTTTACACCTGTGGAAGCATGTGGCTTAACGCTTAGGGTATTGGACTCATGATCATAAGATTATAGTTTCAATTCCTGGACCAGGCAACACATTGTGTTCTTGAGCAAAACACTTCATTTCACATTGCTCCAGACCACTCAGCTGGCAAAAATAAGTCAACCTGCAACAGACTGGCATCCCATCCAGTGGGGAATATATACGCCAGGGAAACCGGAAAACCAATCCTTTAAGTCTGTATGACTCAGGAAAAACTTTTATCCTTTTAGTAGAGGCACATAGCCTAGTGGTTAGGGACTCGTGATTGGGGCAACGCGTTGTGTTTTTGAGCAAAACACTTCATTTCATATTACTCCAGTCCACTCAGCTGGCAAAAATGAGTAATCATGCGATGGATCATTTTATTTATGACATAGATTAATACAGCAGATACATTAAGACTAAGAATGTATTAAGAAGAGAAATAATATGTGAAATAAGAATATACATGAAAAATAATAAACAAGAAAAATTTCAATATGTGGAGTGATATAGCAATTAAAAAAATGCCTTATTAAAATTTAAGAATTAAAAATTAAAGATTAAAGTTAGAAAATATATTGACAGTGGTGAGAAACCCTAATGAGGAATTGAAATTCATTAAAATAAATTTGTTTTAAGAGTTATCAAAATCAAATTCAATGACTGGCGTCCATGGGCAGGGTGCAAAGAGCACCATATGAGCATGATATCGACAGAGCAGCTAACCGGCTTCTGTGCCAGTGGCACTTAAAGGGCACCATTCGAGCGTGATCGTTGCCAGAGCAGCCAACAGGCTTCCGTGCCAGTGGCACTTAAAGGGCACCATTCGAGCGTGATCGTTACCAGCATCGCCAAACTGGCACTTGTGCCCGTGCTAGTAGGGTGCCAAGAGCACCATCCGAGCATGATCGTTGCCAGAGCAGCTAACTGGCTTCCGTGCCAGTGGCACATAAAAGGGCATCATTCAAGCATGATCGTTACCAAAGTTGCCTTACTGGCACCTGTGCTGCTGGCATGTGTAAAAGGATTTGAGCGAGGTCGTTGCCAGTACCGCCTGACTGGCCCCCGTGCCGGTGGCATGTAAAAAGCACCCACTACACTCTTGGAGTGGTTGGCGTTAGGAAGGGCATCCAGCTATAGAAACTCTGCCAAATCAAGATTGGAGCCTGGTGCAGCCATCTGGTTTGCCAGCCCTCAGTCAAAATCGTCCAATCCATGCTAGCATGGAAAGCGGATGTTAAACGATGATGATGATGAGTTCTAAAAATATATATAGAGAGAGGGGGGTGGGGTTATAACAACAGGTAAGATGAAGGATGTCCAATAAATCCCCCTCCTCACCCAGCAAATGTAGTTGGGTAACCAGTTTAGTTGCTGATCACCTGACCATGCAACAGGTTGTATCGGGTTACATGTGATGAGTAGCACTTGACATCATAAATTCAATAAACCAGTAATTGGCTCATTAGAAGCCAATTATTGAATAAATGAATCTATTGCTTGCTAATTGCCCCAAAATATCTTATAATAATTCTGCTTGTTATTCCATCACTTAGTCCATCAATAATGCTTTCATGCGATTAGAGGAAAAGAGGGAGAGAGATGTGTCCATGACATGAGGTAGACGGAGTGTAATTGTAACACTTTTGTGGGATTAGTCGAAGGGAAAGAGAAAGAGAATAAGGCAAAGAGGGAGAGAGAATCGTCCATGATGTGAGGTAGGAGGAACTTGATATTTATTACATGGTTAAAAAAAGTTAGTCGAAGGTAGTCATGACATAGAGGAGGAGAGTTTAAAATATAATTTTAGCAGAGGGGTGATGTTCTGATGGTGAGGTTAAAGAAAGGCACAGAGAGAGATGATGATGCTGGTGCTGGAGGTAGCAGTGGTGATCGGATAGTGAAAGGTGTATTTTCTTTTTAAATTGAGTTAAGTTTTTTATATCCTCTATTATTTAACGCAAGTGCATAAATGGAATTCCGTGATATATTCATGCTTATCTATGTGGCAGATATGCAATTTAACTAAAGGTTGTATCATATGTATTCTTTTATTGTTTCATTCATTTGACGGCAGCCATGCTGGGACACCACCTTTAGTCAAACAAATCGACCCCTGGACTTATTCTTTGTAAGCCTAGTACTTATTCTATCAGTCTCTTTTGCCGAACCACTAAGTTACAGGGACATAAGCACACCATCATCAGTTGTCATGCGATGGTGGGGGGGGAGACAAACATATACATATATATATATACACACACATGATGGGCTTCTTTCAGTTTCCGTCTACCAAATCCACTCACAAGGCTTTGGTCAGCCTGACACTATAGTAGAAGACACTTGCCCAAGGTGCCACGCAATGGGGAGATATTTTTTTTGTTTATGGGGGAAATGGAAAAACAAGAGTGAATATTTATGTTATGAGTGCTGTGTATTAAGTCTATAAAATTGTGAATAAAGTATATAAAGTGTTTATATAAAGTACATTAAGTAATCATTGTATTCCAGTTTCCTTCACTTTCCAATGAATAGCAAATGAGCAACAATCTTTCCATACAGACACAACACAGGCTACGCTTTCTCCTCAACCCATAACTTACCATCTTAAAAACAACATACTGAATAAAGCAGTCCTAAATACATTTTCTGATTATATGGGTCGCCATGGTTGGAGCTAAGCTATAACAACAGCATCACTATTAATTCAATGACTGTGAAATTAAATTTCTTGGTTATTCTAGTATTGGGGTTAACTATCTACCAAACAATAGAATTGGCATTTTCTGCAAGACACACCTCAATAAACTTGACATATCTGAACAAAAAATAGTTCCAAGCATGACTTTCCTCAAGAAAAGATAGATTCATATATAAAAACTACTTTATGCAGCTTAATGAGATTTTGAGTGGAGATATTTGATTTTCACAGTGCTGGTGGCACATAAAAAGCACCATTTGAGCATGGCTGCTGCCAGTACCACCTGACTGGCCCTCGTGCCAGTGGCACATAAAAGCATCCACTACACTCTTGGAGTGGTTGGCGTTGGGAAGGGCATCCAGCTGTAGAAATTCTGCCAGATCAGATTGGAGCCTGGTGCAACCATCTGGTTTGCCAGCCCTCAGTCAAATCGTCCAACCCATGCTAGCATTGAAAGCGGATGTTAAACGATGTTCAGGAATCAAAACCATAATCTTACAATCATGAATGAGCCCAACACCCTAACCACTAAACTCTAGATATGTTTCACTGAGAAGGCAAATTTTAAAAGGTGAAAGCAGAGGAGACTGTTGAATCTGATCTGAAGAATTTTCTCTCCAATCCATCAACCTTTTCTCCCATAGCACTGTTAGTTCAGGCGTCTTTGATTGATCAAACAGTGCCACAAGAGAACAATTTGCAACATGCACATTAATGGAAGCAGCTTAAACATGAAAATTTAGTTTTATGGCCTGACTTCCAACAAATTGAGCCTAAAACATTACCAGAACTAGAGACGAAGTTCCAGGTATGGAAGCAAGGTCTAGAATTGAAGGACCTTAGAGATAACCTGGCAAAAACTAAAGTCTTGGTAAGTAGGAAGGCAGGCAAATCACAAATCCCTTCAGGTAGAAAAGGCATAGGTTGAAATTCCATAAGATGTATCCAGTGTAAGCTTTGGACACATAAGATGTACAGCAATATCAGAGGAAGGTTAATGGGGAAAATACCTTTTGTGTGTGAAAGATGCAAAGGTGCAATAAACATCAAAAATATACTGAAAAAGACTCTGTCAACTGCCAGCAGGGTAAGCTAGAGGTAGTATATAGCTTCCATTATCCAGGTGACCAAGTTACTAGTAGATTTGGATACTCCAAGAGCATAGCTGTAAGAGTAAGAAAAGGCTGGGCAAAGTTCAGCGAGCTCCTACCTCTGCTGGCAACAAAGGGCCTCTCCCTCAGAGTGAAAGGCAAATTGTATGATGCCTGTGTGTCAACAGCAGTGAAACATGGGCTGTGACAGCTGAGGAGATGCGTAGGCTTGAAAGAAATGAAGTCAGTATGTTTCACTGGATGTTCATGTTCAACAGAGTATAAGCATCTTGAGAGAAAAGTTGGGCATAAGAGGCATCAGATGTGTGCAAGAGCGACGACTACACTGGTATGGTTGTGATACGTCTGGATGAGGACAGCTATGTGTAAAAGTACCAATCTCTAACTGTGGAGGAAACACACACATATACACATAAACACACACAGCTATGTAGACAATTATAATTCATGCATACATATTTTAACCCTTTAGTAGTCAAATCAGCCATTAGAAGCCCAAGTAGTCTACCTGTTTTATGTTTAAACTGACCAAATCAGGTCTCTCACACCTACCCTACAGTGTCATTCTAACGATAAACAATCACATCATTTAAATCTTGAATCTGAGAAAATGCATGATAAGCATTACATCTGGCAGAGTAATCAGAATACTGAAGGGTTAACTGCAAGTGTATGCCTCCCGCACACACACATCACATTCGTAGTGGAGGCACGTGGCTTAGTGGTTAGGGTGTTGAATTCATGATCGTAAGGTTGTGGTTTCGATTCCTGGACCGGGTGATGCATTGTGTTCTTGAGCAAAACACTTCATTTCACGTTGCTCCAGTCCACTCAGCTGGCAAAAATGAGTAACGCTGCGATGGACTGACGTCCCGTCCAGCTGGGGAACACATACGCTATGGAAACCAGGCCCGTGAGCCTGGCTAGGCTTTAAAAGGGTGCATTTATTTTGTGGAGGCACATGGCCTAGTGGCTAGAGCAGTGGACTCACGGTCGAGGAATCGAGGGTTCGAATCTCAGACCAGGCGATGTGTGTGTTTATGAGCGTAACACCTAAGCTCCACGCGGCTCCGGCAGAAGGTAATGGCGAAACTTCTGCTGACTCTTTCGCCACAACTTTCTCTCACTCTTTCCTCCTGCATCTTGCAGCTCACCTGCGGCAGACCGGCGTCCCATCAAGGTGGGGGACCTATACTCCAAGGAAACTGGGAAACTGGCCCTATGAGCCAGGCATGGCTCGAGAAGGAACAAACAACAACACACCCACACACTCAGGAAGACATGGGACGACATGGTGAAGCATGATCTTCGAACTTTGGACCTCACAGAGGCAGTGACTACTGAATGAGACCTTTGAAGATATGCTGTGCTTGAGAAGAGCCATCAAGCCAAGTGAAATCACGTGGGTGTCACATAACTGGCACCCATGCATGTAAAAAGTACCTTTCAAGTGTTGGGTCTCACAGAGGCAATGACGAAGACCTTTGGCATCATGTCATGCTTGAGAAGACCCATCAAGCCAAGTAAAATTGCAGTCGTGGCAGATACCAGTGTCACGCAAATGGTAACCATGCTGGTGGCACATAAAAGCACCCATTACACTCTTGGAGTGGTTGGCATTAGGAAGGGCATCCAGCCATAGAAACCATGCCAAAACAGACCAGAGCTTGGTGCAGCCTTCCAGCTTGCCAACCCATGCCAGCATGGACAACAGACACTAAATGATGATGATGGTGATTAGTTCTAAATAGAAACAGAACTCACTTTGTCATGGATTTGGAATGCTCCACTATATCGCATCTCTAGGTAAAGAGCATTAACCCCTTAATGGATTATCCCGAGTTTACTCGTGCATTGCAAATGTATCTTTTTAGAACCAGACGAGTATACTCAGTCAAAATTAAATTTTAATTTTAGCACTCAAACGAGTTTATTTGTTTTGTGTCATTTCATTTTTGAGCAATCACAAATTTACTTGTGTTGTTTAAAAAAAATAAGTATTTTTTCATTTGATGGATTTGGCTATCTCGAATGCTTATGTTTTGTATAAAGCATCTTTGGAAACTTCAGCTTCTCCTGTGAAACTGCTGATATTTAGAATGCAAATAATCACCAAGATTATTGAAAAATATAGGCCCTTATTGCCTTCCACGAAACCAGGAAGATCATCATCGATCCCACATCCAACAAGCTTTGCTCCAGCTGGTCACATTCCCATGGGAATACCACCAAGTGATAAGAAAAAGAACCCTACAAGACAGTGTGCAAAATGCGCAGAGAAGAGAGACGCTAAAGGAAAGAAGATTCAAAGAGAAAGCAGATACATGTGTGATGTCTGCAAGATAACTTTGTGTGTAACTCCTTGTTTTAAAAATTATCATTCTAAATAAACTGTCTCATTTTTTAAAAATTTTCCTTTGATTTAAAAGCAAAACATCTTATAAAAAATGGAAGATCGTTAAGTTATATGTATTTTTTCAGTGTCTGAGTTAACTCGTTTAAATCCAAATGAGTAAAAGTACATTTTAATTTCTATAATAAAAAATAAAGGAAACAAGATATAAAACTTTTTCTTTGTAATTAACACAGTGTATATAATTAAAAAAGGAAATAAAAAAATATGCTCTGAAATGAAACGCCATGTCAGAATATAATTGATCCATCAAGGGGTTAAAGAAACAGAACTGATCAATGTAATGTCATTCTTTTGTGAACGTTGTGTAATCCTTGGTCAGCCTTGATCGAACGTACCTAAGATATGCAGGTAATCAGCTGAATACTTTGGTGCAACCTAGATTTGGGTTTCCAGTCCCCCTATATCTTTTCCTAGCTAAGGACCCTACTGTAAACTCAGACCAGTAATGATGATGGTAGACTAAACATTTTACACTCTCTCTGCTATCCAGCTTATTCCTATACTAGCACAATGACTCGGCATTACCGGGTCATAGTGCTAGTGCATGCATATACAGCTGTGTGCGTGCGCACATACACGCGAGTACTGTCCAAATATCCGACCAATCACATACAGCTAGTTGGCATTCAATTGGCGTATCAAGTTTCGAGCATTTTAATTGGGTTTTGGATAGAAAATTCACAAAAAAGTTACCTCTATTGATTTTTTAATGGCTTTGCAGGGTGACTGGGGAAATGTAAAGATGTGCACGACCACCCTTGGACGGTTTTGAATGACCATAGAAAGTGCGAGCCCTCTAACTGAAAAATTGTGGATTTGTATAAAGGACACACACACACACAGACATTTTGCCATTTATATATAGAGAGATGCCTACATATTTCTGCACTGCCAGTCATCACTTCCTCTTCCCAGGGTCTCCTCAGTTGAAATCCCTCCTTTATATTTGCTATCAACCGTTCTTCTTTATCCGTCTCTCACCCTCATCCTTCCCTCTTATGTACTTTACCCACCCCACCCACTCTTTCTGCTCTCTTCTCTTTACCTTCTTGGACTCTCTGACTCTTGTTTCAGTCATGTGACTTTGGCCATGCTGGGGTGCCGTTTTTAGTCGAGCAAATCGACCCTAGGACTTAGTCTTTGTAAGCCTAGTACTTATTCTATCGGTCTCTTTACAGGGACGTAAACACACCAGCATCTTCTTCTTTTCCCTCCACCTCCTCCTCTTCTTCTTCCTCCTCTTCCTCTTCCTCCTCCTCTCTTGCTTCTTCTTCTTCGTCTTCTTCTTCCTCTTCTTCTTCTTCTTCCTCTTCTTCTTCCTCCTCTTCTTCTTCTTCCTCCTCTTCTTCTTCCTCCTCCTCCTCTCTTCTTCTTCTTCTTCCTCCTCCTCCTCTCTTTCTTCTTCTTCTTCTTCTTCCTCCTCCTCCTCCTGCATTCAGACTATTTCCATTGCAACTGTTTCCCTGCATGCATTATCATGTCTGCCTAAAGTGAAGCAACAGAGATTACAGTTCATTGTTTTTGCTGCTTCAAATCCTCTTAATGTTTCTCATTCCATTGTCCTGTGGGTGCAGGTCTAGACATGTGACTGAGAAGTTCACTCCACAACAACACAATTTCCGGTTCAATCCTCCCATGCATTACATTGGCCAAGTGTCTTTTATTGTAACTGCCAATTAACCAATACACCCTGTGGGTGAAATATGAAAGAGGGATGCTAACACAGCACCCATGACTTTCAAAAATGCTTTCCACACTCAGAATTGCTGAAGCAGGGAATAAACTACCTGCATCAGTTGTTACTCTCACTCACCCTTATATAATGTGGGGTAGCCATGCATCTCCTCTACAACAAACCTGTTCCTGTCATCATACTTTAACCTCAACACCTGGCTTAAAGCCAACCCCACTTTGTCCTTCAAAACTCCCAGGCCTCCTGAAATTCAACAACACTACACCTGATGCCGTGGAGGCATACCATATGCCCAGGCATATGGCATAGTGGTTAAGAGCGCGGGCTACTCACCCCAAGATTCCGAGTTCAATTCCAGGCAGTGACCTTAATAATAATAATAACATCGAAAAATACCTTAGGAATGAGAACCCAGGTTCGAAATTTCCCCAAGACACCTGATGAAGGCTGGAGGGTATATCAGCCGATATGTTGTGTTAACAACAAACAAGATGAGGACAAATATCCGTCAAGTGTAAATAATGTACATAATTCCTCATCTCTTAAATATAGAACTGTAATATATTTTTTCATTTATATATATGTATGTATGTATCTATATGTGTGTGTCATTTGTGTCTGTGTTTGCCCCTCATCATCACTTGACAATCGGCGTTGGTGTGTTTACATCCCTGTAACCTAGCAGTTCAGCAAAGTGACCAATAGAATAAGATCTAGGCTTACAAAAACACTTCAAGGCGATGCTCCAGCATGGCCACAATCAAATGACCAAAACAAGTAAAAGAATCCTGTACATTATTCTGTGTACTCTTCATGTACTTTTGGCTGCTTTTTCTCCTGAGTTGAAGTACACACGATCACCATACAATTAGTTCATAATTATATTTCTATTTTATTCTTTGTATGTGTTTGTGTTTTTTTTCTGTAGGCTCGTGTGAAATAGTGCATTGAGTTGCCTCCCTTCGCACACACTGAAAACACAACAAACCCCCCCCCCCAAAAAAAAAAAACGAGTAAAATGGGATGAGTGTTGTGGTAGAGTAGTTATATGGTCAAATGATATTCGTGATCTCAGTGCCCCAGCTTGGCCATTGTCCAAAGACTGGTACTAATGAAAGAAAATATGCTTGTGTATCTGTATATATATATATATATATAATCATCATCATTTATATATTATATGTATTCATAATTTAATATATGTATATATATATATATATAATATATATATAATTTTGATACTTTTTAAAGGATTTAAATATGAGCTCATGATAGATTCATGCTGTAGAAACAATAATTCACCAGATTTATGTATCATGCCTTGTACCTCCAACAATCCTTATGGCTCATATATATATATATAATTATTATTTGAGGGAATAAAATCCAAAACTTACAAGGAAAAAAATTCAATTTAGAAATACTAAATCAAATTTCACACAATATAATATATATATAAAAGGTGTTTTTTTTTCTAATTTTATATATATATATATACACACACATATACATACATATATATGGCCATGATAGATCACTAGCCACTAAACCTTTTCTATTTTCCCTCCCTGTTTCTTTCTGTGTCCCTTTCTGTCGAAGAGCGTAGACTCTAAACGTAAAAGACTTTCTCACTTCCCAAGCGTTAAACTAATATATCTATTTGTTGTTTACACACCTGTCTTCATCTTTTGTCTTTTTTGTAAATTCTCACTATATATATATATATATATATGTGTGTGTGTGTGTATACACATATACACACACACACATATACACATAAGCACACACAGCTATGTAGACAATTATAATTCATGCATACATATTTTAACCCTTTAGTAGTCAAATCAGCCATTAGAAGCCCAAGTAGTCTACCTGTTTTATGTTTAAACTGACCAAATCAGGTCTCTCACACCTACCCTACAGTGTCATTCTAACGATAAACAATCACATCATTTAAATCTTGAATCTGAGAAAATGCATGATAAGCATTACATCTGGCAGAGTAATCAGAATACTGAAGGGTTAACTGCAAGTGTATGCCTCCCGCACACACACATCACATTCGTAGTGGAGGCACGTGGCTTAGTGGTTAGGGTGTTGAATTCATGATCGTAAGGTTGTGGTTTCGATTCCTGGACCGGGTGATGCATTGTGTTCTTGAGCAAAACACTTCATTTCACGTTGCTCCAGTCCACTCAGCTGGCAAAAATGAGTAACGCTGCGATGGACTGACGTCCCGTCCAGCTGGGGAACACATATGCTATGGAAACCAGGCCCGTGAGCCTGGCTAGGCTTTAAAAGGGTGCATTTATTTTGTGGAGGCACATGGCCTAGTGGCTAGAGCAGTGGACTCATGGTCGAGGAATCGAGGGTTCGAATCTCAGACCAGGCGATGTGTGTGTTTATGAGCGTAACACCTAAGCTCCATGCGGCTCCGGCAGAAGGTAATGGCGAAACTTCTGCTGACTCTTTCGCCACAACTTTCTCTCACTCTTTCCTCCTGCATCTTGCAGCTCACCTGCGGCAGACCGTCGTCCCATCAAGGTGGGGGACCTATACTCCAAGGAAACTGGGAAACTGGCCCTATGAGCCAGGCATGGCTCGAGAAGGCACAAACAACAACACACCCACACACTTGCTCACACCATAACAATCAAAGGTGCTAGAACAGAAATTGTCTATCCAATGCCACAATTGAAATGTAGGTATAAAATGATGATGATGATGATGCTTACACACAAAATATGTATACATATATGTATATACGTATGGGTATGAAACAAGGGTGGTGAGTAGAAGTTGGGATATTTTGTATCCTGCCCAGCTTATATTTGCTGCATCCAGTCTCTTCTCTACCCATTTCTCATTCTTCCCATCCTCCTCGTTCACCCATCTCTCATCTCCCACCACTATCTGTGTTGACAGTAGAATCTTCATCACTCTGACTCCTTTACTAAGTCTGTGTATAGCAGACTGCATTCAACTGTCTGTGCCCAGTACACTCTAACGGCAAATTTTCTGTTCTGCCAGTCATCACTCACTCTCCCCTCTGTGGTACTTCTGTTGTTACCCATCACCTACACTTACCTTTGTCCACTTATCACTTCCCTCCTGTTTCCACCCCAATATCTCTTCTTTTCCAACCTTACTCTTACTTTCATCCACCCATTCTGGCCTTTCTACTGTCATTATCACTCTTCTATTCCCCTCCTTGGTCATCTGAGCGAAAGCACACAACTTAGATCATTAAGTACACTCTACACTTACTCTCTTGCTTTTATCAACCTCCCCCCATTTCTGGCCTTTCTACTCTCATTTCTTTATCCTTTTCTTCCCTTCTTGGGTCACCTGAGTTAAAATACTCATCTTAAGTAACTGAATACTCTCTACATATACCATGTAGAAAGCACCCTCCGCCCTTGTGCTGGCATCACAGAGAAGAGCCCTCCACACCCCCATGTTCAAAGCACCCTATCTCCTTTAGCTGGAGCGATCACCCTTTGCACACCCTCTAAAGTGATGGGTGAACAAGGCAGCACCTCTTGTCCAGGTGCCACAATAAAGACACCCAGTACACTCAGAAAAGCCATAGAGATCAAGCCAAATGACATAGGTTGGTTGGCAATAAGAAATGTCTTGGATTGTGATGGCCCCTCTAGGAACTCCTGCTTCTTTGCAAAATGGCTATAAAATGATGGTGATAGACATGTTCTTTTACTCTCTTATTCTTTTACTTCTTTCAGGCATTTAACTGCCTTTTAACTGAAGAAATTGAGCCCAGAGCTTATTCTTTGTATGCCTGGTACTTATTCTATTGGTCTCTTTTGCCAAACTGCTAAGTTACAGAGAGGCAAACACACCAACATCGGTTGTCAAGCGATGGAGTGGGGACAAATACAGACACAGAGACACACACATAAATACACACACACACACACACACATATATGATGGGATTCTTTCAGTTTCCATCTATGCTATAGAAGAAGACACTTGGCCAAAGTGCCGTGCAGTGAGACTGAACTTGGAACCATGTGGTTGGGAAGCAAGCATCTTAC
>NC_043018.1:9065288-9112788 GCF_006345805.1 Octopus sinensis | reverse complement strand
CATATCTATATCTATCTATCTATATATATATATAGATATATCATCATCATCATCATCGTCGTTTAACGTCCGTTCTCCATGCTAGCATGGGTTGGACGGTTCGACCGGGGTTCTGGGAAGCCAGAAGGCTGCACCAGGCTCCAGTCTAATTTGGCAATGTTTCTACAGCTGGATGCCCTTCCTAACGCCAACCACTCCGTGAGTGTAGTGGGTGCTTTTTACGTGCCACCTGCACAGGTGCCAGGCGGGGCTGGCAACGGCCACCGGAGTAAACACATAAATGTGAAACAAGGTGGAAAAAAGAGTACTCTATTACCAGTGGTAGAGTAATATGCTTTATTTAAAGCAGCAGAAAATTCAACAAAACCTGTTACTCTGAGTTTCCCGTTGCTGTTCATCGGACAGTTTTTGCTAGATTTTCATAATACTGAACGGCAACGGGAAACTCAGAGTAACAGGTTTTGTTGAATTTTCTGCTGCTTTAAATAAAGTATATATATATATATATGTATGTATGTATGTGCAAATCAAAAGTAAATTTTTTTATATATATACACATGCTGATATATGACCTATGCTGGACTCTTCATTTGGATAATCACCAAACCTGGAACTTAACTATGGTCTGCCCAAGGCACTTACTCAGCATTACCTGACACCTTTGGGTCTTCTTGACACCATTACCTTTCATAACCTTTATATATATTAGAGAGAGAGAGAGAAACAAGGTAATATAATTATATTAGATATGATAGTTCAGGTATGAAATACAAAGTATGTATACTTGATCACTACTAAGTGTCTTCTATACTGAGGATCTCTGGATCTCAGATATGGACTATATATATATATATATATATATATTATATATATATATATATATATATTCTGAGACTCTCTTCAGTCATGACTGACCGTGGGATTGCACCTAGAAAGCTACCCTCCCAGGCACAAGTCTGGGCAAGGTTGTTTATGGAAGACCAGCAGTTGCCTCTGGTATACCGGCCTCCCCTCTCCATGCCACCAGTGTTATCCAAGGGAAAGGCAAAGGGGCCGATACAGCTTGGCACCTGTGACCTCGCAACTCATTTCTACAGCTGAGTGAACTGGAGCAACGTGAAATAAAGTGTCTTGCTCAAGAACACAACACGCAGCCCGGTCCGGGATTTGAGCTCACAACCTCACGATTGTAAGCTCAACGCTCTAACCACTGAGCCATGCGCCTTCACACACACACACACACACACACACACATGTGTGAGTGTATGTAAGTAAATGAATGAAAATGCCACATGGGCTGGATCATTCGGACGACTGCTGTGCACTTTGCCTCACCTACACTGACAAAAGACTTGGCAAAGCTACAAGTGCTTTCACTGAATTCAGGAGAAGGGTGTGCTCTCAAAGTCACCAGTGAAACAATCAAAAGCGAGATTAAATGTTATGAAGGCTCGCTTCATCAGGGATAGTTGCTGAGATTATGAAAATATCTGATATGAAGTAGAGCAAGCAACGGTTATACACTGAGTTAACCCTTTTCATACTAACTTCAATCAAAGCCGCTCCTTATTTTATGAGACAACTTTCCGGCTTTAAAATTATCTAAATTAAAACTTTTCATTGAAATTTTGTGTTAAATTATGCTGAAAACACCTGCTTAATTAATGCCATTTACTTTATCAAATATTTCATTATTTTCAGAATTAATTTAAACAAAGCCAATGAATTTCAGTAGAAATATGGTAACAAAAAGGTTAAACTGATCTAAATTGATAGCTTCCGTGAAAATTTTTGTGTTAAATTAGCTGAAAACACCAGTTTTATAATGACAGTTATTTTATCAAATATTTCGTTATCTTCAGAATTAATTGAAACAAGGCCAGTGTATTTCTAAAGAAATATGATCATTCATTAAGTTAATCCGATGGTACAGAGATGTATCATCTTATTTAATCATCATCAGCTGCTACAGTGGCAAAAGAGATGTAAAAAGAACCATTGTTACACGGGGCAAAGTGAAGAACCAAAAGATGAATGTGACAAGAAGTCAACGCACAGCTGATTAGGAAGAGAATTGTCTCAGATGAAACACACGTCAGGTTTGTGCTGGGATAGGGGTCCCTATGATGTAGGGACAACTAAAAGAGGTTTTAACAAAGCACAACTGATTTGGAAGAGAATTGTCTCAGATGAAACACACGTCAGGTTTGTCCTGGGATGGGGTGCCCCTATGATGTAGGGACAACTAAAAGAGGTTTTGACAAAGAGTATACCACAGATATGGCTGTGTGGTCAAGCAGTTCGCTTTGCAACTACATGGTTTTTGTTGTTGTCTCCTATAGCCCTGGGCCTTGTAAGTGAAATTGGTTGATGGAAACTGTGAAGAAGCCCATCATGTGTGTGTCTTCAAGTTTGTTTTTTTCCTCTTCCCAACCACTGCTTGACAACTGGTATATGTTTGTTTACATCTGTAACTTAGCAGTTTAGCATAGATGATGATGACGATGATTTGTTTGATTAAAACCCTTCAAGATGTTGCCCCAGCATGGTCACAGTCCAGTGACTGAAACAAGTAAATGATAAAGATATCCATGGCAATTTTTGATCTCGAGAAGGTTTTTGATAGGGTACTTTAGTATATATATATAGATGTATATGTGTATATATATATATATATAGAGAGAGAGAGAGAGATTTATATGTATATATAATGATCTATATCTATAATAGCAATAATTGTGGTATTAGCAATAATATTTACACCATGACTGGAAATTGATTGCTGATATGAGGGTAGGAGATAATCTCCTACCTCCTACGCTCACAGCCAACATAGTGTACATATTTCAACATAGCCAACATATTTCATAACATAGCTGAAATATGACAACATAGCCAGAAGCCAATGACCACCAAAAGTGGAAGATAACCTTAACTGTTTATATTCGGTCAGTTTCCCCCTGCATACCTTAAAGAGGCCATAGGCCAACAAGTCTTAGGGTCTGATGATATACCATAAAGAGAAACGTAGGGTAACCCTATGGTGAGAAACCTAGGGTTATCCTATAAACAAGCCTTCACCAGTAATAAATATAGACTGTTCTACTTCTTAAAGTGTGCTTCTCCATTTTTATGTTTTTCTAAAAAAACGATATACATATATATATAAATTTAAGTCACAATATATGGATTCCAAATACAGTGGTTTATCTTTGACTAGGTATATATATATATCCCTCTCTCTCTTTGGGAGAGGCACAAGCAGCTACACGCACATATACACACACGGCAGTAACTTCCACCTACCGAATTCAATCACAAAGCTCCGGTCAGCTTGGGGCTATAGTGAAAGACACCTACCCAAAGTGCCACGCAGTGGGACTGAACCCGAAACCATGTAGCTAGGAAGCAAGCTCCCTAACCACACAGCCATGCCCGCGCCTACACCATATATATATATATAAATTTAAATATCAATATGTAGGTTCAAGTAACCTGGTGGAACTCCTAAATAAAAGCTCCTTAATGTATCATTCTACAAAATAGAGAATATAGAGTACAAGAGAAAACGGTAAGGAATGTCGAAAGTCAAATGACAGAGAAATGGTTTGATGAGCTCTCGTGTAATGTGAAAGTAAGGAGACAGTGTCATACACCGCCCACACACACAAACATACATATACAGCAGGCTTCTTTCAGTTTCCATCTACAAAATCCACTCACTTGGCTTTGGTCAGCCTGGCTGGAATGAAAATCTGGGCTTGAAGACACTTGGCCGAAGAGTCACACAGTGGGACTGAACCTGAAACCATGTGGTTAGGAAGCAAACTTCTTACTACACACACACACACACACACACACACACATATATAAAGAATCTAGTGAAACCTGTGGCGAGACCGAAACTGCTGTGGGGAGGGAGAGGAGTCTCCACCAACGTTCTGGGTGGGGTGCTTCAAGCTTAAATTGATAGGAGAGAAATAAAGGAAAACAGCTAAGTTTTATATCCTTCTGTGTTTATGAATGTGTGTGTGTATATAATATACATTTGTGTGTTGACACAATACACATTCCTGCTTTTGTTAGTGAAATTACAAGAAACAACTAATTTTGAACTTGAGTGAATTCATAAGAGACCAAATAATTATGAAGTAAGTTCATTGTGTAATTAATACAACAAACTGTCACAAACAAGGAACTTGTTTCACTCCCATTTCTATGAACTGAGTTCTGAGAATGGAGTTTTGATGAATCAAAGCTGAAACTAAAAACTAGTCAAAAGAAACTGGAAACAGATTTTGTTTCATTAGAATATTGTGAAATATCATCACCGGTATTTCATATCTCTTTCTAAAGAAAAGATATTTATTTACTGACACATTTATTTATCATTGAGGTTTTTTTGTTTGTTTTATATTTTTTCCATTTTATGCTGTTTATTTATTTTATAAAAGCAGGATATCATTTGAGGCAGAGAGGAACTGTTTTGTGAAGCCACGGTCACAGTATATATGTCAATCTCATTGATACTAAAGAGAGGATGTGTTTAAGTGTTTGTGTTTCCACCACTGAAAAAACAATGACAAATATTGCTGATGTCACATGGTTTTGGTGCAGCGAGGATTCCACGGAAAACGGATCATTTAATCTTGGTTTGTGACTCAGCTGAAGATGAACACGTGTATAAAGTAGGGCTTTTTATTAGTGTTGCCGCCAGCTCAGCTGTGACTCAGCAGACTTAGAGATGCAGCCGTGGCAGTGTGGTAAGAAGTTTTGCTTCCTAACCACAGGGGTCTGAGTTCAGTCCCACTGACTGGCACCTTGGGCAAATGTTTTCTGTTATAGCCATGGGCCAACCAAAACCTTGTGAGTGGAATTGATTGATGGAAACTGAAAAAAGCTTGTGTGTGTGTATACATATATATATATATATATATATATGTGTGTGTGTGTGTGTGTGTGTATATGTATATATATATATGTGTATATATATATATATGTGTGTGTGTATATATGTGTATATATATATATGTGTGTGTGTGTGTATATATATATATGTGTATATATATATATGTATATATATATATATACAGGGTGCGGTGAATAAACTATCATCTAGATTACGCAAAAATGAAAATAACACTGATGTCCCATTTCAACAAATATATTCACCAAACAAAATATCTTAAAATACTAAAGTGTAAATTTATTCAATAAAATTGCCATTGACTTCAACCATAGCCTCCAGACGACTTTGGAATATCCTGCAACTCTTCAGGACGGTCTCCTTGTTTAAGTTGGTGAATGATGCCATAATTCTTGCTATAGTAGAAGACACCTGCCCAAGGTGCCACGCAGTGGGACTGAACCCGGAACCACGTGATTGGTAAGCAAGCTACTTACCACACAGCCACTCCTGTGCCTTCGTTATTTTCAGAATTAATTGAAACAAAGGCAGTGAATTTCAACAGAAATATAGTAATGAAAAGGTTAATGAGATCATTATTAATCATAAGACAATCTCTTCATGTGTGTTGAATTTTTTTTTTTTTTTGTTGCAGGTCATGTCGATCCTGGTGAGAAGGAATTTGACACAGCATTGCGAGAAACTTATGAAGAAGCTGGACTTGATAAAACCCAAATGATACTTGATGAAACTTTCCATATAGAAATATTTTACCCTGTGAAAGATGCTTCTAAACGTGTTATTTATTGGTTGTCACAAGTCAAAGATCCCAATGTGAAAGTGACCCTGTCTTCCGAACACAGTGATTTCAAGTGGTGTTCCTTGAAAGAAGCTCTTGATATCGTTGAATTCCATAACACCAGAGACATTTTTAACAAAGCCACAGCTCATTTGGAGAAGAAATCTGCATAGTATATGTGCTGGTGTGATGCAAGATTTTGAAGTTGAATTAAATAATCAAAGAAAGAATGAATTGCCAAACCAACTTAGTAATTTGTCAAACTCTTAACTTCATCTTTAATGACAAAAAATTGCTTGATATTTACATCTAAACTACATTTCAAATGGTTTGAATATAGACCTACCGAACAATTATCAGAGATGAAACTCATCAAAATGGAGTGCAGATAAAAATAATACAAATTTTCATATCTAAAATTTAATAGCCTGAAATGGTTTTAATAGCAACTCTTCTCAAATATTTAAATATATAATATGATTTTTAATAAAATATCTTTTAAGCTATAGAGTTGAATTTTTAACCCTTCCTTTATACTTTATATAATGACATTGGTAGGACTTAAAGTGAAACTAGTTTACAACCGACATTATCAAATACATTCAATGCAAAAGCGTAAAGTGATGGCCTAAAGAGGGCTTCTCTGCTCTCTCTCTCACTCTCTCTCTCTCTTCTCTCTCTCTCTCTCCTGCTCCCTCCTCACCCCTGGTCAGGCTACATTTGATATCTGCCCTACTTACTGCTAGGAAGTGCATTTGACCTTATATTTTTAATGAAGCAAGCAGAACGAGGATCTTCGTCTTGTGGGAAAAGTGGTGGGGAAAAAATACTCTGCTCTATTACAATTTTTGGTGAAATGACCGACAATGTTGTGATCAGGAACCATTACATTTATTGTTTTGTGAGTCCAGAAGTGACCTCACCTTCAAAATCTGAACACTGTTCACACACACACACACACACACTCTACTGCAACAAACTGATAACATTCACTATTCAAAGTGCTTAGCTTATATTTGTACTTAGGTTTTTAAACAAAGACACCAATTATCAGCTTATTGAGGCCAGTGTGTATATATGCATAAGCTGTGTGTGTGTGTATGTTTGTGTGAATAGATACATGTATGTATATCATCATTATCATCATTGTTTTAACATCCATTTTTCCATGCTTGCATGCTTCTGATGCTATTTGTAGGCCAGGTTTCCTCTGCCCTGTTGCCTTTTGTGTTGCCAACCCTCACTGGTTTCCAAGCAAGGTGTTACTTCCCCATGGCCACACATGTTTCCATGGAAAATTGGAAATAAAGGACAAGACCTTTTATGATGGTGTTGTGGCAAGAGCCATTGACGCCCTTGTGGGTTTGGAAGAATGGATTAATCCGACTCTCATAAAGAATGGACTAACCTGACTCTCATTAAGAATGGACTAACCTGACTCTCATAAAGAATGGACTAATCTGACTCTCATAAAGAATGGACTAACCTGACTCTCATTAAGAATGGACTAACCTGACTCTCATAAAGAATGGACTAATCTGACTCATAAAGAATGAACTAATCTGACTCTCATAAAGAATGGACTAATCTGACTCTCATAAAGAATGGACTAATCTGACTCTCATAAAGAATGGACTAATCTGACTCTCATAAAGAATGGACTAATCTGACTCTCATAAAGAGTAGCCATTGACACCCTTGTGGGTTTGGAAGAATGGACTAACCTGACTCTCATAAAGAGTAGCGTATTGGTTGAGTCAAGGGAGTCATTGAAAGTTTGTGGAAGTTGTTGAGAGTTTGTATTTATTGAAGTATCGTGTTTAGTGGAGTAAGTTAAATAATGTTGTGTGAAAACAGCTGTGTTTATCCCTGCTACATGAAATCTGTAAATCCATCGTATAGAAGGATACAGAAGTGGTGACAAGTTTATTCGAAGCCTCCATCGGATGTTAACATTTTCTTTTGATACCAAATCAAAGAAAAATTAGTTAACCTGGAAGACTTATCAACATCCGTTGGTGCGCTTGCAACTGCAACAACAGTTACAGCATCAATTTCAATTACCACAACAATATCAACACTTGCTGGAATTAATGTTGAAGTCCAGAAATATTTCAAGTTTGCTCTCACCAGATAGCGCAGCAAACACAATTTCAGAATTTAGTTATAACCCAGAAGATGGTATTACTTTTACTGCATATTTCCAAAGATATGAAGAAATTTTCAGTGAGTAATGCAAAAATTAGATGGACAATGAAAAGGTACAACTATTTTTAAGCAAATTAGCCCCTGCCAAACATGAAAAAGACTGTAACTACTACATTCTGCCAAATTTGTTTCAATGAAACAAATTGTTATTGAAAATTTTCAGAGAAGTTTCCTGGGAGTGTTTGAATTTAGTAAAACAAGATGATGAAGATTTTGTAACCTATGCCAGAATCATCAACTGAGAATGCAAAAAATTCAAACTAAAAGAATTAGCCCCAGACATGTTCAGATATCTAATTTTTGTTTAAGGGTTAACTGCAAGTAAAGATGCAGAGATATGTGCCCAGATATTGATAAAATTAGAACAGGAACAGGATTCAATACTGCAGGCATGACAGAGGAATGTCAGAGAATTATTAATCTATAACATGGTGCAAATAAAATTGGAGAAAAGGATTACTCACACATACATGCATGTCAACCTCTAACAGATAAGGGGGAGAAAATGAAGATAAAGACCCAATCCAATCTGTGGGTGCAGAGCTTTACATTTTAAAAATAACTGTCTATTTAAAAATGTTTAATGTTTTAACTGTCAAAAAATCAAACCTAAAAGCTCACTTTGCAAAACAGGAAAAAACAAAGGTCAAACGGAAAAAAAACTCTAGGAAGGTTTTCTCAACTGAAAGTCTAGGTGAGGCTCACAAAACAAAGTTCATAAAAATTAATAATGTGAATGTGACGCTACAGCTAGATACAAGCAGTGATATTACAATTATTAACACTGGCACATGGAAAAAAAAATAGGAAAGCCTACATTAAAGGAAACTTCAAAAATTGCAAAAAGTGTCACAAGAAAAAAAATTATATTTTTGGGGTGACATGAAAACTGAGGTTACATTTTGGGTTAAAACCTTGAAAGCAAAAGTTTTTGTGTTAAAAAATGTAACAAACTTGTTTGGTACTGACTGGGTGGAATTGTTTAATTTGTGCGACCTCCCCATAAATCTGTTCAGTAAAAATATAAATAGCTTTTCCTCCAGTAAAAACTCATTGCCACATGGTTGAGAGGGAATCATATATAAATTGGTTTCAAATTTTGGCACAAGGCCAGCAACTTGGGAGCAAGGGGTAAATCAATTGCATCAACCCAGGCACTCAAATGGCCCTTATTTTATTTACCTTGAAAGGATGAACAGCAAAATTGACCTCAGCGACCTCTGAATTTAGAATGTAAAGAAAGACAAAATGGCATCAAGCATTGTACCCAGTGTGCTAACAATTCTGTTAGCTCACTTGGTCTGTCTGTTGATCTATCTATATGTATATGTTAAGGGGATGGAGTGAGCAACTCATTTATTGCATAATGTGACAAAAATTTCATAAGCATGTCACAGTTAAAATAAATAATAAATACTGATACATCGTAAACTGCAAATGCAGCTTCACCTGTCAAGAAATGAGGTAAACAAAGAGAATAAAGGGAAAGCAAACAAACAGCTGTGTGTGTGTGTGTGTGAGGCACAATGGCCCAGTGGTTGGGCAGCGGACTCACGGTTGCACGATCGCGGTTTCGATTCCCATACCGGGCGTTGTGAGTGTTTATTGAGCAAAAACACCTAAAGTTCCACGAGGTTCTGACAGGGGTGTTGGCGATCCCTGCTGTACTCTTTCACCACAACTTTCTCTCACTCTTTCTTCTGTTAGCCTGTTTGCTTAGCCAGCAGGGTGGCATCATTTGAAGGCTAAAACAATGCTAAACACATTGTGACCAGCGATGTGTAGCAACATCTGATAGCCTGGTCAGTCATGGTGATATATATATATATATATGGGGGAGGGGAGAGACAGACAGATGAGGTGGTGCTGAAAAGTTCCAGGCATTAAGGGTATTGTGAAAAGCCTGATTGGAGACTCTGCCTTCCAAGTTCTTTTCACAGAACTTAGAAAAGCTGAAGGATTGCTGCAATAAGTGTTCGAATCTGAGAGGAGAATATGTTGAGTAAAATCATAATTAACTGATCTTCCTGTATTTTCTTTTCAGCACCTCTTCATAGACAGACAGACAAAGATTGGCCCAGGTCATGATATAGATGGATACATTTATATATAGATGCAGATATCTGTCTACACCTATCTATCTTATATATATATATATTATTTAAAAGCAGCAGAAATTTAACAAAATTTAACATCGGACAGTTTTGTTCTATTTTAACAAAACTGTCCGACGAACAGGAACGTGAAACTACGAGTAACAGCTTTTGTTAAATTTCTGCTGCTTTTAAATAAAACATATTACTCTACTTCTGGTATTTGAGTACTCTTTTTTTCCACCTTGTTTCACATTTATGTGTTTACTCTGGTATATATATATATATATATATATATATTATATAGAGGGCATTACTATACATAAATGCCACATGCTAGGAGGGACTCTTAAAGTCAAAACTACCAAAATAGATAAACACACTGTACCAAATAAAACTCTTGAAGCAAGTCATTTAAAAACAGAATTTAGCTGCATATCACCATGATTTCATAATTAGTGCAGTAATGCACTTTTTAATCCTCAGTGCAAGCATAATTCAAGATTTATAATGAATGAACAAAATCAATATACCAGACAAACAACCAATGTATCCAACATAGCATATAGAAATGTTCACCTTTTACACGTATGTAAATGGCGGGCTTTGTACATATATATATATATATATATTATATATATATATATATATATATATATATAGTAAAAGCAATTAAGATTCAAGTCATTTCTATTGAATTCACTTGAATTCACTTAGATGCACCAGAAAACTATATGGTATTAACCATGCAATAATGTGGGGTGATTATAAACGAGAAAAAAGCAACAAGAATGGATTAGTTTTTCAGTACAATTGTTTCATACAAAGACAAGCTTTATTAAAAAGCTGCAGCTTTTAATAAAGCTTGTCTTTGTATGAAACAATTGTACTGAAAAACTAATCCATTCTTGTTGCTTTTTTCTCGTGTATATATATATATATATATATATATATATATACATATAAGGTGTGGTTAATAAACTGTCTGTCGTCTAGATTATGCAAAAATGAAAATGATGCTGACATTTCATTTTAACAGATATTTTTACCAGAAATTACATAAAAATATCTTGAAATACGAAAGAGTAAATTTATTCAATAAAATCACCATTGGTTTCAACTACAGCCTCCAGACGACTTCGGAATCTTCTGCAACTCTTCTGGATGGTCTCCTTGTTCGGGTTGGTGAATGCTGCCACAATTCTTGCCTTCAGTTCATCTTTGGTGTGACAAGGAGTTTTGTTGGTCTCTCACTCAACTGCATCCCACACATAATAATCAAGGGGGTTGCAATCTGAGGAGTTAGGTGGCCAGATGTTAAGGGTAATGTGGTCATAGAAATTGTCTGACAGCTATGACTGTGTTCTCCTGCTTGTGTGGCATGGTGCAGAGTCCTGTTGCCAGAAATAGGGTCTTCTAGCAGTCACCCTCTTCACCCAGGGCAGCACTACCTCCTCCAGGTACATGATGTAGGCCTGTGTTGAGTCTGAGGTCATGTGGGAAGATGAATGGAGACATAACATTACCATCACTCATGATCACTCCAAACACCATGATGTTGACTGGATGTTTGATTTTCATCACTCTCAGCACATGTCCTCAGATTGATACCCAAACACTCTGAAATGTTTGTATTGGAGCTTCTAGCACAAATGCCAAGCAGTACAGTATGTCGTGTCCAAATTTCTGGCAGAGTGAATTGCATCATGATGCCGTTTTTCTCAGACAGTGCCCAACTGACCCTATTATACTGTGTAGTCAACAAAATAAAATAAAAAATTTGCATGCATCATGAAATTAAAATGGTGACAATTTAGCCATCACTTTCTGTAGGTGTATGTATATATATGTAAATATAATATGTGACAATTATTCAGTAGCCATGATAAAACTCCAAGTTTCAGATGCCAGGGCGGAAACCCACGCCGCCATCTCTTCAGTTATCCGGCCATCGAAAAAATACTATGAAAATGACCGTTATTAAGACAAAAGAGCTATTAGAATGACCCCTAAGTAAGGGGAGGGAATAAAGGTAAGGGAGTAAAAATGGTCATAGTATTCACGTAAGTGCACATGTCCATAACTACACATGCGTGCCCACACACCCACGTACATGCGCCTATAAGTATATACTCATCCACCCTCACTTGAAACACACACATGCTCACCTGCACATTCGCCAAAAAATATATACATACCTGCACACACACTCACAAAATAAAATTTAACACTTTCCAACAGAAACTGAAAAAAGATATCAATTACATAAAAAGTTCCCAAAAAAAAGGCACTTTTTTCCGATAAAACCAAGAACTTATATCTAGTAGAAAACAGCACATATTCACGAGTTCTACACAACAGCATCATCAATAATTACACCAAGGCTAGTGGGTGCTTTTTACGTGCCAGTGGCATGTGGGCCAGTTAGGCGGCACTGGCATTGACCACGCTGGTATGGTGGTTTTTACGTGTCACTAGCATGGGAGCCAGTCCGACGGCACTGTCAACGATTATGCTCAAATGGTGCTTTTTATGTGCCACCAGCACTGGCACAGGTGCCAGTCAGGCAGTACTGGCATTGGCCACAACAATAATTTCACTTCTCAAGCACAAAATATTGCCCAACAATTTAAGGGTACTCTTAAATGGGCTGGTTATGCAACACTGGCATATGTTATGGCCATGATTTCACTTGGCTTTCTAGGTCTTCTCAAGCACAGTATATCTCCAAAGGTCTCAGTCGTTTGTCATTGCCTCTGTGAGGCCCAGCGTTTGAAGGTCATGCTTCACCACCTCATCCCAGGTCTGCCTCTTCTACAGGTTCCCTCTACTATTAGGGTGTGGTGACACTTCTTCACACAGCTCTCCTCATCCATACATAACACATGACCATACCAGTATACTGTCTGACAGCTATGACTGTGTTCTCCTGCTTGTGTGGCATGGTGCAGAGTCCTGTTGCCAGAAATAGGGGCTTCTAGCAGTCACCCTCTTCACCCAGGGCAGCACTACCTCCTCCAGGTACTTGATGTAGGCCTGTGTTGAGTCTGACCATATCAGTATAGTCATCTCTCTTGCACATCACATCTGATGCTTCTTATGCCTAACTTTCCTCTCAGGTTGCTTACACTCTATAGTGTATGCACACACATCCAGCAGAGCAAAGAAGCCTCGTTTCTTTCAAGCCTACATGCCTCAGCAGTCACAGCCCATGTTTCTAGTTCTGGTAGTGACTCAGCTATTAGAGCAAGGTCATCAGCATAGGGGAGCTCCCAGGGGCACCCTGTCTTGAATTCCTCTGTTATTGCTTGGAGGACTATGATAAATAAGAAGGCACTGATCCTTGGTGGACCCCTACTCCTACCTGGAATTCTTCACTATACTCACTTACAGAAACTGCATTCTAGGCCAGATTCAAAATGTGACAGGAACACTAGGTCCAGTTTATTGCTATGCAAAGTGACTATTTTGAAGGAGACGATGTTAAAACTTAGGTAAATAAGCACACACGTGTGCTTTTGTTTACATCCCCTCATAATTCAGCAGTTCTGCAAAAAAGACCATTAGAATAAAGTACCAGACTTTAAAAAAATAACAAATATTGGGGGTCAATTTGCTCAACTCAGACCGTCGAGATACTCCAGCATGACCACAGTCCAGTGACTGAAACGGGTAAAATATAAAAAGATAATGCAAAAATTTTCTGCCCACACATCGACAGCAATGTTGCATTCAACAGAAGATTTTTCTAGGTCAAGTGTGATGTACTTTTGTGATGGTGGAAATGGTAATGGTCAGTAGTAGCAGCATCATCCAAAATATCTGCCTCGTGTCAAGCTTTAATATAACCATAAATAACTAGTTCTAAATATTGACTCAAATACTTGACTGGTGGCATGTTACTTTATGGGCCTGTAAGATGCAGGGATGAGGGAGGGATGAAAGCCTCCCAGACTCCCGGTGAGATTTTGTCCAAGGACAACTTTTAATAGCAAGGTTTAGAAAAAAAATTTTTAATTTTTCTAACAGTTGCAGAATAAAGTGAAAGTAAAATCCAGAACCTCAGAAGTCTCTCTCTCTCTCACACACACACACATGCGTGCACATATATATGTGTGTGTGTGTATAAGTGTGTGTTGAGGCTCTTGGAGTTGAATTGATGGTTCTTCCTTTGTTCTTAATTTATTGCTTTCCTCTTCTTTTTCTTTCCTTCCTCTTTTTCCATTTTTTATTTGAGTAATTAAATAAAAAAAAATTTTATATACAAATTTACACACACACACATATATATATTTCTTTATTGCCCACAAGGAGCTAAACATAGAGAGGACAAACAAGGACAGACAAAGGGATTAAGTTGATTACATCGACCCCAGTGCGAAACTGGTACTTTTATTTATCGACCCCGAAAGGATGAAAGGCAAAGTCGACCTCGGCGGAATTTGAACTCAGAACGTAACGACAGACGAAATACCGCTAAGCATTCCGCCCGGCGCGCTAACGTGTCTGCCAACTCGGCGTAGACATGGCTGTAGGAAGCTTGCTTCCCAACCATATGAGTCATGGGGTTCAATCCCACTGCGTGGCGCCTTGGGCAAGTGTCTTCTACAATACCTCGGGTATTTGGTAGACGGAAACCAATAGAGTAAAGAATAACAACCTTAATTACAATCGGGTGGAGGAAAATATTTTGGAAAAAATACCTGTCAACTGCCTGCTTCGGACTCAGTCATAAGAATGCTGACTAATTTTTACACTTGAAGATAATGCAACTATACATAATCACGATGCAATACTTGCATTGTAATGAGTTTAAACAGGTGTGGAGGGCTGTGTGATAAGCATAGGCACAGGAGTGGCTGTGTGGTAAGTAGCTTGCATACCAACCACATAGTTCCTGGTTCAGTCCCACTGCGTGGCACCTTGGCCAAGTGTCTTCTACTATAGCATCGGGCCGACGAAAATCTTGTGAGTGGATTTGGTAGACGGAAACTGAAAGAAGCCCGTCATATGTATAAGTATCTATGTGTGTGTTTGTCCCCTCAACATCGCTTGACATCCGATGCTGGTGTGTTTACGTCCCCTTAACTTAGTGGTTCGGCAAAAAAGACCGATAGAATAAGTACTAGGCTTACAAAGAATAAGTCCTGGGGTCGATTTGCTCGACTAAAGGCAGTGCTCCAGCATGGCTACAGTCAAATGACTGAAACAAATAAAAAAAATAATAAATCAACGAGAATTCATTTTACCCCGGTTACTAATTTGCCCCCACCACCACCACCATATATGTATGTGTCTGTGAACCGCCACCACCTCTTGACAACCGGTGCTGATGTGTTTACGTCCCCGTAACTTAACGGTTCGGCAAAACCATCCCACAATAAGTACCTGGCTTTTAAAAAATAAGTATGGGGGTCGATACATTCGACTAAAAACTCTTCGAACCGTTGCCCCAGCATCGCCGCAGTCTAATGACTGAAACACGTAAATATATATATATATATTACCTTACAACTACTTTCATTTTTGTTTGGCAACCGGCGAAGTTGTGTGTGTATGCATATTACAAACATGCATGTATATTTGTAATATAAATTAAAGATAAATACTTATATAATGTGTATTTAATGGAAATTAAATATATAGTACATACACTTTATTTTAAATATACATTCATTATACACACACACACAATGTCCATACGATATAAATATATTGTGTGTATATGCATCTATCTCTTATCTGTGTGTATGTGTGTTCGAGGGCGTAAGTACGCATTCCAGGGAGTTTCAGAATAGAGATGTCCCTACCTCCTGTTCCTTGAAACTTCTGTGGAAATATAATAAACAAAATCCGAAGGAAAACATTTTTTAATACTTTCTGGTTAATAATTCAAAATAAACACATTCCGTTAATTAGTGACTAAGTCCTTAGAAATCAGAAGTGAATGAAACGAGATGTTGGCGTTATATTTTCCCAAATGGAAGATAATTTACATTTTCGGTGAATTTGCTAGTTAACCGCAAAGTCTCTTTAGCGATAATACTGTTTCACTTTCATCACTTTCTTAGCATTTTTAGTTTTCTAAGAAAAACGTACTTCCCCCTCCAATTTGCAACGTGCTTGTCGCCTCCCCTTCCCTCTCCCTAATACCTCTCTATTACATCAGTGCCCTCCGACTGCTACCACCTCAGCGTGTATAGTCGCTCTTCCTCCCTCCGCTCCTCATTACAATAATGCTATTTCGTTTTCTCGGAAAAAAGTTGGCTGTGTTATAAATGGACGGAGAACCATGTGTTACGAAGCACAGCTGTCGTCTCCGTCTTCGACATCGTTTTTAGAAACATGTCTCCGTCTTCCTGCTGTTTGAAGCTATACAACTCGTGTTTAAAACACGGGGAGAAAATCACAAAGAAAGCGCAAGGTAACACTACCAAGCTGGATTACAACAAGCAAGTTGCGGAGGACTTCGGAGGTACAGAAGCTGCAACAGGTAACCAAGCCACGGAGATCGATACTACTGCGACTACGACTACTACTATTACTACTACTACTAATAATAATAATAAGAGGATTCGGGGTTACGTTCAAACAAGTTCGCGATGGGAATCAAGTGCTCCTTTATCGCTGCCCCAAGAATCCTTTAACGATCTTCACGTTCTTTCTTACAACGAACAGTGTTTACATAACGGAAAATGGTTTTACGAATCCATCAGTAATGCGGATGCGAAATCTTTGCTTCAGAATTCTAAACACGGAACATTTCTTATACGATTTAGTTCGAGTTCAAAATATTTGTATTCTTTGAGTGTCAGTTCGAAGCAAGGAGTTACAAGCGTCAGGATCGCATACAACAAAGGAGAATTCCATTTAGACTGTGATGAAAGGTTAGAAAAATATATGCCTCATTTCAAAAGTATCATAGACCTTGTACAGTTTTATTCCAACCGACGAAACCCGTGTCTCTTAAACAACGGGCATCGCTGTGTGTGGGTTGACTGCAACAACAAGAGGTACAATTCTTCGGAACTTACTACACCAAAATTACATTCAGTTCCTTCTTTGGCACATTTGTGTCGACTTTCTGTAAATAATTATTCATTGGAACAAAACCGAAATCTTACTGTTTCATCAAAGGAGGATTGGAGAGACTCGCTAGGTTTGCCAAAGTTTCTTGTGGACTTTATGAAGAGTTATCCATTTGTTTTGTAATAATGTTTATTTTTGTAAAGTTATTGCATTGTATTTATAATTTTGTTAATATTTATTATTATAAAATACTATTATTTTTTCAAAAAAACAAACAAATATCGTTTTTCTTTTTTCCTATTTGTAATTCAATGAAAGTAAATGCTGATAGATTTCTTCAGTTCCGAAGATGAATTTTTGTTTCAGTTCTTCGCTCAACTGAACTGCCCAAATCCATTGAATTAGTGACTTAAAATTCTCTCAGACACACGAACGCTTAAGGTCAACCTCAGACAAAATCAGAGTGACGGGTTCAAAACTGTCTCTTCTCACTAGAAATATAACCAAATTGACTGGTTTTTATATCTCCCGTTTCTCCCCGATTCGATAAAGATGTTGAAATTAGAAATTAGAAATTAAACAACGACGAAACAGAAAACTACATAGAAACAATATGCCATCTCTCCGAAGGTCTACAAAGAATCTAAAGTATTTCTTGTTTATAAAATATCCATCGTATAAAACAGTAATTAAGTCAGTTTAATTAGTCTTAATAATTACAAACGCCACCCGAGTGGAATCACCACGGTAATTAACTTGAGTTTAACGGGTGTTGGAAGTCGCCTAAGTGATTAATTTGCAAATTGGGTGAAGAATCTAGTAAAAAATTGCCGTCGTTTCTTTGCGGCCCTTTCTGGCTTATACTGGAGGGCATTATTTACCAACAGATCCGATAACCTGGCCCCAGTCTATGAAAAGCTTAAGTCGAGGCATAATCTTATAAAATGCACCCGATTTATGTCGTGCAGCTCTGGGTGAACGAGACCAGAATATGATGAATGCCAAAGGTAACATTTGACCACTTGTCTACACTCTGCGTGCTTGTGGTTACATGCACTTTTCAGGTTCTAAAAACTTGGATTTATGTCTGTGAAAATATGTAAGTAGATGTTATAAATACATGTAAATATTTAAATGTTGTAAATATATGCATGTTTGTGTGAGAATATATATATATTAATAAGTTGGAGCTTCAGGAATAAGTTTTACTTGGTTATATTTTATTTTTGGTATCATTAAGCAAAGATGTATCTGTGATAAAAAAAAAGTTCTCCACAAATGGTTTCAACACTGTTTTAACAGAAAGATTTTGAAATAGTATGTGACCTCGTGTGTACCGTTGGCGATTTTTTTCCTCTGTCTTCCCTTCTCCTATGTTTCTGACGAAGAGCTCCGCTCGAAACGTTAAACCCGCCTTTCCTGAGCGTCCAATAATACTATATTTGTTCCACGTCCTCGCGTTGTTGTGTTTTTTTGTGCTTTCTTGTTTGGATTAACTTTATATATATATATATATATATATATATATATATATACGCACACATACATACACACACAAATGCAATATTATAAATGCTTGTACATATTAATGATGCTTATGTGCCCATGAGCACATATATTGAAGCATACAGACCTCTATAACACACAAACCTTTAAAATATAGTTATGTGTATATATACAGAACCCACCTACCCACCCACAAGCATGTAGTAACATTAGCGAAGGTAAAGAATACGTACACCAGGTGGTTAGGGTTCCTAGCACCAACTACTCCAAGAGAGCCTTTTATGTTCCTTCCACAGAGATCAGCATCTCTTTTCGCAGCTGACCTTATATAAGCATGTGCTGGGGGAGGGTTATTACATTTACACTTTGACAGATCGTCTGCTGGCCTTGGTGCCAGTGAAATATCCCTGCTTGAGAAATGGGTATGGACTAGTGGTAGGAATTGCATCTGGCTGTAAAACAATGTTGTGATGATATATTTATCTGACCCATGGACATAAATGCTTGTGTGTGTAATATTATAAATGATTGCTGAGTTCTAATTCCACTGAGGTCAGCTTTGCCTTTACGTCCTTTGAGGTTCAGTTAAGCATCGGTTGAACACATGCTTATTGCAGGCTTTGTGCCAAATTTTGAATGGATCTATTCATATTTATGTATATGATAAATGCTCTATCTATCTATCTATCTATCTACCTACCTATCTACCTACCTACCTATCTATCTACCTATCTACCTATCTATCTATCTACCTATCTATCTATCTATCTACCTCTATCTATCTATCTATCTACTTACCTTCCTACCTACCTATCTATCTATCTATCCATCTATATATATATATATATATATATATATTTTAATTACTGGTGAAGACCGGTTTCTAGAGCTACCCTGGGTTTCTCGCCATAAAGGGTACCTTTTTCTGACCCTAAAACCTGTTGGCCTATGGCCTCTTCAAAATATGGAGGAAACGGTACAACAATGGGGATTATCTCCTTTCTGTGCTGGTCATTGGAAAGGTACCCTTTATGGCAAGAAACCCAGGATAACCCTAGAAACTAGCCTTCACCAGTAATTAATATAGACAGCTCTACTTAGAGTGTACTTCTTCTCAGAATGTATGTTTTTCTATTAAAAAAAAACCCCAAAACGATTATATATTATATACATACGTGTATATATATATACATACGTGTATATATATATATATATATATATATAACTGCACGCACACATAGTTGAATTGTTCATTTCGCCAGTGATTTGATAAGCTAACTTTATTTGCAAAATACCCAATTGTTTTGTGTAATACTGACTCTATATATTAATACAAACTTACATAGTTTTTAGCATACTGCAATTAATATTTCATGGAGAAGGCTGCAAAACAGCCTTAATCCTAAGGAAGTAATGTTAAAAAATATATATTTACCTATAATATGCATGTGTATATGTATATATGTATACACACACATATATCTATAATATATATATATACCAGCTGGATGTTATTACTGCCACCAATCCTTGACTGTTTTTCAAATGAGCGATTTCTTATCCCGCATGACTTCAACGGTAATCAGATTTGTTGACAGGCAACTGACAAGAAAACCACTCCACACTTGTGGGCTGCAACTTTCCTGGAAACCAGTGCAAATGTAAACAAACACACCATTAAGTAAAGTGTTGTAGAAAAATCAAGGCTATACATCAACTGGTTAAGAAAGCATAGATTCTGTTTAGTTGACTGAAAAACTGCACCAGCCTAAATTTGCATCTTGAAAAAATTTCTGTTGTGAAATTAGAAGGCACCCCTTCTCACCAGATTAGATACAGTTAAGCACATAATGGCCTGCTCCTCACTTGCATTCATATAGATTTCAACATCCTCTAGATGACACACACACCCAAAATAAAACCTTATACACACAACATTAAAAATATTTTTTCATCTGTAGCTTGAGCTTTTTTCTTGCCCACTTCATTCAAACCTTTTAGTTTAAGGGACATGGTTTCCAAGAAGGGAATTATCCCTCTTCCGCTTCGAATATTTACTAACGTTTTTTTCTTGTATTTTCTCAGTGATTGTATTATATAAGCCTAACGATTGATGGATTGTACACATCACACTTTATATAAGTTCAGTTCATATTTTATCATCAACCACCCCTCCTTCCTTCTACCCTGTTCATTATATTCATCTCCACTACCCCATCTCAGACCTTGCCTCACTCCATTCTTCTTGCAACTTCTTTCCACCCACCCCTCATGTGCTTCCCTTCCTATTCAGGTTTATTCACCTTCTTGCACATTAAGAGCTCACCCTAACACCCCCCCCCTCAATCATCTTCATCTCCCTTTCCTGCTCCTCTCGGATTACCTGCTGCCATATAATACAAAGTAGACCTGTATCTCCTCTACAGCAAAAAATTTAATCCCACCTCTTTTTTCATAGTTCTGAACACTTAGCAGGATCTTAGTTTTGTGAGCTATGTGGGGTGACCTCACTGGTGCTGGTGCTTTGAAGAAATGCATTCAGTTCACTCAGTAAAGTGGTTAGTATTGAGAAGAACATCCAACCATTGAGACCATTGGTGCACAACAGTCTTCCAGCCTGTTGGATCCTGTTGAAGAATTGAAGGCATGGAAGACGGATGTTAAAAAATGATGATACATATATATATATAGATAGATAGATAGATATGTGTGTGTGTATAGAGATGTATGTGTTTTTATATATATATATTTGCATGTCTATGTGTGTATACACACACACATACATACCTCTTAAATCATTTCTCAATGAGCTGTGAGGGAGGGCAGATTGTGTCCTGGTAACAAAGCAAAACAAAAACCTAACAGACGCTTGCATTGTTTCATGATTTTCTTTTCTGTGTGGTTTTCAGGAATTTCATTCCTGGAAATGTTACAATGGAATTTCACATTCAGTTCACAAAAATTTTATGACAATACATTTATTTTAATTTAATGTCCTTATAAAGAAACGACATTCTGAGAATTTTAATTTGCATGGAAATTATTTAGTAAGACCACTAATTGCAACGAAGGTTAATTACTGGTTATTATTTGAATGAGTTTTCAGTGAGGGGAAAAAAGCTTGCTTATGCCTAAGCACTGCTTGATGCTAATATTAGTATAACTATGATAAAAGTAATTTTCATATAAATTCAAATAATTTTGGAAAGGAATACCATGAATGGATAAAAAAAAACACCAGATGAATTTGTCTGACAACCCAATATATACATGTGTGTTTGTATATATATCTTAGTGTGCATATCTATACATGCATATATGTATTATATATAGTTTGTCTTTTTTGATGAGTTCAGAATTTTATATATGTATATATATATATAAACTGGTGAAGACATGCATAGGCTTGAAAGAAATGAAGCTAGTATGATCCGCTGGATGTATAATGTCAGTGTGCTCACACGACAGAGTGTAAGCACCCTGAGAGAAAAACTGGATGTAAGCAGCATCAGATGTGGTGTGCAAGAGAGACGACTTTGCTGGTTATGGTCATGTACTGCGTATGGATGAGGAGAGCTGTGTGAAGAACTGTCACTCCCTAACAGTGGAAGGAACCCATGGAAGAGGGAGATCCAGGAAGACATGAGATGAGGTGGTGAAGCATGACCTTCGAACGTTGGGCCTCACAGAGGCAATGACAAGACCGAGACCTCTGGAGATATGCTGTGGTTGAGAAGACCCAGCAAGTAAAGTGAGATCACAGTCTACATCAGTGTCGCGTAACCAGGCCATTTAAAAAGTACTTTGAATCGTTGGGTGACATGCCGTGCTTGAAGAGACCTATTGAGTCCTACAAGCATTGAAAAGTGGCAGTTAAAATGAAGTTAATTATGATCTCTATGACATCCATTGAAGACAGTGAATTGGTTCAATATTTCTTTCCGACCGATTCTTTCAGTTTACTTAAGGTTGTTGTTGTTGTTGGTGGTGGTGGTAATGCCTCTGAGCTAACTCAAAACTTTCTGATGCAACCAGCTAAGACTGTGGATATTATCTAACCATCTCATTCTTCATTCTGGGTCTCCTGCTGGATGGTTTCGCATGAAGAATCCATTTGTGATTTGTTTTTGCAACATTCTAATCACATGTCCATAGTACTGGAGCTGTGACCCAATACTTTTGGTTTTTGGAAACAATGTTTTATCCAGAACCTGTTTGTTTTTCTTTTCTTTGCTTCTCCCACCATATCAAAAAATATATATATATATATCGCAAATCCGCAAGTACTTAGATATTTCAAAATTACAACTCTGGTTTTATAACGTATTCTAAAAAAACACTAACAAATGCTTTCTCCAAGAACCGACTACTTTCATTTTCATTTCAGTTCACTCGCAAAAATTTGCGTTTTTCTTAGAACATTCTGCTTTCATTTTAACATTCTACTTTCATTTTCCATTTCCTCCTCCCACTTATTATTCAAACTGGCAACACAAGAAAATCAGTACACCGGGCAAAATGCTTTGTAGTATTTTGCCTGTCCTTATGTTCTGGGTTCAAATGCTACCAAGGCTCAGTTTGCTTTACATCCTTTTGGGGTCAATAAAATAAGTACCAGTTGAGTGCTGGGGGTCGATGTAATTGACTTAACTTCTCGTCCAAAAAATTTCAGGCCTTGTGCCTTTAGTAGAAAGGATTATTGTTACTAAGGTGGTAAGCAAGCAGAATCAGTAGTGCACCGGACAAAATGCCTAGTGGTATTTTGTCCATTGCTGTATTCTGAGTTCAAATTCCACCGAGGTCGACTTTACATTTCATCCTTTCAGCATCGATGAAATACATAGCAGTTGAACATCTGTTGTCACCCATCTTTTATACCAAGACAAAATATGTACATAAGAGTACTCTCAATCAGTTAAGATGAAAGCCACTGCATGGTACTGCATTGGGGCATTTATTATTACTCTCTTTTACTTGTTTCAGTCATTTGACTGTGGCCATGCTGGAGCACCACCTTTAATCGAGCAACTCGACCCTGGGACTTATTCTTTTGTAAGCCCAGTACTTATTCAATCGGTCTCTTTTGCCGAACCACTAGGTAACGGGGACATAAACACACCAGCATCGGTTGTCAAGCAATGCTAGGGGAACAAACACACACAAACACACACACGCATATATATATATATATATATATATATATATATATATATATATACATATATACGACGGACTTCTTTCAGTTTCCGTCTACCAAATCCACTCACAAGGCTTTGGTCGGCCCGAGGCTATAGTAGAAGACACTTGCCCAAGGTGCCACACTGTGGGACTGAACCCGGAACCATGTGGTTGGTAAACAATATTATTTTCAGATTCCCTTTCAAGGTCGATAAGTTACACATTGGGGGTCATTGTAATTAACTAGTCACCCATCCACCCCAAATTTCAGGCCTTGTGCCTTTAGTAGAAAGAATTATTATTTTGGCCTTTCATCCTTTCAAGATTTATAGAATAAGCACCAGTTGAGCAAAAGGGCCATTGTGATCAACTTCCTCTACCCCTAAAATTCCTGGCCTTATACCAAAAATTAGAATTATCTTTTATTACATTAAACCTGTTTACATGCAAAACCCTGGCCACAACAAATACACATACACATTCTTTGTTTTGTCCTGTACTGTCCATAATGTTTTTCCTTAATGTAAGCCATTTGTGGTCAATAAAGAAATCATCATCATCATTATTATTAGTCAGGAACTGACCAACCCTGTTCTCAACTGGTCCAACATACAAATGATTCACCCAGTTTGTCATCTTAACAATAATAATAATTTAGTGGCATCAAGTACACTTTAGTGTGTGGTCTAACCCTAAATTTATTCAAATAGGTGTAATCAAAAGGAGACCCTGACAAATTTTCACTCCTTACTGCAGGCTCCTATTATCTCCCTTCCCTTTCCTGACAAGAATTGTCATTAATGCTTGTCTTTTTCCCTACATTATGTACGTACGTAGTTTTAAGTGATTAAACTTTCCATTCAACTCACTACATTCTTCTCCACTTAACTATATCCCCTTCCTTCTTGGCTCTACTGATGCCACACACCCATTTTGTCACCTACCTACCTCTACCATTTCCTTTACGGTCAATCCCCTTAACTTTTACACCCCCACACTTACTCTTTCAGCAATTGATTGGTCCATTACTGTATATTGCCCATCCGCTAATTGTCCCTGTTCACCTCATACTGCTACCAAGTGCATGTCGTCGGTAACAACTCAAAGACATTCCAGCAGCATGCACCGGTCTCTTTACAATCTCTTGACCTTCTTGAAACAGCAGGAAAATGACTTTCTTTTTCCCCCGCGTGTAAGGTTTATATATAAACAGTGTTGCTACTGAATACAACTCGTGTATAATCCAGTTACTAAGCAACTTAAACAATATGCTTTCTTTTTTTTTTTTTTCTTTTTTTTTCCGTGTTTCAGTCATTAGACTGCGGCAAAGGCAGCGTGCTGGCAGAATCGTTAGTACGCCGGTCGAAATGCTTTCCGGTATTTCGTCTGCCGTTACGTTCTGAGTTCAAATTCCGCCGAGGTCGACTTTGCCTTTCATCCTTTCGGGGGCGATTAAATAAGTACCAGTTACGCACTGGGGTCGATATAATCGACTTAATCCGTTTGTCTATCCTTGTTTGTCCTCTCTGCGTTTAGCCCCTTGTGGGTAGTAAACTCTGCCGCTGAGTTCAAATTCCGCCGAGGTCGACTTTACCTTTCATCCTTTCGGGGGCGATTAAATAAGTACCAGTTACGCACTGGGGTCGATGTAATCGACTTAATCCTTTCGTCTGTCCTTGTTTGTCCTCTCTGTGTTTAGCCCCTTGTGGGTAGTAAAAAAAAATTAGGTTTACTTGAAAAAATTTTGCCTTTTAAGTCTACTACTTGTTCCGTTTGTATCTTTTGCCACAACATTAAGTTATTGAGACGTAAACAAACCAACACCACTTGTCAAGCAATTGGATGAACACACACACACACACACATACACATGACAGTCTTTTGTAGCTTTCCAGCTACCAAATTCACTCACAAGGCATTGGTTAGAACTATAAAGAAGACACTTGTCCAAGGTACCATGCAGTGGAACTGAACCAGAAATCATGTGGTTCCAAAGAACGCAGCCAGTCCAGTGCCTGTTTGCTATTTATTTATTTTTTTAGCCATTAATTTATGGCTGTCCAGATTACATGCCAGAGACTAAACATTTCGTATATATATATATATATATACGACCGCGAGTCCGCTTCCCTAACCACTGGGCCATTGCGCTTCCACACACTATATATATATATATATATATATATATATATATATATATATATATATATATATATTATATATATATATATATATATGTATGTATGTATGTATGTATGTATGTATGTATTATGTATGTATGTATGTATGTGTGTGTGTGTGTGTGTACAGGGTGCGGCAGAAGTAACGCCCTTTTTATTAAGTAATTTTTACAGTACATTTATTTTATTTAGTAATTTTTTATTGTACAAAAATTTGTGGGTGTGTGGTAAGTAGCTTGCTAACCAACCACATGGTTCCGGGTTCAGTCCCACTGCGTGGCATCTTGGGCAAGTGTCTTCTGCTATAGCCCCGGGCCGACCAATGCCTTGTGAGTGGATTTGGTAGACGGAAACTGAAAGTAGCCTGTCGTATATATGTATATATATATAAGTATGTGTATATGTTTGTGTGTCTGTGTTTGTCCCCCTAGCATTACTTGACAACTGTTGCTGGTGTGTTTACGTCCCCGTAACTTAGCGGTTCGGCAAAAGAGACCGATAGAATAAGTACTGAGCTTACAAAGAATAAGTCCCGGGGTCGATTTGCTCGACTAAAGGTGGTGCTCCAGCATGGCCGCAGTCAAACGACTGAAACAAGTAAAAGAGTAAAAAAGTAAAGAGTACAGTAGTTAAAGAAATGAAAAAAAAAAACAATTAATGAAAATAAATTGCGGTAGTTTTAAAAAATTTATTAGATATTGCAACATCAAAACAAAAAAAAACGTAATTCATTATGATAAAAAGTTTAATCAACATCTTCAAAAACACTCCACTTCGTTTTGAGAACACTGCTGATTCATCAAATTGTTTGTTTTAATTTCTGAATTGTTTTCGGTTTGAGGGAGTGAACAAGATCTTTCAATACACCCACAAAAAAAAGTCAGATGGTGTTAGGTCTGATGATCGTGATAACCACTCAATTGCTCCACGTTGTCCTATCCATCTCACCTCAAAATTAAGATTGAACCATTCCTGAACGTTTTACTCATACCGAGGTGGTGCACCATCCCGTTGAGAGTAGAAAACCACAAAAATTATACAAATAAGAAAGGGTATTACTTTCACACGCCCACACACACACAACGGGCATCTTTCAGTAGTTTCTGCTACCAAATCCACTCACAAGGCTTTGGTCGGTCCGATGCTGTAGTAGAAGATACCCACAGTTGGACTCAACCCGAAACCATGTGGTTGAGAAACACACTTCTTACGCTACAACCATGGGATCTTTTCGGTGTGAACGGCAGTTTTTAACATAATTTCTTGGTAACTAAACACTTTTAAACTTCGTATACTGGTAGAATGTGTTTATAAAACATCTTTTTCTCTTGGCTTTATTGAGAAAATTATATGGTTTGTAAGATATTTGTTGTTTTTTTTTCTGCAATTTCAACCAATCAGTGACGTCCATTGAGGTGAAAACATTCTGTGCCGTATGAATATGTCCCTCGTTTAAGAAACAGATTGGGTTTATTTACATTTGTGAAGAAAAAAAAGATACCCTTCCCCCCACTCCTAACCCTAAGATAGATTGAAATGCAATAGATCGATACTAGGGTCATAATTATGGGTGACAATTTCATATGACACCGCTAGAAAAAGCTGCCGTTCAAACCGAAAAGATCCAAACCATGATTTGCATTTATCCACACAACCACGTCTGACGTCACTTTCTTACAACATAACAAAGTGAATGCCCTCCATCCTAAGGAGCGCTGCATCTCCGTAAAAGAACCATTATGATAGAAATTCCGATTGGTCAGAAGTAGCGCGCAGTGATTTAAAAATAATAATAATAAATGCCTATAAACGTATTTTAAAACACTCCTTATTTGTTACGATATTGAATTTCCCTCATCAGTATCTTTCTGAAGTCGTCTGTATGTATACTTATCTCGTTCTGACGTCATTATTTTATCGCGCCTACGTCATGTTTCGAGTGTTCCACTAAAACTGAAAGTTGTTTTTCTGTTTTTCGTTTTTATCTGTGCAGTTTACGCAGAGTCGTTTATAACGGACATAAATACTTTCCTTGTCAGAGGAGTTTTTTTTTTCTTTTTACTTAAATAAAGGATATGAAAAAGAAAAAAAAATGTTACGAATCGCTGAGTCAATCTCTCTATATATAAACGGCAAAATGTCTGTGTGTGTGTGTGTGTGTGTGTCCTTTATACAAATCCACAATTTTTCAGTTAGAGGGCTCGCACTTTCTATGGTCATTCAAAACTGTCCAAGGGTGGTCGTGCACATCTTTACATTTCCCCAGTCACCCCGCAAAGCCATTAAAAAATCAATGAAAGTGAATTTTTTGTGAATTTTCTATCCCAAACCCAATCAAAATGTCCGAAACTTGATAAGCTGGAAGCAGGATAATAATCTAATTCTACATTTTATTACATTCAAGAATATAAATACGTTTTTAAGCACAACACACACAGAGTCAAAAAGAAACACTACCTTTTACCAGCACATCAGGGTAGGCACTGCGTGAACGACAGTGCTCACTCTCCCTAGCATGAAGCTTCCTATCTCGGACATGTAAACATGCACACAACAGCGAAACACCGCGTCGCTGGAACTGTGAAGCGCACAGTTCTATACAAGGGTTTTTGTATCTTTTTCATAAACTAGGGGTAAGTTCCTGAGCTTAAGAAAGCTACTAAGCTTAAGGATTATATAATGTATAAGTATAAAGAAAGAATTTTAAAAAAAGGGGACGCATTATATTGAATGTTATTGATAATATCGAGTGGAAATAAACGGTGCTGCAGTTCCGCAGTGCCTATACACGAGTCGCCACAGCTGGAAAATGAAAGCCAAATAGAAAAGATGCTCAACCGCTTCTTCCCCAGAACATTTTTCAAAATTGGTCCCTTTCCAACAGTTTTTCTTTTTAGCTCTATAATTTCCTATATCAGTAGTTTTAAGTTTCATACATAATTACATTGTTACTGAAACATGATATTAATTAATGTAGAATACAATTAAGTAGATTATAACTAATGAACGTTATATAAAAAGAAATGAGTTTTAAATTATTTGATATGTACCATGGTGCCTTTTTTTGTGACGGCTACCTCTTCACTTAGGAAATGTGGTCATGTGATCTATGACTAGCGAGTCCGGCTTTAGATGAACAGATCCTACAGGACATGTCATAAATATTTTCAGACAGGCGTAGGAGTGGCTGTGTGGTAAGAAGCTTGCTTACCAACCACATGGTTCCGGGTTCAATCCCACTGCGTGGCACCTTGGACAAGTGTCTTCTACTATAGCCTCGGGCCGACCAAAGCGTTGTGAGTGGATTTGGTAGGCGGAAACTGAAAGAAGCCCGTCGTATATATATGTATCTATGTGTGTGTGTGTGTTTGTGTGTCTGTTTGTCCCCACAAAGTCTCTTAACAACCGATGCTGGTGTGTTTACGTCCCCGTAACTTAGCGGTTCGGCAAAAGAGACCGATAGAATAAGTACTAGGCTTACAAAGAATAAGTCCTGGGGTCAATTTGCTCGACTAAAGGCGGTGCTCCAGCATGGCCACAGTCATATGACTGAAACGAGTAAAGAGTAAAGACAGAAAAATGTCTGAGACAGAAGTTAAGTCATGGTCGCCAAGTGCCGTTGTCAAAATGGATTGTTCAATTCTTCATGCGTCAAATACTTTACAACCATTCGATCTTCCATCCACGGTTCTCAGTCTTCAACATTCACACTAAAAGACTTGAGGTTTCTTTTGATGGCATTCCCAAGACATTTCTTAGGTTTATATCTTGGACATTTGCCACGTTGCAACTCCTAATAAACAATTACTGCTTACTCCTTCATCCTTGGGAAGGTGTTCAGCGCAAAGCATTTGGTTGCGGATGAAGTAGCTTTGTTTCCTTCAAAGCTTATTTCTATTGTTCTCAGCATTAGCACTTACAAATTCATAATAGTCAATTGTCAGACGTAGATAAGTTACTCTCTCTCTCTTTTACTCTCTTTTACTTGTTTCAGTCATTTGACTGCGGCAATGCTGGAGCACCGCCTTTAGTCGAGTAAATCGACCCCAGGATGTATTCTTTGGAAGCCTAGTACTTATTCTATCGGTCTCTTTTGCTGAACCGTTAAGTTACGGGGACGTAAACACACCAGCATCGGTTGTCAAGCAATGGTGGGGGAGGGGACAAACACAGACACACACACACACACATGCATACATATATATATACATATATACGACGGGCTTCTTCCAGTTTCCGTCTACCAAATCCACTCACAAGGCTTTGGTCGGCCCGATGCTATAGTAGAAGACACTTGCCCAAGATGCCATGCAGTGGGAATGAACCCAGAACCCTGTGGTTCGTAAGGAAGCTACTTACCACACAGCCACTCCTGCATCTTTAACAGCCACTCCTGCGCCTTTAAAGTTCTGCTCTTTAACATAACATCTTAGGTTAAATTCAAGTCAGCAGAAACAAACCCATTTGCTTTCTTTTGTTTCCCGACCTACATCCAATTTTCAACAAGTATAAATACTGGACACTAAACAGAATTCTTTCGTTTGTCACCTTTGCCGAAAGAGCACCTGTCTCTTTCATCCAGTATTTCAGTGAAGGAACATGTCTTTTGCTTTCTAGCACACCTATCTCTCTTTTCTACCTAACGCTTGACCGGAGGTACATGGCTGCTGCTCTTACCACTAAAAGGATAGTAAAGATGCATAGTTCATGGATCCTGAGCTTGGTTTCCATGGTGATACCTCTGTCAGACCGCACTCACTTTCTGAGCCTTCCAAATGCTTTGCTGACATTTTCAATTCTCAGATTTATTTCAGAATCAATGGATCCATCTCTAGAGAGGGTGCTACCAGGGTAGATGAAAGAGTTGACTACATTCACTCTTTTACTCTGGAGGAAAATCTTAAGTTCAACACAGAGATGGCCTGGAGGCTGAAAGAATATGGCCTGATGTTAAGTCCAAAAGCAGTGCATGCTCTAGAGGAAAGGTTCTCAATGGGGGTGATATGTCCTCAGGAGGCCATTCGAAGCTTGAGGGGCGTTTTGGGTGCTAGGGGGAAATTAACAAGTAGTAGCCATATTTTCACATCTCTGCAACCCTAACCCTAACCCTAACCCTAACCCTAACCCTAACTTATTCACTTCAGCAGCTTTCCACGGACTCCAATGTTGGATAGTTTCTTCAGCAGGATTTTGTGGTCCATTCTGTCAAATGCCTTGCTGAAATCAAGGTATATGACATCAGTATTGGAGCCTTCTCCCAGAGCTTTTTAAAATGTCATCAAAAATGGTGCAGAAGCTGCGACAGGCAGTCCCTGCCGTCACGGAAACCATGTTGGTTTGGGTTCAGCAGATTGTTATCTTCGAGGAAATGGGTTATCCGCGATCTCACCACCCTCTCAAATACGTTAATGATATGAGAGGTGAGTGAAATCGGACGGTAGTTCGCTGCAAAAGATTTATTTCCCTGTTAGAAAACTGGAATGACAGACTGGGAAAGAAAATGATCAGGAATGTAGCCTGCGTTGAGTTCCTCTAGAGCTCAGCTAGAGGGAGTGCAATTTGATGTCGACAGTTCTTCAGGACAGTGGCAGGGAACTTATCGGGACCTACTGCCGAGTTGTGCTTGATCTTATTTATTTCTGTTAGGATATCAGGAGCACCAAAAGTTATGTCAGATATCGTTAGTTGGGGGTTTACATCACTGGTACTAGCCAGATCAATCGCATTAGCGTTACTGAAAACAGCAGTATTGTTTCTGCAGCATCTTGCACATGGATTTTGCATCATCACGTAGTGTTGTTCTCATCAGAGGACCAACAGTGGAAACAGTGACTTTGTGTTATATATATATATATATATATATATATATATGTGTGTGTGTATATATATCACGTGACCGACCAGACTATCAGATGTTGTTACACATCGCTGGTCACAATGCGATTCGCATTGTTTTAGCCTTTAAAAAGCGAGCAGGCCAACAGAAGAAAGAGCGAGAGAAAATTGTGGAGAAAGAGTACAGCAGGGATCGCCACCACCCCCTGCTGGAGCCACGTGGAGCTTTTTAGGTGTTTTCTCTCTCAATAAACACTCACAACGCCCGGTCTGGAAATCGAAACCGCGATCCTACGACCGCGAGTCCGCTGCCCTAAACCACTGGGCCATTGCACCTCCACACACACACACACACACACACATATATATGTGTATATATACATATCAGTGGCGAAGGGTGACCAGGAAGCTAGGGCATGCAAGCCACCCCACCCTGCCCACAGAGTTTTCCAACAGAGGTTCACCCAATTGATTACACCAGTTTGGGTGTGCCTGAAGGACAGCGCTGGATTAACCATTAAGCAAAATAAACACTTGCTTAGGGCATCAAGGGCAGGAGGGGGCACCACAGAAATGGTAAATGGTTTACGGCACAAAAGAAATCACTTTAAACTCGCTAAAATAATATTCGGGATGCCTTTATCTCTACTAAGTATAGATGCAGATGTGTTACCTAAGATTAATTTTAAGGATCTGATTCAAAGAATTTGCAATTCAAAAAAGTAGGAGGAAACTTTTCAAATAATTAATAAAGTGGAAATATACAAAAATAAACATTATTTTCCCTCTTACTGTTTTGTTTCACTTTGAAAAATAAAAAATTATTTTATGGTTTGTTATTGTTTGTATTTTGAATTACATAATCTTTTATGGGGGCACCAAAATCTTTCAAGTGCTTAGGGCCTCGACGGATCTTAATCCGGCCCTGCGATCATTATCATCTATCTGACCAATAAAGCGAGAGAACAATGACATTCAGTCACGATTTTCTATAAATAACAGCCAGTTTTTCACAGTAACAACGGAATTTTGAGGAAAAAACACAAACATTAGTCTTAAATACCTCTAAAAAGGTTGGTTGATTGTAATGTGGGAAAAGAGGTATTGCCGGATCTTTAAACAACAAAATACCCATCTACGAAAAGGAAGCGGTTAATTAATATACATTAATTCTTATACAAAGTCGACTTCGGAATAAGTAATAAAGGAAAACTATAAATAAACAACAACAACAACCAACAAAAACGGAAGAAATAAGGGTACTATTTAAGAAGAGTGGTCCCGGTGCGCGCACTCGCGCTAGCTAGTCGTGACTAGTCGATCATACAACGACTACCTAGCAAATTAAATGAAATACAAAATAAATAATTTTTTTACACAAAATAATTTGACGATCCTTCGGTATAAGTATACACGTGACTTTGTTTACATTTCTGAAGATAAGCGAAACCCTTTTGGCGAAACTTCGGTATAAGTACCGGATACATTTCAAGAAAGTGTTTTTTTTATATGGGGGGGGGGTTAGGGTTAGGGGGAGGGGGAGGAGAAAAGGGTTTCTGTTATCTTCAAAAATGTAAACAAAGTCACGTGTGTACCTATACCGAAGCATCGCCACCCTTTTCTCCCCCCCCCCATATATAAAAAAAAACACTTTCTTGAAATGTATCCGGTACTACCGGTACCTATACCGAAGTTACGCTAATAATTTTTTTAAACAAAGTAAATAAAACACAAAAACACAAAGTAAGGATCGACTAGTCACGACTAGCTAGCGCGGATGTGCGAGTACGCGAGTGCGCGCACCGGGACCCTAACTCTTCTTAAATAGTACCGAAATAAGAAAACCAAGTCATTAAGAAATGAATTAATGGATGAAATTCCTACAAACAACAGCAAACACTGAATAATGGAATTTTAGATTAAGTGAAAATAATCCCGAAAGAAAATATGTAAACAAAACAATCACGTGGCTCGCCTCATGGCTACCGTAAATGAAGTGAGATGAGATGTCGTGATGAGGAACATTGCCATTGAAGCAGGTTTCTTTCTGTAAAGTGTCAACGGGGCCGATTGAAGAGGGAGTCGACCAGGGATTTAAAAGGTGGAAGATCTGGCGTTAAAGAAAAGAATACTGAACTGTTCAATCGGAATTCTATAGTTTGTTGGAATAATTGTATATATGTGCTGTATTAATGGAAAGTCTCTGATATTCAGAGTTTTGTGACACTTGATGATAAATGTAAATATTTTTATGTATATTAACAGAGAGCCCGATTTGTTTACAATCCCAGTAAATGTGACATCCACGGGGGTACTGTAAACAAAGCAAATAAATTGGGGGTGGGGTTGAAATTAAAAAAAAAATTTTTTTGCTAAATCGTCATCTCTTATATCGAAAACTTATGAATCTGGAAGAAAAAAAAAAAAAAAAAAGGTATAGAGGAGTGAATTCTAAAGAGGTACCCATCCACGACTTGTGTAAGATTAGTAGCAGCAGAGGTGAAAACCGTTTCTACTACGAAGCGAAACAGCAGCCAATTCGGTTCCTCCTTAATGTAGCGTATCAGCTGTTTACATACATACATACATATGTAAATATATACATACACACACACTCACACATTATTAGTTGCTCATATTTTCGCTGTTTCGCGCGATATATAGTCTACAGTTAATCGAGAAATTCGAAAGGGTGTTAATTGCTGGCATAATTTCATTATATCTAGTCTCCACAACCCACGGAAACACCCGAAGTGAAATGTCTCGACCGTGTCGAGCTATACCGAAGGAATGCTTAAAACGCAATTAAACAAAACGCACCTGTCTAAGCGCTTTAAGTTTAGTAATTAAGACACGAATTTGACGCAAGTAATTAACCGGTGTTTAACGACACTGAGACTTGTTTGTAGCAAACATTCCTTGGACGCATGGTCTTTCAGGTTAGTATTGTTTGTATGTATATAATTACGTGTATGTCTGCTGTAATTATGAATTAGAAGCTATTAAGGGCTGAGGTATACGTGAAAGACAGTTAATAAAGTATTCGGTCAGCTTGTTATGGTTCAACTGTTCATGCCTGCAACAGACATTACGTTGTATGTGGAGCAGAAACCAAATCTGTGTGTACCTCATCTCGCCCAGTTTTACATAAATAAACACCTTATATGTAAAGTTAGTACTTAAAAGGATGAACGTTGTCTCAGAATCGAGATTTGTTTCAGCTAATGGTTGTAGTTCGAAGTTAAGTTTATGAAGACGTTTTTTAATGACTGGATCCGGTATTTCCCCATTTGTATGTATATTACTGTTTGGTCATTAACGTCCTTGAGGAAAGACATTGTAACGGGGACCACCCAGTAAGACTGATATTAAAAGGTTTACGAGATGAACATTTTAAAATTTAATCAGTCGAAGCGGTTAGTTCGGCTGGTAATCTTGTCGAAAGAAGTGTATGTATTAAACGTTCGTGACCTCCACCCTTATAAAACGGAAAAGCAAGCTATCAGGTTTTATATCCCAAAAAGATATAACAGTAATAAATCTTAGTTGTCATCTAAGTGAAATAATTTATTTGTAAATTAAATGTTCGTATCTACAACTATTGTGTTGGGTGTCAGTAGCTATCTCACTTCCGTTTTATAAATTAAAACGTAATTTTTTTTTACATAAATTCTTGTTTTTATAGTATGCTTTATTCACAAAACACCATATTTTACGTTCCTGTTTCGTACTGGAGTTCAAGAACCTTTAATATGCACACCCTCAGGAAGACAACTGTTTATTTCTTATGTTGCTCTGTTGTGTTTTTGAAGAAACAGCTACAAGTAATACTGACTTCCAGCCTCATCATCAGTCTGCTTGTCATGCCGGGGCTGTCGTGATTCAAGCCAGTTCTTATTAAGTGATTCTACCCTGTTACATAGATTAAGGATACCACGTTCTGATACCACGTTTCATTTTTTGGGGGCTTGCTTTCTGTGGTTGGATGTCCTTCCTATCGCCAGTCACAGTATACAGAGCACTGTGTGTATTTTTTCATGATACCAGCATTAAAAAGTTTATGTCTACTTCAAGACAAACGCGTCCTCTTAACCCCGTGTTGTCTCCGCTAGTGTGCTTACCACCTTACAGAGTTTCTTGGATAGACAGCCGAGTGGCACCAACACTAGTGGCGTCTCCTTGTACCTCATAGAATTAGAGTGTCCTCTCCACTCCATGAAGTGTTCTTTTACTGAGTTACGTGGTAATCGAGCAGTGTTTCATTTCCAATCTTCGTGGGAAAAACATCTGGCCAGGAGAAGATGTTACTTGGAAACAGATAAGAGCTGGAGACAGGAAAGGCATCTATCACTATGGATTCTGTCTGCCTTATGTCAGTGTGAAGAAGTGGGCGTTAAAATGATGATTGTTGATGATGATGACTATACATTTCTGTTTGAAGAAAGAAAGAATTTAGTCATAAAGCATTTAAATGGATTTATTACGGAAATGTGGTTCCTGTTTTTAAGTGGTTCTTTATTGATGATCCATCAATTGTCATTTTAATGTCCATTTTTCCATGCTTGCAAGGGGTGAATGGAATTTATTGAGGAAGACTTTCTGTAGATGGATGTTCTTCTTGTTGCCAACCCTCATCTCCATGCGAGGTAATCTTTCCCCATAGCCAGACATGGTTTTTACCTACATGACGGTGATACTCCATTACAACTATCACATGATATCAAGACAAGGACACATATATAAGTGTGTGTGTCTGTGTGTGTATCATCATTTAACATCCATATTCCATGTTGGCATGGGTTGAACAATTTGACTAAGGATCTAATGAACCAAGGACTGCACCATACACCATTGCCTGTTTTGCCATGGTTTCCATTCTGGATGACCTTCCTGATGCCAACCACTTTACAGTGTGTACTGGCTCTTTTTTTTGTGTGTGTATTGGAACTATTGGAGTCACCATGTAGCTTGCAAGTCATCAAGCCTTGGGATGGAGGGTGTTGTCTTTATGCGCTACATGTGGGAAAAGGTTGGAACGGGGCACGTTCTTGTTGTAGAAGGGTTACGAGGCTGAAAAATTCATGGGTTAACCAAGATGCTCTCATAGAATGTAACTAAATAAGGGTTATTTTTCAACATAGTCCCCTTGCAGTTCACACACTCCCATCCGTGTTGCAGTGCTTGGATCCTATTAGTGAAGAGGTTTTCGTTCTGTTAGTCAAAAACATCAATAGCAAATGTGATGCCACCATCACTCTGACACTGGTTCCTGGCCAAGTGTTTTTTTTCCTATCGGGGAACAGGTGATAGTCAGACGTGGCCAAATCAGGAGAATAGGGAGAATGATCAACCAGTTCAAAGCCACTGTTGTGCACAGCAGCCATTGAAAGCAAGGACTTGTGTGCTGGAGTATTGTCCTTGATGAAACAAGATCTCTTTCTTCAGTTTTCCTGGGTCTCTGGTCTTGATAGCCTTTTGTAACTGCCTCAGCAAGTTGGCATAATACTCTCCATTGATGGTGTGACCCTTGTCAATAAACATAGTTCCTTTTGCATCTCAAAAAAACTTAGGCTGTTACCTTCCTTGCAGGTGAAATGACCTTGGCCATCTTTGGAACAGGTGAGGAGGGGTGTTTCCACTCTACAGATAGCCTCTTTGTCTCTGGCTCAAGTGATGAAGCCAACACTCATCCTGGGTTAGAAAACATTCAAGAAAACCAGCTGCATCTGCCTCAGACCTTCCTACTAATCCACTGCTCATTTTGTGTCCATAGCTTGCACTAGATACACTGAATGGAATTTTTTCCTACACCTTTCCTACATACCAAGCTGGGCCATTTACCTGAAGTGGGTAGGATCATGTCTAGTTTCTTGTTTACTATGACCTTGATCTTTGCTAAGATAACTTCAAGACCCTTTGATTCCAGGTTTTGTTTTCTCACCTGGAATTTCTTTTCTAATTCTGTTACAGATTTAGCTATAAGAGCAAGATCATCAGCATATAATAGTTCCCATGGGCTTCAGTCCTAAATTCCTCTGTTATGGCTTGGAGGATGAGGATGAATAGGAGAGGAGTGACAACTAAGCCTTGGTGAACACCTACTTGTACACTAAATTCATCACTCTAGGTGACTCATGGCTCACTCTTATCTTACTAACTTGCTTTCACAAGTCATTTGTTTACCCCTAACTTCCTCAGAGCCCACCATATCATCCAGTGGGATACTCTGTCAAAAGCTTTCTCCAAGTCAACAATCACCAAGTACACTGGTTTATTCTTGGCCAAATACTTCTCTTGCAGTTGCCTAACTATAAAGATAGTGCTTCTCCTTGCCACAAAGCCAAACTGCATTTCATCTATTCTGATTCTGTTCCTAATTGGGCTGTAACTCTTTCCATAACTTACATGACCTTGTCCAGAAATTTCATACCTCTATAATCACTTCTGTCTTGTAGCAGCTGACTATAATGTTGCTATGCCAGTCATTGATGACGACACTTGAGGCTGAATAACCTGACTAACTCTATAGTTGACTACACTGTAGCCTACTCTTATTTCTTATTTCTTTATTGCCCACAAGGGGCTAAACAGAGAGGACAAACAAGGACAGACAAATTGATTAAGTTGATTACATCAACCCCAGTGCATCACTGGTACTTAATTTATTGACCCTGAAAGGATGAAAGGCAAAGTCGACCTCGGCGGTATTTGAACTCAGAACGTAACGGCAGACGAAATACCTATTTCTTTACTACCCACAAGGGGCTAAACACAGAGAGGACAAACGGATTAAGTCGATTATATCAACCCCAGTGCGTAACTGGTACTCAGAATGTAACAGCAAATGAAATACTGCTAAGCACTTTGCCCGGCGTGCTAATGTTTCTGCCAGCTCACTGCCTTGTAGCCTACCCCACCAGATATTTTAAGCACTTCTTTATATATTTTTAATTGCCTTATTTATTATACTGCTGTCAATAAAGCCACTCCCTCCTGGATTCACAGAGAGGAAATTCCCTTTTCCCATTCTTCATTCTCCACATTAAATAGCCATTCATATTAATGCTTCTACACCTGTGTGTGTGTATATATATATATATATATATATAATATATATATATATATATATATATTCCAAGAAAGTTAGTTGTGAATCCAACCAACAAAGGGATAATATCTATCCAATATACTGCTGGTAGAACACCCAATTATTAATACAAAAGTGTTTTTTATTGCATTGCAATTACATTACCGGGTGTAATAAATGGGTGACAATAAAGAGTTATTTTACCATTAATTTAAAGAGCAATAAGAAAATGGAGGGGATCAATTGGTGGTATTCATCAACTTTTAGACATTATATTATGTCAATTTCATCATCATCATCATCATCGTCGTTTAACGTCCGTTCTCCATGCTAGCATGGGTTGGACGGTTCGACCGGGGTTCTGGGAAGCCAGAAGGCTGCACCAGGCTCCAGTCTAATTTGGCAATGTTTTACAGCTGGATGCCCTTCTAACGCCAACCACTCCGTGAGTGTAGTGGGTGCTTTTACGTGCCACCTGCACAGGTGCCAGGCGGGGCTGGCAACGGCCACGGTCAGATTGGTGTATTTTATGTGCCACCGGCACGGAAGCCAGTCTAGGCGGTGCTGGCATCGGCCACGAGTCGGATAGTGCTTTTTACGTACACCAGACCAGGGATCCTGGCTGGTTCAATTCGATTTCGATTTCGCTTGCCCCAACATGTCTTCACAAGCAAAGGGGGTGGCAAGGGTGCCTGTCGTACGGTCGCAGGAGTATTTTACGTGCCACGGCCACGAGTCGGATAGTGCTTTTTACGTACCACCAGACCAGGGATCCTGGCTGGTTCAATTCGATTCGATTCGATTTCGCTTGCCCCAACATGTCTTCACAAGCAAAGGGGGTTGGCATGGGTGCCTGTCGTACGGTCGCATTGGAGTATTTTACGTGCCACGGCCCCGAGTCGGATAGTGCTTTTTACGTACTTATTTATTTATTTATTTACTAAATAAATAAATTTATTTACTAAAAGGACAATTATAATGATATACATATATGTATAACATATTATGCTTTACATATATAATATATAAAATATAAAACTGTCAGTAATTATTAAAATATATAACGTATAGCAATAGAAATTGGGATAATATCTTACAGCTGTTTCAGCCAAGAGGCAAAATTACCTCATTCTACCTTTATTTCTCCAGTGTATTGAAGTAATTAGTAGATGAAATTGAAGTACTTGGATTTTAGAAAGTACATAAGGTTAAGTTATAAATACACACACATATAAATACATACTTTTACATATACATAAATACATATACCTACACTTAAATGTACATGCATATTTGCATGTATATGCACACAAATGAATCAATTATTATTATTAGATGCATTATTTTATTCATCATCATCACCATCGTTTAACGTCTGCTTTCCATGCTAGCATGGGTTGGACGAGTTGACTGAGGGCTGACAAACCAGATGGTTGCACCAGGCTCCAGTCTTGATCTGGCAGAGTTTCTACAGCTGGATGCCCTTCCTAACGCCAACCACTCCATGAGTGTAGTGGGTGCTTTTACATGCCACTGGTACAAGGGCCAGTCAGGCAGTACTTGCAATGGCCACGCTCAAATGGTGCTTTTTATGTGCCACCTGCACAGGAGCCAGTCCAGCGGCACTGGCAATGACCTCACTCGAATGTTTTTTCACGTGCCACAAGCACAAGTGTCAGTAAGACGACGCAGGTAACAATCATGCTTGAATGGTGTTTTTAACATGCCATTGGCACGGAGGCCAGCTTGTTGCTCTGGCAACGATCTCACTTGTATGGTACCCTTAGCGCTCCACTAGCACGGATGCCAGTCATCGAATTTGATTTTGATTTCACTTGCCTCAACAGGTCTTCACAAGCAGAGTTTAATGTCCAGTGAAGGAAAGGCACGCATAAGTGGGCTGGTTACACCCCTGGCATAGGCCACAAGGTTATGGCCTCACTTGCGCTTGCCAAGTCTTCTCAAGCACAGCATATTTCCAAAGGTCCCGGTCACTAGTCATTGCCTCGGTGAGGCCCGGGAATTCACTACCACTTCTGTAACTCACTGGAGAAGGGACAAACTATGCTTGTAAGGAATTACAATTGAATTTGATGCATGGATATGAAAACAAGTGGCTTGCTTACCAACCACACGGTTCCGGGTTCAGTCCTGCTGCATGGCACCTTGGGCAAGTGTCTTCTACTATAGCCTTGGGCCAACCAAAGCCTTGCGAATGGATTTGGTAGACGGAAACTGAAAGAAGCCCGTCGTATATATGTATATGTATATATATATATATATATATATGCAGGGACATAAACACACCAGCATCGGTTGTCAAGCAATGCTAGGGGGACAAACACAGACACACAAACACACACACATCATCATCATCATCATCATCAACGGATGCTAAACGATGATGATGATGTGTGTGTGTTTGTGTGTCTGTGTTTGTCCCCCTAGCATTGCTTGACAACCGATGCTGGTGTGTTTACGTCCCAGTAACTTAGCGGTTCGGCAAAAGAGACCGATAGAATAAGTACTGGGCTTACAAAAGAATAAGTCCTGGGGTCGAGTTGCTCGACTAAAGGTGGTGCTCCAGCATGGCCACAGTCAAATGACTGAAACGAGTAAAGAGAGTTAAAATTTACAGGTAATCCAAGTCAACATTTCTCGTTTGAGGTGAGCTCTCACACCTCTCGTCTTCTTCCTCATTGTCTGTATCATCATCACCTTCCACATCATTTCCTGCTTGAGCTAAATTCTGGCAATTAACGCATCTACACAGGTCTGTGCAGGTTATCTCTCCGAGCCTTTCCTTCATCTTTGAGTTCCTCACAACTATTCTTGCAACTGCAATAAGTGAGCACAAGCAGAGCATTTGGTGCAGGTCGAAGATAATTATTCCTATTAGGTAAAATATAAACAGAGGTGTGAGAAAGTTATTAGAAGAGGAGTAATATTGTAATTTATAAAATCAATATATCTTAAAGTTATTTTAGTTATGTAAGAATGAAACTGTATATATATGAGGAACACATATATATATATATTTCCGTACAAACATACTCATAGGTACATACGTATTAGATGTGTTTGGAAGGGAGAATTAATGCAGTTGTTCATATCATTATAATTATATAATTTATAATTATACACAAACTGATATTTTCATATAAACATGTGATATGTTTATTTCTCCGTTATTTTATTTCTTTATGGAGGAGTTGAAATCCTGTGGGGAGGGGTTATTTTTGTTCAGTCACATAATCTAATTGGTCATCTATTATTTTGAAAGGCCTTGACTTAGTTACGGTTGGTTATACATGGTGGCTGCCCCCTCGTTATCGAGTATAGCCATTGCACGAAGCTTAATCAATGTTATCGTGCAATGCCTGTGCAAGAAGATTTTTTTTAAAGTGAGGAAAGGCTGTGCACTGAGTCATTCCCACTCACTAAGCAACAGCAGCCATAATCCGAAAAGAAGAACAAGTCAACATCATCGGTAACCACTGAGCCGCAGGTTTTATGTTGGAGTTATCCCAGTTACCTGAAATACTTTCTCCTAGAAGGATGCCCTAACAAAGGCTAGGAGTCCTCCACTCCCAATGGTTTAACCACGTGATCAGGTATTCAGTCTGATTATTTCTATGTCCCTGTGCATGATACAGCCTTAAGACATTTATTGGATGGCCGTTGATTCTCAAGAGTTCCTCCGCCCTTTGACGGGTTTTGTTTTTCATCCCGCAGGGTGTCCAATAAACACCCTCCTCACCAAGCAAGCTTGGTGGGGTTGATGGTTTAGTCGCCGACGACCCGACGATGCAACAAGTTTTACTGGGTTACATGTTACCAGTAGCACTCAAAAGTGACTTGACATACATACATACATACATGAATTTAAAGTCAAAGTGATATACTAAGGGGATATTATTTTAATATAATACATATGAGACGTAAGTTATTATAGATTTATTAAAAAAACCCTCATACAATATTATATTTATAAGTAACTATATGAATCATTAATATATTTACTAACTTATATGGGTAATATATGGTTAAAGAAGACAGGAAACGTTACGTTCCTTAAAGTTGTTAATAAGCGGAATTTTAGTCCCAATTAGAAAAAAAAATTCATTTATACATAATAAACAATTTCTATTTTTATTATTATATGCCGGTGCTGATATTAATTTATATATATATATAATATATATATATATATATAATATACGTGTGTTTGCATGCATGCTCACACATACGATGTGCTTATTTCAGTTTCCATCTGTCAAATTCATTCAGAAGGCTTTGGTTGGCCTGAGGCTGTAGTAGAAGCCACTTGCCCAAGATACCCTGCAGTAATTCTATGGAATGCATGTTTGTCACATGTGTCAAATATTCCTTATACTTTTATAAGTGTGTCGATCAATGTCCAACTAAATACATAAAATTTTTACTTGTAATTGTTGAGCTGAAGTTATCAGAAAAGGAAATTGATACTGAGAGCAATAAAACTGATCTTTTTGTGTTTATCTAAACAGAAATCTGTGCCATAAATAGTTGCTACACTTTCAGGATACTCGTATACATTTTGTTTTCAATGAAATTACACGGAACTCTTCCTAAATATTTAAAATCCTGTTTAGATTTTGAATAACTTTCAACATTCTGCTTAAAATATCCTAGGTGAAAAGTTCAGGTTTACTAATGAAATACCTAAAAATAGATTTGTACATTCAAATGCTTTTTCTATATTTTTACCTGTGGTCAGATGACTAAAAATTAGTAGAATTACAAAAAAGACTAAGTTTTAATTTACATAGTTATTTATTTAGTCATATGCTTTCTAACCACATGATTAAGGTTTTGTACCACTGCATGGCCCTTGGGCAAGTGTCTTCTACTATAGCCCTAACCTAACCAATGCCTTGTGAGTGAATTTGGTAAATAGAAACTGAAAGAAACCCATGTGTGTATATAACAGCAAATTTGGTGTACAGGTCTCACTCCCTACTTGTTTATCATAGTCCTCCAGACTATAACAGAAGAATTTATAATTGGTTGCCCTCTATGTTGATGATCTTGTTCTTGTAGCTGAATCTTTACTAGAATTAGAAAAGGAATTTCAGGTATAGAAGCAAGGTCTGGAATGAAAGAGTTTTAGAATCAATTTAGCAAAGACCAAAGTGCTAGGGGAGTAGGAAGTAAACAATTTTAAGAGAAAACTTGGGTGCAAGAGGCATCTGTTGTCATATGCAAGAGAGAAGATTGCACTGGTATGTCTGTGTGATGCATATGGATGAAGACAGATACATGAAGATCCAATCTCCAATTGTGGAAGAGCTAGACTCAGAAGGGCATTAGACAAAGTAGTGAAAAATGAGCCTCACAGAAAAAGATGACAAGAAACAAAGAGATTTGGTGATTTACTGTGCTTCAAAGACACATCAACTTAAGTAGAATCATACATACAGACATCTCCAACAAATCTTTCTCTCTCTTTCTCATTCTGTCTGTCTCTATCTCCCATAGTAAGGCATCAGCCTCTATCCCTCTATTATTCTTTAACCTCTCAAGTGTCACAAATCCATATCCCTCAGAACCACTCCATCTCCCAACCAAAAGGTCTTTGTCTTGCAAGTTACTTAGCAACCCCACTGGTGCTGGTGCCACATTAAAAGTACTAGTACTATGCACCAAACTGGCAGAAATGTTAGCACGCTGGGCAAAATGCTTAGCGGTATTTCATCTGTCTTTACATTCTGAGTTTAAATTCTGCCGAAGTCGACTTTGCCTTTCATCCTTTCGGGGTCAATAAATTAAGTACCAGTTACGAACTGGGATCGATGTAATTGACTTAATCCCTTTGCCCTTGTTTAGCTCCTTGTCGGCAATAAAGAAATAAAAGTACTAGTGCTGGTCTCCTTGTAAGTAGCGCCCAATACACTCAAGTGGTTGGCATTAGGAAGAGTATCCAGCTATAGAAATCATGCCAAGGCAAACAACAGAGCCTGGTGCAGCTCCTGTCATTGTCCAGCTTATGTCAACAGGGATGATAATGATGTGTGTTTACATCTGTGTGTCATCATCATCATCATCGTTTAGCATCCGCTTTCCATGCTGGCATGGGTTGGACGGTTCAACTGGGGTCTGGGAAGCCAGAAGGCTGCACCAGGCCCAGTCTGATCTGGCAATGTTTCTACGGCTGGATGCCCTTCCTAACGCCAACCACTCCATGAGTGTAGTGGGTGCTTTTTACGTGCCACCGGCACAGGTGCCAGACGAGGCTGGCAAACAGCCACGATCGGATGGTGCTTTTTACGTGCCACCGGCACGGGGGCCAGGCGAGGCTGGCAACGGCCACGGATGGAGCTTGCAGAAGAGGAGGACCCAGAAAGACATAGGACAACATGGTGAAGGCTGATCTCAGGATCTTGAACCTCCCTGAAGAGCTGATAAAGAGCCAGGGTCACTGGTGATATGCAGTTCCTGAGAAGACCTGCCTATCTTGACAAAACATCTTGGAAGTACAATGTGTATGTGTGCACAGCAACTGAGCATCTCATCCAATTTCTTCCTCCTCCTGACATCTCCACCACCATCATCTCTCTAACTGCAATATCCTATACAAGCAGTATAGCCCGGAGTTGCTCGGGTTTGTTTCAACCCTTTAGAATTGGAATTTTTGAAAAGTAAAAATTTTGCATTTTGTAGCTTGTTATGCTCTTTTAGCGAACATTTTTCTGGTTGAAATACACCGAAAAATGGCAACACAGCAGTAAAAAAATCATAAAAAATAGGGGTTTTCATAGAAAAAAAAGCACCTTTTTGATGTAAATAATTTTTAGTTTTAACATGGTCCTATTTAAATTTTTCTTCTACGGTATGAAGAGCAAGCCTTCTTCTATCATACTCTCAATTTTGGTCAACTTGCGCCGCAGGGTCTCAGAGAAGATAGTGTTAGTTGAAGGCTACCAAACCTGCCAGACACACAGACAGACAACTTCACCTTTATATATATAGATTTAAATGTGAACAGAGCTACATACTTTACTACCCCCCCCCCCCGGTAAAATTTATCTTTCTCACTGCTCAGAACCATTTTACTTGATATCCATTCTTCATTCTTAATATTGGCCTCTCCACCCTCAATTCGCGATCATCACCCTCTTGAGCCAGCTAATTATCTCTCCTCCACCACCATGCATCTCTCACTCTCTCCATTCGCTACATCTGCCTCTCCCCTCAACCTAACCAACCACACACTACCTCTTTTTTTCTCTTCCATCTTTCCCCCCCATCTCCTGTATCTTTATTGCTTTTCACCTACCCTTCACCTCTCCTACTCTCCCCAACCCATATGTGCCATAGATCACCCCCCCACCTTCACTCCTTCTCCACCAGTCACTCTATCTACCCCTCAACCCTCTCCAATCTACAGTTGTCACCTATTGTTCCTGACCTTTCTTACATTTGTACATTATATTCACCTCCTCACCCATCTTCCATCTCTCGCTCCCCTCCCCATACAATCAACCCCTACCCATCCACGTGCCCTGTTCTCCTGTCCCCACTCTTTTCTACTCACCTCATACCTTCAGAGCCCACCTTGATACCCCATCATATGTTTTATCTCTTAACTTCATTCAGGTCACCTTTTATCTTCCCTTTTGTTATGCAAATAACCATGTAGCCCCTCTACAGTGAGAGAGTTATTTTGTTCTGGGTCCTTCATCAAGCATTAAGCCCCCTCCCTTGCTACTGTAGGACCACTCTGTGAGCTGCCTGGTGTTCTTGTTAGTGTTGGTGCCACTAAAACAGTATCCAGTACATACTGTAAAATGGTTGGCCTTAGGAAGCATATTCAGCCTTTGAAACCTTGCCAAAATAAGCATAGGGGCTTAATGTAGTCTTTGCACCCAAATCATCCAACCCATACCATCGTGGGACATCATGTCCATCTTTCATGCTGGCAAAGATCAATTGGTTTGACAAGACTCAACAAGTTGGAGAACTACATCATGTCCATTGTCTGTTTTAGCATGGTTTCCACAGCTGGATGCCCTTCCTAATGCCAAAAATTTATTGAATATACTGGGTGCTTTTTTTTTTATGACATCTGCTCTTGTGAGGTCACCAAATAATTTGCAAGACAAAGACTCCGTACACTTTCTGCTACTTTGTGTAGGCCTCTTAACAGGTTTTGCTATGACAACTTTTTTTTCTATCATGGTGAATACAATGATCACACACTACACATCTTCCTTCCAAGCACTGCTGTAAACAGTGGAAGTGAGCTAGAACGTTAAAACTTAGTGCACATGCGCAGCAGAGGTCAAGGTCAATTTTTGCCAAGTAACTTCACTCTGCATGCTTTAGCTTCGTTACTATGGCAACAGTCCGGAGACTTATTGATCAGACCTCATGTGTGTATGTGTACAGGTAAAAGGTATACACATTCAAAATGTACCTATATCAATCACTTTCAATTATTGTCCATATGGAGGTGCATGGCTTAGTGGTTAGCATATTGGACTCCTGATTGTAAGATTGTGGTTTCAATTCCTGGACCAGGCAATGTGTTGTGTTCTTGAACAAAACACTTTATTTCATGTCACTCCAGTCCACTCAGCTAGCAAAAATGAGTCATCATACGATATACCAGCGTCCTGTCCAGGTGCAGAATATATA
>NC_043018.1:9012788-9055288 GCF_006345805.1 Octopus sinensis | reverse complement strand
CTAGCATTCATCAGGTGTCTGGGGAAAATTTCGAACCTGGGTTCTCATTCCTAAAGTATTTTTCGATATTATTATTATTATTATTATTTATTAAGGTCACTGCCTGGAATTGAACTCAGAATCTTGAGGTTAATAGCCCATGCTCTTAACCACTATGCCATATGCCCACTGGCATATGGTGTAGTGATTAAGAGCGCAGACTACTAACCCCAAGATTCTGAGTTCAATTCCAAGCAGTGACCTGAATAATAATAATAATAATGATGATAATAATAATAATAATAATAATAATAATAACAACATCGAAAAAATACCTTAGGAATGAGAACTCGGGGTTCGAAATTTCCCCCAGACACCTGATGAAGGCTGGAGGGTATATCAGCCGAAACGCTGTGTTAACAACAAACAAGATGAGGACAAATATCCGTCAATTGTAAATAATGTACATAATTCCTCATCTTTTAAATATAGACTTGTTGTACAATGGTTTAACACTTTTCCAAAATGTAGTAAGTCTACCTACGACAGTTTTACGAAAATATTTCTGACTGAAAGTATCATACGTGCAGGGAGTTTGGATTTTATGCACCCAACAAAGCATTCTTAATCTGAGACTGTTACTCTTTTACTTGTTTCAGTCGTGTGGTTGTGGCCATGCTGGAGCACCGCCTTTAGTCGAGCAAATCGACCCCAGGCCTTATTTTTTGTAAGCCTAGTACTTATTCTATTGGTCTCTTTTGCTGAACCGCTAAGTTACAGGGATGTAAACACCAGCATTGGTTGTCAAGCGATGTTGGGGGAACAAACATATACACACACACATACATATATATATATATATATATATATATATATTTTTACATACATATATATGACAGACTTCTTTCAGTTTCCATCTACCAAATCCACTCACACGGCTTTGGTCAGCTCGAGGCTATAGTAGAAGACACTTGCCCAAGGCGCCACGCAGTGGGACTGAACCTGGAACCATGTGGTTTGTAAGCAAGCTACTTACCATGCAGCCACTCCTACGCCTATAATGAATTATTATTATTTGTCCAAATGGATAATCCATTATAAGTCTGGAACCAAGGGTTCCAGAAAATTGGTGATGTACCCGTATTTGTTAGAAAGACCTGAAACTCATTGATGGGTTGAGAGCCCAAGAGTAACAAGAAAGAAAGAAACTAATTTTAAAACCTAAAAAAACAAAAAAAAAATTAAAATTTTTTTTTAACTATTTAGCATTCAGATTATTCTGTCAATTCCAATGATTATTTATTCACAGTATTTTGAATTTATCAAAGAATTATCTTGTAGTTTTCAGATTTTGATGATGTGATTGTTTGTTTTTAAAATGACATTGTAGGGTAAGTGTGAGAGGCCTGATCTGGTCAATTTGAACATTAAACAAGTAAAATAATTTGGCCGGATATGGCCAGTTTGAATGCTAAAGGGTTAAACACTTTTATTTCCTTATTTTACAGTATGAAGTCTTCTCAAGGGAATTACAAGCTGATTATCTGTTTTTACCTCCTGGATGAATACAATCCCTAACCGTGATCCTAGTTAGTAGAGAACAAATATTGTCATCTTTCATTATTTTGATACCAATAGCACTTTCTCTTATGAAATGGCAGCAATCAGACTTTCAACTCAAAAACTTCTACTGAATCAGAAGTCAAGAATTCTTTACCACTGCACAGCATTATCACCAAGGAACAAGCCGTTGGGTGGTTCCAGTCCACAGCATAGTGATGATGTCAGAAAATTTTGGTATTGTGGACTTCAGCCTGTTCGGTTCCTTTCAGAGTCTGCTCTGTATGTAAATCGCTCTGTTGAAAGTCGTACTCCTACCGTAAACGTTGCTTTGAATTTGGCTGAAAAATTGCAAAACCTAGGTGAACTGAAAACCAATGTAGCAGTGCGGAATATTGCGAAAATGGAAATTGAAGAATTGGTAAGTTATGGCTTAGATGTTTGACATTTATTGATTGTTAATAAAATGTGATGTGTTTATTCAATGAATACAAACTTGAAATAATATTTAACAATGTAATTACTTTGCCGCTTAAAAGCATGGCAAGGAATTTACCAAAGATGTATTGGTTCCTTCCTCCTAACAATAAATCTGTCTTGCCCCTCTCATCATCAACACCTCACTTAAAGTGATCGCACTATCTTCTGTTCTCCCTCTCAGGCAAAGGGGCTCAATAGGTTTGCAAATTACAAGGCAACCTCACTAGTGCTGGTGCCCTGAAAAAAGTCTCCAGCACACTCTATAAAGTGGTTGGTGTCAGGAAGGGCACCCAGCCATAGAAACTGTGCCTAAACAGAAACACTAGATTAAGACATGTGGTCCTCTGATTTGTTGGGTCGTGTTAAAACGTTCAACCCATGACAGCATGGAAATCATGAAAAAAGAAAAGGATGAAGAAGTCTGAAGGAAGTAGCAGTGTCCATGACCTTTGTAGGCCCTGCATGACTAGTGGGGTTGATGCTGTTAATGTTGTGTTTAAATTGTTGCAAGTCAGCACCTGCAAGAAAGACATGAACAGAGAAAAGATTCCAGATGGATGATGTAATACAGAGAAAGGACAGAGCACAGTGGTCAGTGTGGGATTGGGTGTTGGGGTGGAGTAGTTACTATGTGACCAGTCAGATCTGAGGAGCTGAGGCCATTAATGATGTGATAGGAAGTGTAATTGCCCATCATGGCTTTAAGTGAGTCAGTGAGGAGGCTATAATAAAAATAGCAGCCAAAATCTCTAAAATAACTTTGTCATTATTAAACTGGTTTTGGGTATCTAAATTAAAATGAAATTTTGATGGAAGGCTTTAATCCTTTAGCATTCAGATTAACTCTATCCAATGTAATGCTTATTTATTCACATTGTTTTGAATTAATCAGGCATTATCTTGTGGCTTTTGAGATTTTGATGATGTGCTTGTTTATTTTTAGAATAACATTGTGGGGTTGGCATAAGAGGCCAGGTTCTGACAGTTTGAACATAAAACAGGTAGACTATTTGGGTTGGATACACCATATTTTAATGTATATAAGGAACCCCCTAATTTTGGGGGCTTAAAATTTGGAAAAAAGGTTTTGTAAAGAATTATAATATTATCTTTGTATAAGAAACTCCCATATCTTTTTAACCTAATTTTTGACAAAAAAGGGTTCCTTATACACATTAAAATACGGTAGCTGGTTTAATTGTGGAGGTGCAATGGCCCAGTGGTTAGGGCAGCGGACTAACGGTCGGAGGATCGTGGTTTCAATTCCCAGACCAGGCGTTGTGTATGTTTATTAAGCGGAAACACCTGAAGCTCCATGAGGCTCCGGCAGGGGATGGTGGTGAACCCCTGTTGTACTTTTTGCCCCAACTTTCTCTCTTTCTTCCTGTTTCTTGAGTAACGCTGCGATGGACTGGCATCCCGTCCAGCTGGGGGGGAACACATACGCCACAGAAACCGGGCCCATGGGCCTGGCTAGGCTTGAAAAGGGGGCATAAATAAATAAATAAATAGCTGGTTTAAATGCTAAAGGGGTAATTTTAATCACTTTACAATTGGCAGTTTGAGTCATAGATGCAAGGACAGTCTCATGCAGGTTGGCATCAAAACAATTAATTATATCTGTTAATTTCTTGTCTAAAATATGTAAATTATTCTGTATTAATTAATTCTGGTACATGTTTTTTTTTGTTTTTCTTTTCAATATCAGGTGGAGGATTACAAGGGGTTAATGAAATTAAAGTTGAACAAAAAGAAACTAGAAGAAGAAAGAAAAAATATTGCAAGCATGATGGCTGCCTTGAGCAAAGTAAAAGTGAGTCTGGAATCTTTTTTTATCTTTTACTTGTTTCACTCATTGGACTGTGGCCATGCTGCAGCGCTGCCTTCAAGGGATTTTAGTCAAACAAATTGATATTTCTTTTTTTTTTTTTGGTTGTTATTCTTTCAGTCTCCTTTGCTGAACTGCTAAGTTACAGGGATATAAGCAAACCAACACCTGTTGTAGCTTTGAGATTTCTAAGGATCTTTGTCTTAAGTGACCCTGCCAGTGCTGGTGCTACATAAAATGCATCCAGTCTACATTGTAAAGCGGTTGGCATTTGGAAGGGCATCCAGCTGTAAAAACCTTGCCAAAACTGACCTCACCTGTGATGGTGCCACATAAAAAGAACTCAGTCCAATCTGTAGGGTGGTTGGTGTTAGGAAGGGCATCCAGATGTAAAATCCCTGCCAAAACAGACACCCAAGCCTGATGCAGTCTTCTACCCTGCCAGCTCCAGTCAAACCGTCCGACCCATGCCAGCATGGAAAAACGGATGTTAAATTAGGATGATGGTCATCATTTAACATCCATTTTCTCTGCTGGCATGGGTTGGATGGTTTGACCACAACTAGTAAAGCGAGGGGCTTCACCAAGCTCTGTTTTGGCATGGTTTCTACAGCTGGATGCCCTTTCTAATGTCAGCCACTCTACAGAGTGTACTTGGTACTTTTTACGTGGTATCAGCACCAGAAGCAGTTTTGCTGTGGTGGTTAGGTTTTCTTGAGTACTGCAATGTGCCAGATATCTTAGTCCTTAATCATCTCCTTCATAAAGTGTAGTGTCTTGGGATCAGCCTTAATGTAGTGTAGGAGTGATAGGCCAGACCTGGCCAGTTTGAATATTTGGGTCATGTTTGATTGGTTTAAATGCTAAAGGGCTAATGACTTAATTGAAAGAAAAAAAAAAAGAAAAATAGACCTATTAGTAATAAATTAGTTAATTACAAATGATGACCACATTTCTGAATTTTTTTTGTAATTATAATTGCTGGGTCAACTTTTCCATCAGGCCTTATGAATTACGTTTGGCACTTGGCAATAGATCATCAAACTAATACCCTACTATTTGCCTTTTGGGTTAAAACAGAGAGTTACTTACTTGCAAATAAATGTGTTAATATGAGACCGAGGTTACCATGGTCTTTTTTCCGTAGGCTTTTCTTTCCACAGATAAATCTTATCTGTTTCCCCCTTTACACTTTACATAATGACATTTCTGTGATACACGATCCCTATTGATCGTTTTTTTTTCCTTTTTTCTTTCTTTTTTTACGATCCCTTTTGATTGAAAATACCCCCCCACCCTGTTTTTCCTCCCCAAAAAGAAAAGCTCCACTTTGTAATTTGTCTCCCTCTGTTCAGCCCTGGTGGCTAATAAAGAAACATATTTTTTCTGCCTTTCTCTTTCTGTCTCTATTTGTCTTTCATTTTCTCTCTTCCTCTCTCTCTCTTTATGTTTTGATTACTTCCGTTTTTCTTTTTTTTCAGATTATCTTTTCTATATTTTCTATATTTTCTTTTCTCATTTTTGTTTTCATTTTTTCCTTCTTTCTTCCTTTCCTTTTCTTTCTTCCCATACAGTCCTACTCCATCTTTGGGTGGATAAACTAACCAGCATCTCTTGATTAGTAACAAACATCTACTTGGGTGACTGAAAGTAGGACAGTGAGTCATGGCAGGAAGGGCAGTCGCATGACAACAATAAAAACGAAGGACATTTCCATTCTTTTACTGTTTTACTTTATGTAAAACAGAAATAAACTCTATAGAAAACTGCTTTTGATGGCGTCTAAGATGAACTTTCTTTCCCAGAAAATGTTTCAGAAAAACCACCCCAAATTCCACTATTGTGAATTTACTCTTTTACTTGTTTCAGTCATTTGACTGTGGTCATGCTGGAGCACCGCCTTTTAATCGAGCAAATCGACCCCAGGACTTATTCTTTGTAAGCCCAGTACTTATTCTGTCAGTCTCTATTGCTGAACTGCTAAGTTACGGGGACATAAACACACCAGCATCAGTTGTCAAGCGATGTTGGGGGGACAGACACAAACATATACACACACACACATACATATATATATATATATATATATATAATATATATATATATATACACACCACATATATACGACAGGCTTCTTTCAGTTTCCGTCTACCAAATCCACTCACAAGGCTTTGGTTGGCCCGAGGCTATAGTAGAAGACATTTACCCAAGGTGCTGCGCAGTGGGACTGAACCCAGAACCTTGTGGTTGGTAAGCAAGCTACTTACCACACAGCCACTCCTATGCCTATTGTGAATTTGCTTTAAATATTTCATGATTTAATACACTAAAATTTTTTTTTTTTATCCTTGAATATCTGCTGCTGAAATTTGGGAGTCTCTAATATGTTGAAGAGTTTTTTATACCATCAAATTCGCTGTGTGGATGCCTAGAACTTCAGTGTACATAAAAGAACAGAGTACTCAGCATTGAAAATAGAGTACCCAAATATATAACCCTTGTTCATAACCACCCCACCTGACTCTTTTCATCCCCCCCTTCCCTTAGCAGTTGACAAAAAGACACAGATAGAATAAGTACTGGGCTTACAAAGAATAAATCCTGGGGTTGATTTGCTCGACTAAAGGCGGTGCTCCAGCATGGCCACAGTCAAATGACTGAAACAAGTAAAAGAGTAAACGATGGGCATTCCTTGTTGGGTTAATGGCTGCAAGCCAGTTTGCATGTATGATGTGTGAGTGAAGTGAAATATCTTAACCAAGAATTGAAGCCAAGGTATAGATATGGATTGCTGCTGCTGCTACTACTACTGCTACCCTCACCACCACCACCACACCACCACTACATGTGCCCCCCTGTGGATAGTTTGTCAGTTATCATAGGTTTTAAAAGACATAACCTTTAGTGTTCGCCAAACTATTGAGATAAAGAAACAGATCAACTACTTTAAGACAAACGACACTTGAAATGTGGTTGAATGAAACCTGAAAAACTGTGCAGGTCTGAGTACCAAGTCCTTCGTTGAAGAAAACGTTTGTTGTCTTTGTGTCTGAGAAAAAATAAAATATATACATAAAAAAAAGAAACAAAGAGAAAAGTAAACAAACAAACAAACAGATTACATTAGATACACAATTATTAATCTAGCATACAGAAAACAAAAAGGAAAAACATTCAGAACAAGCATGAAGGGCATCATTAGCAACCTCTGACAGCCAGTGAATGCATTTATATATCACCACCACCACCACCACCACCATCATCATCAATATTATCAGCATCACCACCATCATCATCAACATTATCATCATCATTATTGTCAAACATATTATCATGTGTAGGATAGATCCAGCCAAGGGCCTTTTTTCAGGGAGGGTACCAGGGGAAAAGTCCCACACCACTTTTCCAGGAATGGGGGACAAACCATCTTTTGCCCCCCCCCCCCAACTTTTTTCCCAATTAAAAAACAAAGAAAATCTCTCTAACATGTCATGCATGTGTATAATACATGTTTCTACATGTTTATTTACGTGCATATATTTATATACATGTTTCTACATGTGTATTTACGTGCATATATTTATATGAATATATATAGACACTAAGTTTTTTTCAATTGGTTTTGAATTTTGTTCGTTCAATATTGGCTGTGTGGTAAGTAGTTTGCTTACGAACCACATGGTTCTGGGTTCAGTCCCACTGCTTGGCACCTTGGGCAGGTGTCTTTTACTATAGCCTCGGGCCGACCAAAGCCTTGTGAGTGGATTTGGTAGACGAAAACTGAAAGAAGCCCGTTGTGTATGTATATATATATATATGTGTGTGTATGTGTGTATATGTTTGTGTATGTTTGTCCCTCTAGCATCGCTTGACAACCGATGCTGGTGTGTTTACGTTCCCGTAACTTAGTGGTTCGGCCAAAGAGACCGATAGAATAAGTACTAAGCGTACAAAGAATAAGTCCTGGGGTCGATTTGCTCAGCTAAAGGCGGTGCTCCAGCATGGCCACAGTCAAATGACCGAAACAAGTAAAAGAGTATCCATTTACTAAAAAGTAAGGATCAACTCATCAATAATTTGAATAAGACTTGTTTAACAGTTCATATGTATTTGTCTCAGTAAGTCGATATAGATAAAGAAACAATACATTGTTGATCAAACTCACCATAGAAATGCGAATAATCTTAGTTTCTAGTCTTGAATTTCGGCTGCTTCCGTTTTTTTGTAGTATATAATATCCTCAATCGTTAATGTCTCAAACAATATTTTCATTGACCGTGACACTTATAAAAGTCATTTCTTTTTCAAGTGAGCTTTTTCTGCACACGCAACATATATCTGGCCTTTGGTACTCTAACACCTTGTCTGACTGGAAGTCAAAGTCCCAGAGGAATTTTGCCTTCCCCTTTTCATCCATTACCTTTTCCGGTGTATGTTGGTACTAAACACCTGTAATCTCATATCCATACTTATGGAGGTTTTGGGTTACCTTGTCATGTCTACACTTGTGCTCTTTTGATTATCATTATTATTATTATTATTATTATTAAGGTGGTGAGTTGACATAATTGTTAGCATGCCTGGTAAAATGCTTAGTGGCATATCGTCCATCTTTACGTTCTGAGTTCAAATTCCGCCAAGGTTGATTTTGCCTTTCATCCTTTTGTAGTCTATAAAATAAGTACCAGTTAAACACTGGGGTCAGTGCAATCAACTTATCACCTCCCCTAAAATTACTGAACTTGTGTCAAAATTTGAAACCGTTGTTGTTGTTGTTATTGAATGAGAGAGTGATGAATGACGTCAAAGTGACACTGAGATACAAATATATGAAGCCTAATATACCCATCATGACCACCCATCTGATAAGGGTACACCATGTACATGATTCACAACCACATGTGCGTGACATGGTGATTTCAGATCAAGATAAACAGCACATGACCTTGCAGGTGGGGCCTAGTTAGAATTTTCTTCAGGTTGAGTAGCCCATCCCACTCAAAAGGTCCCTGAATAAGGGTTGTTTAAGGATGATGAATAAAACATCCGTGTTTCCAGAGGTGAATTATCAAATCCTAAAGAATTCCTTTCAACACACGGCTATGATGTTCTCCCACTTTTCCTGCTCATGATCAGAGATGCACTTATCATCAGCCACTAGGGACATGTTCAACTGGTTAAGGTCAAACAACTGACAAGCAAATCTGCAGTATTGAGCAAAATATTTGCTGTTGCCCATCTTTTATACCAAGTCAAAATATGTACATGATAACACTTCTAGTCATTTAAGATCAGAAACCATGAGAGTCACTGCCTGGTACTGCATCTTGCAGAATCTTTATTGCAGTATTTCTTTTGACTCTATACATTCTAAGATCAAATCCTAGTGAGGTCAGCTTCACCTTTTATCCCTGTGGGTTGCTGTTTTCATTTGTCGACATTATCATTTAAAATATTTCGTCAGCTTACAACATTTGATAACATTATCTAGTTGTTTGCTTTCTCTCTTCTTTCTTTCTTTTTTTTTTTATCTAAATAGGTTACAGTAGCTCCTGACTTCTTGAATTAAAAACTCTTAAATTCAAGGTCACATTCAATAGATATTTTATGACTGCTAATTATCTTTAAAGAGGATGTTTATTAGATTTTGCTGTCATTAATCCCGTTAGGTTTCTTCATCTGAATTTCCATGAAACCAAAGTCATCAGCTTTGCTCGGTGATCAAATCTTGATTTGATAAACTTTCTTTTTTAAATTGAAATACAGAGATACGTGGATGATTGTTTTCACCAGTTTATTGTAATCGACTTCACTTCTGGGTTTGAATAAACAATCTCAAGGCATTCTCTGGTGGAGAGGACATGTTGAGATGTTTGTTGTGCGTTGGACTGAACACGAGCAATTCAATCGTAAACTATTGTAATATATATGTGTAATATATATGTACTTATGTATCTTTCTGCACGCGTGTGTGTGTGGTGTATGTTTCTTCATGTGTGTGTGTATGTTTCTTCATGTGTGTGTGTGTATGTTTCTTCATGTGTGTGTGTGCACGTGCATGTGTGTGGTGTGGTGTATATTTCTTGTGTGTGTGTGTGTGTGCGTGAGCATGTGTGTGGTGTATGTTTCTTCATGTGTGTGTGTGTGTGCACGCGCACATGTGTGGTGTATATTTCTTCATGCGTGTGTGTGTGTGTGTGTGTGGTGACATATATTTCCACATATCTCGCATAATAAAATGCTGTGTGCTTCACACAGATAGACGGGAAAGTAAGAAAACAAAAGGGGTAGTAGTGACTGTAAGAGATGCTAAGTGCATATGAACTTTAGAGTGAAGATCCGCTGTGCAGCGGCTGCACTGATATTTCATTCAAAATGACAATGCAAATTTCATCATTAATTAATGAGAAGTTATCAATTTCAGATGTACACATACACACACATGAGATTAAATATCAAAAACTCTTTTCTTTTCAAAATATTGGGTGTGTTCATTCTGCAAGTCACTGACTAGGCTAAGAGTTATTGGCACAGCAAAAGGGGTGGGGCCACAAATTCCATCACTAAAGCTGCAGAGAAGGCTACTAAATGGCTTTAGGGAAACAAGGAAGACCAGTGGTCTGCTGTCATTGGACTGCAAGTTGCGTCAACCGGGCAAGGGGTTCTGATTTTGAACGATTCGAAATCCCCCCCCCCCGGGACCCTAGAAACATTAGCGATGAAGCGATGATGCAACCCAGAGCATCTGCGAGGTGTATCTTAAAACTTTCACTTCTTTCTTTCTTTAGTGTTTATCTGTGCTTTCTATGCTTGCCATTTGTGGTATTAAAACTTATTTCATTTTTCCAAGAGGTGGATATCACATTTCAAAATATCTTCAAAATAAGTTGTTGTTGACAACACTGGTTTCAATTATCTTTCTAATAAAACACAAACAAACACGCATGCACACACACACACACACACTCTTGCATACACAATCAAATGTATGCAGCCCTTTCTTTCTTATGACATGGGTATGCTAGTATTATATATATGCAAATAAGAAAATGGAGAAACAAATTTGGTTTATTCATCAACTTTCAGATATTATAATGTTGGATTATTTATTCATTTATCAAAATGAGAACCTTAATATCATACATATATATCTTATAATTCAATACATATAAGATATAAGATAAGACTACAAATTACCAACAGTATATTGGCTAAATGCTATCCCATAATGGGTTACACCTTTAATCCCTATCTTACTTTGTAGTATGTATATATATATATATATATATATATCTTTATATATAAAAGAGAGGTTGTGTGCTGTCTGTCTACACCGATTTAGATTCCTAACTACTCCCACATTTTGCGGTGCAGTTTAACCAAAACCGGGAATCTTATAGTCGTGATTCATATCGAGCCCTTCTGGGTATTAGCGCGGGTCTACGATGAGTCTACGATTTAAAAAGAAATTTACCATCAATTTTTCCCATTTTTAATGCATTTTTGGCATATATAAGGGAAGTAACTCTCTAAAAATTTATTATTGAATCTCAGAACGTAAAAAGCTACAGTAATACCCCCCCCCTTTGTGGTTAGCCATATTGAGATGGCTATTATACTTTACATCTCTAAAAATGCTTATATAGTTATTTCCCTTACAAACCCGGGCGATACTGCTAGTATATATATAATATATATATATATATATATATATTTATATATATATTTATATATGATCAGATAGAAGGGAAAATAACTCCCTGTACAGAACAACAACTTAGCGCTCTAATTAATTGAGCAACATGAAATATAAAGATTAATAAAAAGAGAACAAATTTCAGGAGTCGGAATTCATTTCGTCAGTAGATTTCTCAACATCAGAATACATCATAAAAATATACATAAATATAAATATGTAGATACAATATAAAATATGAAACATAAATATACTCACATGACATCATATGGAATTGAATGTCGATGTGTGGAATCAGAGGGAAAACTATTATACATTCGTTTTTTAATAAAGTTTTCTGTAGATCCTATGTAAAAATAATTTCTTCATTCCGAATCCACCCTATATCTATATACAATATTGTTCTGTAAACAAAAATTATTAGATCAACATTTATCCTTATATCTACAATCACAATTCCTAGCTAGATCATTATGAGTAATATTATTATTATTTTTTTCTTTTATTATAAAAATTGTCCAAACTTTTATTATTAAAGGAGGAGATAATTCTAAACAAATTTTTAGATACTGAAAAACCCATTCTAATCCTTTTATTATTAATTATTTTATAATATTTATTTTCTTTATTAATGCTTAGATATAGACCTGTAAAATAGCTTGACCAGATTCGTTTCTATTTGTTGTGCATAAGGAATGATAAGCCAAATATAATTATCTTCATTATACTTAACATCATTGGATGTATTTGGGTTGGTATATGGCATATATTTATTATCATTAGACCTAAGTTTATTTAAATATTTATTTTTACTCAGAGTATATTTACTACTTTTGTTATTAATATAAATACTATTGTTAATCATATTATTACTGTTTACTAATAAACTGGATACTTTTCTACTATTATATTCACCCATTTCATTGTCAATCAGTTTTCTATTATTATAATATGATTTGTTGTATTTCCCATTCCTTATTACAATATACTGTAGTTTTTGGCATTATTATTAAAGATTTCCTCATTAGAGGATAAATAGGAAACACGTCTCGAAATGTTATTAACCAGAGTTCTTGTGATAGCTCTAGGTTACTGTGAAAGTTGATGTATTTTAAACTAATGTTGGGTTTATGATACAGACTCTATAGGCCAGTAACAAGGTTCAGATTTACATCCAGGTAATTAACTGAATCCTGTTCATTTTTTATAGAGATAGATAAACTAAATCTTTTAAAGAAATTATGGAACTTTTTCATATATAGGTTTATTTTTCTATTAGATTTACTACTTATCAAAAATAGTGCATCATCTCTATAGAGACCACCTTTAATTTCTGGGAATTCATTATGGAAATGATATAGCATGTAGATACTTACTAAGCCTGTAACTTGGGCAGAATCAGCTGAGCCCATGGTTATGTCAAAATAATCAGTAGTATTTTTTCTGGCCCAGTACTTGATATTGAATAGAATGATAGACTTATTAGCTTCCAAAATAACTTTAATTTCTCTTAAACTTAGGTTATAATTTTTCTAGCAAAAATAAGTGCACTATTTAGTACAATGGGATTAATTGAAGAATAATAATTATTAATGTCTAATTGAATTAATTTACTTCTACTTTTATTATCTAATTTATCAAACCAATCAATGACTTCCTGGATATTGGATCAGAGATCTAATTTTAATGTTTCCTTAAGTTTGGGAATATACTTGTCTAGAATAATTTTACTTAATTTACCCAGGTCAGAACTTCCTTGGCAAATTAATGTAATTTTAGGGTTGGAGAAGAAATTTTCTTTATGATCTTTCAAAGCAATTCTGGGCCTTCTAGGCACAAAAGGTTCAGTTCTGTTGTCAAGATCAAAATCACACAATTTTATAGCTTCTAATTTTATATCTCTTAATACATTCTTCAGTTCTTCAGCCAATAGCCTTGTACTCCACCTGGGCCTGGTCCTTTATAATTTGCTATTTTTTAAAACTTCTGTCTCACTGTATTTAGGTTAATTCCATACCTATGTCATTTGAGAAAATGCGGATAGCATGTACAAGACTTTTTAAGCTGTTTCTTATTTTTCACATAAGCCTTTATATCATCCATGAAAAGGAGATGATTTAGCTGACCATTTCCTTTTCCAAAAATCATTAGCAATTTTAACTTTTTGTAGTATTATAGTGAGTGGTGTCATGGCCAATACAAATAGTAATGGAGATCAGATGTCGCCTTGGAATTTTTCCACATCTTATGTTCACTTTTCTGAATTTTGTTTTTCTCTGATCAGTTCAGTGTTCCAATGTTTCGTATTTTCATTAAGCATTTTCTTTATGCATTTTTGTTGTGCAAGATTTTTTATGAGAAGCTGTGTGTTGAAACAAATATTGTTATATTTCGGAATGGTCATTTTGCCAGTTTATCCAATAATAACACCAAATATATAGTGTGTGTTTTTATTGGCTAAACTGGCAAAATGACCATTCCAAAATATAACAATAATTTTCTTTATGCTTTTTGCTATTTCAAACATGCTCATTGTTTTACTTTTCCAACTATGTGGTCCCATGTCATATGCTTTTTGGTAATCTTACCATGCTACATTCAGTAGCATCAATCTGCATCTACAATTTCTAATTATTGTTTTATTGACCAATTAGTGATCTTTTGTTGCCCTACTTTTGTTTCCAGCATCCTATCTGTTCTTCTGGAAGTAGATTGTTACTTTCCAGATGGTTGTATAATTCTTCTGCTAAGACACCCGTTATATATAATACATATGTGTGGGTGTGCCTGTATGTTGTGTCTTCTTGTCTTGATGTCACATGATAGCTGTGAGTGACACTTTAATAGAAGCCATGTCATTCTTGACCACACAGCCACACTTGTGCCTATATATATATATTGATTAAGGGGGTCTGTAAAAGGATGGAAACATATTAAAATGAAGCATATCGCACTCGAGGGCTACACAGACCGACACAAGCCAATAGGGACAATGTGACGATCATAATGATGATACTGCTAACATCAACAGTAGATAAATGCATATTCTTTTTTTTGTTTGTTTGTTTTTAGGAAACAGAAGATGTCAAAAGATCAAAGGAGCTGCTGAAGACTCGTGGGAAATCTCTGAGACAGCATTTAAAGACTTTAAATGTAAGTTTATATTTGATTGAAAGAATGTGGCGCAGGAGTGGCTGTGTGGTAAGTAGCTAGCTAACCAACCACATGGTTCCGGGTTCAGTCCCACTGCATGGCATCTTGGGCAAGTGTCTTCTACTATAGCCCCGGGCCGACCAATGCCTTGTGAGTGGATTTGGTAGACGGAAACTGAAAGAAGCCTGTCGTATATATGTATATATATATATGTGTGTATGAGTTTGTGTGTGGTGTGTTTGTCCCCCTAGCATTGCTTGACAACCGATGCTGGTGTGTTTACGTCCCCGTCACTTAGCGGTTCGGCAAAAGAGACCGATGGAATAAGTACTGGGCTTACAAAGAATAAGTCCCGGGTCGATTTGCTCGACTAAAGGCGGTGCTCCAGCATGGCCGCAGTCAAATGACTGAAACAAGTAAAAGAGTAAAGAGTAATGTTGTTGCTTCATTGACTGTGTGTGTGTGTGCGCACGCAGGCATGTGCATCTGAAAAAAACAAAGAGAAGACAACATTTCGAGAGAAATACAATATTGACATTTTTACTAAAATATGCTACTGGTTGCAAATAAATGAAATCAATGTGGAAGGACATTTGAACCTCCATAACTGATGTTATTAAAGATGAATTCCATTTATTTTATTTCAATTTATTTTCCTTTTATACAACCATGACTAAATTGTCTTAAAAACAATTGAAACCAGAAGCAATATTTGGATAAAAATGTAAATATTTTCTTCCTTTGTCTACGATAAAATTCTCAGACATTTTTTCTTTTTGTTTTTAATATAAATTTATTCATATGAATACATATGTATGTATGTATGTGTGTGTGTGTGTGTATAATATATTGGGTCATCCCATAAATAATGCAGTTTTTTTATACTTCTTTTATTTTTCAAAATTAAGATAAACAAACTTCTCTTTTAATCTAAAATATACTCTCCTTCATTTTCTACAATGCTCTTTCCTCTGTCTGGTAGACTTGCAAGGCCCCTCTTCCAAAATTCACTTGTCCGTGAAGAAAAATACTCCTCCAGTACTGTTCTGACCTTGTCTACAGAATTCTTATTTTTCTGTCCAAATGATTTTGAAGACTGCAGAATAAATGATAATCAGATGGGGTAATGTCTGGTGAATATGGTTGGTGGAGTCTCAATTCCCATTCAAACTACTCCAGCCTTTGGATTGACATCCTCACTGTATGTGGCTGAGCATTTTCTTGATGGAAGAACACCTTTCCTCCTAAAAACAAAGACAGTCGTTTTTCTTCTAGCACTGACTTAAGCCACTCAAGCTGCTCACAGTAGATCACCTTTGTTATCATTTGGTTTGGGTTTAAAAGTTCAGAGTGGACTAAACCTTTCATGTCCCACCAATTCTATGAACCAATGAGAGGATCGTTAATAGAATTTCTGAAAGACCCTCAAGATGCCTGCACGCATATAAATGTACTTTCGCACAATGCAGTGGGAATGAATTTGAGTAACTGTTAACATAATTTACTTTAAGGTTTAGATGGATTAAGTTTAGCCTTAACTTCCCCATTTAACTCACTATGTGAACATGTGGGCACCAAACCCCACATGTGCATATGCTTACATCTTCATGGATGCTTGTATAAGTGAGTGTACATGTGCCATGCAACTTGCACAAAGGCGTTTATATATCCATATCTGTTAATGGTTACTTTTGATGCTTTTCTCACTGTTTTTGTGTATTCATTTCATTTTTGCATACTCTTTACTCTTTTACTTGTTTCAGTCATTTGACTGCAGCCATGCTGGAGCACCACCTTTAGTCGAGCAAATCGACCCCGGGACTTATTCTCTGTAAGCTCAGTACTTATTCTATCGGTCTCTTTTGCCGAACTGCTAAGTGACGGGGACGTAAACACACCAGCATCGGTTGTCAAGCGATGCTAGAGGGACAAACACAGACACACAAACACACACACATACACACACATACACACACACACACACACCACACACACACACACACACACACACACACACACACATATATATATAATATATATATATATATATATATATATATATATATATATATACACACACATATATATATGACAGGCTTCTGTCAGTTTCCGTCTACCAAATCCACTCACAAGGCTTTGGTCGGCCCAAGGCTATAGCAGAAGTCACTTGCCCAAGGTGCCATGCAGTGGGACTGAACCCGGGACCATGTGGTTGGTGAGCAAGCTACTTACCACACAGCCGCTCCTGCGCCTGTTGTGTTATTTTTGATCTTCTATATAAATAAAGCTATGTCCTTTATTTTACTGCTTTTCTTTACACCAAATGAGAAGATACATTGCAGGACTGTTATGTTAATGAGTTATATCTATTTATCACCTGAAGAGACACATCTGCACCGCCGGATGCTCCTGAACCAGTTGTTGAGTTTCCTGCCCCCACCCTCCGTGGGATCAGTGCTAGATGTGTTGAAACAATTGTTGTGATTATTATATTAAAAGTTCTTGCAACTTCCATTTTTCATTTTCCATATATATATATATATCATCATCACCATTTAATGTCCATTTTTCATGCTAGCATGGGTTGGACGATTTTGACTGAGGGCTGGTGAGCCAGATGGTTGCACCAGGCTCCAGTCTTGATCTGGCAGAGTTTCTACAGCTGGATGCCCTTTCTAATGCCAACCACTCCGAGAGTGTAGTGGGTGCTTTTTATGTGCCACCTGCACAGGGGCCAGTCAGGCGGTACTGGCAATGACCTCACTCGAATCTTTTTACACGTGCCAGTGAAGCAACGTTGGTGACGATCACACTCGAATGGTGCCCTTTTACGTGCCACGGGTATGGAAGCCAGTTGGCTGCTCTGGCAACGATCATGCTCGGATGGTGTTCTTGGTACCCTACTAGCACAGGCATAAGTGCCAGTAAGGTGACGCTGGTAACGATCATACTCAAATAGCCACTCTACGCACACACATATGTACATGACAGATTTCTTTCAGTTTTCCTCTACTGAATCCACTCACAAGGCTTTGGTCACCTGAGGCTATAGGAGAAAACACTTGCCCAAGGTGCCACACTGTGAGAATGAACCTGGAACCATGTGGTTGGGAAGCAAGCTTCTTATTTCTTTATTGCCCACAAGGGGCTAAACATAGAGGGGACAAACAAGGACAGACCAAACAAAGGGATTAAGTCGATTACATCGACCCCAGTGCATAACTGGTACTTAATTTATCGACCCCAGTGCATAACTGGTACTTAATTTATCGACCCCAGTGCATAACTGGTACTTAATTTATCGACCCCAGTGCATAACTGGTACTTAATTTATCGACCCCGAAAGGATGAAAGGCAAAGGTGACCTCGGCGGAATTCAAACTCAGAATGCAAAGACAGATGAAATACCACTAAGCATTTCCCCTGGTATGCTCACATTTCTGCCAGCTCACCGCCTTGTTACCACACAACCACAATCTAATACCTGAAGCAAGTAAAAGTTAAAAAACTATGTGAATGTTTGCATTTGATAAGAACACTTCACCCTTGTATCTGTTTCAGCAAATGAAATCTGCCACCAGGAGAATTTTTATTTTAATTATTTCTCTCTCTTTTTTTTCTTTTTTTTTGCTTTTTCTTATTGACTTGCACAATTGTTCCATTGTTAAAATATAAAGGAGGGATGGGTTTTTTTTAACAAATTTTGATATTTGTATATTTTTACAGTGAGTAGTTTTTATAGCCGGTTGCTCTTTCTACTACTAATACCTCAATGAATATAAAATGGGCAGAGACAAAACGTTACACTGAATTCAAACTATGTCATACTACTATACTAGAAAATACTACTATATAGTACTACAATATAATACTAGTATCTCATTCTTATCAAGATTTCCTCCAGCGATAGTCTTTCAAGTCTCTCTCTCTCTCTCTCTCTCTCTCTCTCACTCTCTCTCTCTGCCTCACTAGTGTCACCTTACTGCTATTTCTGTTTCCTGAGGTGAAGCTGTCCATTACTTGTCCATGATACGCCCACCCATTCCCACCCCTCCACCAATACCAGAAATCTCTTCTATTATACTGGAGACTTCTACAGAGCTCTGGCTCGCTTCTGTACCAGAAGACTTGCATACCCCCACCACACACACCACCACCAATCATCTATACTACTGCATGTGTCAAAAGGAGATGTGTTACTTAGTAAATTAACAAACCACCTACCTCTTTCTCTCTATTGGACTAACCCAGTGGTTTTCAATCAGGGTTCCGCGGAACCTTAGGGTTCCGCCAGTACAGTCCAGGGGTTCGCAAGAAGTTACAAAAATGCTAAAATCGACAGTAATTTTGAATTCTCCTGTGCAGATATGTGTGCATAAGACAATTAAATTATTGCACAGGGGTTCCTCGAGCCAGTGAAATGTTTTCTTGGGGTTGCGCTCCAGCAAAAAGGTTGAAAAGCACTGGACTAACCAATAGTAGCTTGTTTACTTAATTTAAATATTGACCCATTTATGTTTGCAGTAATAACACTTATATTTACAACACTCATAACACTTAATATTTACAATGCTTACATTACAATCACCCCCAATAGGGGCAACAATTTTGACATGTTTGAATAATGGTAGGTTAAAACGAGAACAAATGATGTGACATGACTGTTATCAAACAATGATTGAAACCTTCTTTTCAGGTACAGAATACCATCTCTCCTTCCCATGAACCCTCCCACGTCCCTTTCCCAGTTTTCAGAGTTGGCACTGTCAACATAGGCACATTGAAAGGTAGCTCCAGCGAGATTGTTGAGATGCTTGAATGGAGGCATGTTGATATATGCTGCATTCAAGAGGTAAGGTGGAGAGGAGCTTCAGCCAGATTCCTCACATAGGTATAAAATCTTCTGGAAAGGTAACAGTGATGGGATAGGTGGTGTGGGCATACTTCTTGCAGAGAAATGGGTGGATAGGGTCATAGAAGTCACCAGAGTGTGCGATAGAGTACTTAAGCTCAGGCTAGTCTTGCAGAATAGTATAGCGACAATTATCTCTGCCTGTGCCCCCACAAGCAAGCCTACCAAATGAACAGAAGGACTACTTTTATGATATTCTCCTGCAGGCTGCCTCAAAGATGAGTGACAATGATCTCATCTTCATGGCTGGGGATTTCAATGGGCATGTCGGACAGCAGCCCGGTATCTTTCATGGTGTACATGGGGGCCATGGAATTGGTTTCCAAAACGAAGAGGGAACAAGGCTACTGAAGTTCTTTGATGTAAATAGCCTGTTGCTCTGCAACACCAACTTCAAGAAGCTAACCAACCACCTGATAACCTACCAATCAGGTGACTGTGCTAGCCAAATCAATTACATTCTCACCAGACAGCAAGATACATGGTTGCTCTTAAATACAAAGACCCTCCCTGGTGAAGAATGTATCCCCCCCCCCCCAGCATAGACAAGTCGTTAGTGACTTTAGACTCCAGGCCAGAAGGATGCCAAGAAGCAGACCAATATGAAAAAAAAGGATTTGGAAACTTAAGGACCCTTCATATGGTTAGAGATTTAGGGACATCCTAATTAACAAATTTGATGAGAGGGAAAAGGAGCTACAGACTTGTGACATTGAGGGAAACTGGAAATTCTTTGTTGAGTGCCACAGACCAAATCTGTGGCTGGAGCAAAGCCCTATCCAGACCTAGAGTGATGTGGTGATGGAAAGATACTGTAGACAGGACCATTAAAGCAAAGAAACAGGCCTGAAAAGCCTGGAAGAGTGGGTTTAGCAGGGAACTGTACCAGATAGCCAGAAGGGAAGCTAGGAGACAGGTATATCTAGCCAAGGGAGAAGCAGAAAAGAAGTTTTTCTATGTTCAGTGATGTGAAGACCAAAGACTTGAAGTGGTTTGGATTGCAAGACAGTGTGTAAGAGAAAATTGTGATGTCATAGGAAGGAAGAAGAAAAGAAAAACAGTTAAAAAACACAGCAAACTATTCTTCTGGCCATCTTGGTACTCCTGGCCAACTCGGTAATCCACTTGGTAATCCAGGGCACAAAGCAGTCACACAACAATTTCACCAAAAAATGGGTAAAAAATAAGCACAATGTTTGCAATTATTGGAGTAGGGATACGTCCCCAAAACACACTTCTCACCGTTAAGTGAGGCTTCTAAGCACAACTACAGTCAGACAAATGCCTGGAACTCAGCAGAGATTTCTTGATCGACAAAATAAATAAACACGAACAACAAACCCCCACTGAACCCCAAAACAACAAATGTCTTACCTTGTAGTTGTGCTTCACTGTTCAATAATTCACGACGTTGGTGCACAGTGTCATGACTCTTAGCAGTGTCATGACTCTTAGCAGTGTCATGACTCTTAGCAGTGTCATGACTCTTAGCAGTGTCATGACTCTTAGCAGTGTCATGACTCTTAGCAGTGTCATGACTCTTAGCAGTGTCATGACTCTTAGCAGTGTCATGACTCTTAGCAGTGTCATGACTCTTAGCAGTGTCATGACTCTTAGCAGTGTCATGACTCTTAGCAGTGTCATGACTCTTAGCAGTGTCATGACTCTTAGCAGTGTCATGACTCTTAGCAGTGCAAAAAAAACACTGACCAACGCATGTGCAGAAGCAAGCTTCTAATCACACTGCCATGCCTCTTTTACTTGTTTCAGTCATTTGACTGTGGCCATGCTGGAGCACCACCTTTTTTAGTCAAGCACATCGACCCCGGGACTTATTCCATCGGTCTCTTTTGCCGAACCGCCAAGTGACGGGGACATAAACACACCAGCATCGGTTAATGCTAGGGGAACAAACACAGACACACAAACACACACACATACATACATATATATATATATACATATATACGATGGGCTTCTTTCAGTTTCCGTCTACCAAATCCACTCACAAGGCATTGGTCGGCTCGAGGCTATAGCAGAAGACACTTGCCCAAGATGCCACGCAGTGGGACTGAACCTGGAACCATGTGGTTGGTTAGCAAGCTACTTACCACACAGCCACTCCTACGCCTATTATTTAATTATTTTACTTATTTTTTGTAGGCTGATTTCAATATTCTGGAAGAAACCGTAATTATGCGAAGTTTGAAATTACCGAATGTGCTACACAGAGACACAGTAAGTTACCATCATTGTTGTTGTTGCTTAGTCCCAGGTCATTTCTGACCAAGTCCTGTAGGTTGTCAGTGAAATGACAAAGTGGAATTCTTAGATGCATTCTTCCAGATGTTACCAGACTTCTCTGGTTGAAGACCTCAATATTGTGAACAACCTTGTGGGTTTTTCTAAGGGGAACTGTGTTGCAGTCTTGTCATGTTCCTTTCTTTATCATTCTCTCTTCTGTCGTAGCATACAAGTCTGTTGGTGTTACTTAGTCTTAGATCACCTCTGATCAAGCATACTTCCAACCATGACCATCAGTCTTCTTGTACATCTTGGGCTTCATTGTCCAATGTATCGCATTTTATTCAAGCTGGTAGGGTGTAATTTGAAGAAGCTCTGGTTGCTATTTCCACCTTGTTGAGTGACCACATGAAGGCTTATCATTGACTCATATATATAGGTGTTGATGTTATTGAATTGCAAGTCAACCCTGATTGAGGAGATCTCTGACTAAAGACATTCTAACCATGACCATCCTGTTCTTTTGTTATGCTACAGTATATGCTATAGATTGGCATATTTTGGTCATATTATGAGGAGAAAATCCCTGGAGAAGGACATCATGCTTGGAATGGTCAGTGGTAAGAGAGGAAGAGGCCGACCAAGAACCCGCTGGCTTGACACCATCAAGAGTGATACCGGAATGTACATAGCCAGTCTGAAAGAAACGGCCCAGGATAGAACTGACTGGAGGACACTGATCCATCGAGTAATCGAGAGTCGACTTCGACTGAGCGGATAGATAGATAAATATGCTATATTAGCTTATGTGTCCCTCTTCCTTCTAAAATGGCTAAGAAATTTAGCTGCTATTTCTAGCAATCTAGTGATCACATTGAGATCCATCTTCTCATGCTTGTGAAACTTGGACTAGTTATATATAAGTCAAGCTGGAAGAATTGTTGGCACATTGGATAAAATGCTTAGCAGCATTTCTTTCAGATCTTTACATTCTGAGTTCAAATTCCACAATGGTTGACACTGTCTTGTCAACTTTCGGGGTCGATGAAATAAAGTATAAGTCAAGTACTAGAATCAATGCAACTGACTCCTGCTAAAATTGCTGCCCTTGTGCCAAAATCTTCAAGTGCTTTAGAAATAAAATTATGTGGTTATTTGATTCAGGGGTTGCGGGGTTCAGTACTTCATTTTACTAAATGTAAAATTACTTCTGTGCCTACATTTAACTCTTTGTTCATCATATGTGTTTAATAATTCATCTCTAGACTGTAGTAGTTTCATAAATTCAGTTATGTGTAATAAACACATTTTATTCCTAATATTATAGGCATGGGCTCTACCTATAATACCCCAATTAAGGGTGTTCTCTCTTTTTCTAGATTTTAATTCCCATATATATTTACTTAATCCTGTAGACTTACTTAAATTGGGATTGCTAAAGGTCTGGTAGCATTAGGATATTCTTTTTTTAATTTCATATTTTTTATATTATCTGAAATAGAATACCTGTATATCGATTAATCCCCCAAAATTGAATTAATATTGATTTTTTATCAGATACTTTGTATATTTATAGATAAATATATAAATATACGAGAAATAAGACAGCAAGGTACGATATGTGGATGCATATAATGCTGAAGGGTTGTACCTGATTGATTTGGACATTCGTTTTCCCAAATTATTTATATTATATATATATAGGCATAGGAGTGGCTATGTGGTAAGTAGCTTGTTTACCAACCACATGGTTCCGGGTTCAGTCCCGCTGTGTGGCACCTTGGGCAAGTGTCTTCTACTATAGCCTCGGGCTGACCAAAGCCTTGTGAGTGGATTTGGTAGACGGAAACTGAAAGAAGCCCGTCGTATATATGTGTATATATATATATAATATATATATATATATATATATATATATATATATATATATGTGTATGTGTGTTTGTGTGTCTGTGTTTGTCCCCCCAACATCGCTTGACAACCGATGCTGGTGTGTTTATGTCCCCGTTACTTAGCGGTTCGGCAAAAGAGACTGATAGAATAAGTACTGGGCTTACAAAAGAATAAGTCCTGGGGTTGAGTTGCTTGATTAAAGGTGGTGCTCCAGCATGGCCGCAGTCAAATGACTGAAACAAGTAAAAGAGTATAAAAACAAGGCTGTAGCTTTCATGGCTACAAAACCATTGGTCATTATGTGACCAGAATTTAACTTCTTGTTTTAATATTTGCTGCTCTATTCTTTAGAGTGTGCTTCTTTTTCTGATATGGTATGTTCTGAGTTCAAATTCTGCCGAGGTTGACATTGCTCTTCATCCTTTCGGGGGCGATTAAATAAGTACCAGTTACACACTGGGGTCAATGTAATCGATTTAATCCCTTTGTTTGTCCTTGTTTGTCACCTCTATATTTAGCCCCCTGTGAGCAATAAAGAAATCATTATATATACTTTATTTAAAAGCAGCAGAAATATAAAAAAAGCTGTTACTCAGAGTTTCATGTTCCCGTTCAACGGACAGTTTTGGTAAAATAGAACAGAAATACTTCTGTTCTATTTTAACAAAACTGTCCGACGAACAGAAACATTAAACTCTGAGTAACAGCTTTTGTTATATTTCTGCTGCTTTTAAATAAAGCATATTACTCTACCCCTGGTATTTGAGTACTCTTTTTTCCATCTTGTTTCACATTTATCTGCTTACTGCAGTATATATATATATACATATATATATATATATATATATATATATATGTATATATATATAAGGAGAGTTTATGAAAAAAACAAAAGACGAAGACAGGTGGTGTACAAAACAAACAGATGTATTAGTATAATGCTCAGGGACAGGAAAAGTCTTTTACGTTTCAAGCCTACGCATATATATATATATATATATACCGGAGTAAACGTCTGTATATGTATGTGGTCTGCACGAATCTATCTGTGTATGTTGATGTATATATGTATAATTTAATATGAATATGTACTGTCGTGTAATATTTTAATGGATTTTAACATTTTAATTTCAATTTCCATGTATTAATTATATTTCCTTTATTAATGACAATATGTATTTTATTCAATGTAAGGTTTTTCCTCGAATTTTATAATTTTTATATATATATATATATATATATTTTTTGAGCTCATTTTTGTTTATCGCTCGAAAATTGACCATTATTTGTAAAGAACCAATCAAACAAGTCCATTTTTAAAGGTGTAGCATTTATACTAGTCTGGATAGAATTGACATATTGGTTCCATTCTAGCAAAAACTGTCTGATGAACGGCAACGTGAAACTCAGAGTAACAGGTTTTGTTGAATTTTCGGCTGCTTTAAATAAAGTATATATATATATGAGGAGCTTTTGTGAGGGTGACTCAGATTAATAGGTATACGATCTGAGAGCTCAAATTGGTATTTGATGTGATCTAAACCTTTTATTATATAGCTAAATTAAATTAAATGTCTTTGTCAAGTCTTGCCAAACTGTTTGCCTTTTCTTTTCTGCTTTAATCTATATATTTGTATATATACATGCATATATATTCATACATGTGTGTGTGTGTGTAAATATAGATAGATAGTTGCATACGCACACGCATAGTCATATAAATACACACAGACATATGTATAGTTTGAAATGTCACATTTTACTGTAGCCAACAGATGAAGTGAAGATCTTACGAGAAACTGTCCCAGAAAAAGGTGAGATATATTTATTAGATTCATTGTTTATAAGTTCCTGACAGAACTTTTATACTTACACTAGCACTATGACCTGGCAATGCCGGGTCATAGTGCTAGTGCATGCATATACAACTGCATGCGTGTGCACATACACGCACGCTAGCTGGCATTCAATTGGCGTATCAAGTTTTGGGCATTTTGATTGGGTTTTGGATAGAAAATTCACCAAAAATCACTTCTATTGATTTTTTAATGGCTTTGCGGAGTGACTGGGGAAATGTAAAGATGTGCACGACCACCCTTGGACGGTTTTGAATGACCATAGAAAGTGCGAGCCCTCTAACTGAAAAATTGTGGATTTGTATAAAGGACACACACACAGACAGACATTTTGCTGTTTAGAGAGAGATTATTATTTTTATTGCATAGATCAGGTGGGGTGTGAAGTTAGGATATTTCCAGGTGAGCACTCAACCTGAATATTGAGCTATCAACTTTGTTGGGTTCCCATCAAAGCTGGAATTCTTCGGGTGTAGAAAATCCAAAATCGATGCCAGTCTAATGAAGTGCCTCTCTAATGTCTAAAACTGGAAACATTATGTGATTTCGAATTAAAAATTTTTGTGTTAATTTGCGTTGCAAATAAAGATGGTACGGAAAAAATTATAATTTATAATTGAAGATGTATTAAAGAATAGCTCATCCATACATTTGATTTTTGCCTCTCTTCAAGACTAACACACCACACTTTCTCAGTCCAAACTTCATTCTGATATCAGCACTGAAGGTATACACAAGGGAACTGAATTGAGAGTCATCTTTACCATAAAGTTTGAGGTCATCTATGAATAACAAGTGGTTGAATTTTTATCATCATCATCATCATCATCATGCATCATCAAGCTCTTTGTCATCACCATTGCTGTTGTCATCATCGTTATCATCATCATGATAATTATTATTTAAGTTTTGTTCCCAGTTTCCCATCTGATAAGCAATCTCTCACCAGCATATTGTCCGTATTTCAGGCTTGGCTGACTTTGCACAAATCGATCATATGGTTGCTGGAGAACAACACAACTGGATTAAATTCAGGTGAGATGTCCATTGTTTAATAATTATTTACTATCATAAAGTCGTGGGTCTGGGTTCTAGTTTACTTCATGTCACCTTGGGCAAATGTCTTTTGTGGACCAATAACTCAGGAGTAAAATTGAGTTGAGAGAAACTAAGCAGAAGCCTGCCATTCGCACGCACGCACATGCACATGTACAGGTGGCTGTGTGGTAAGAAGTTTGCATCCCAACCACATGGTTCCAGGTTCAATTCCACTACATGTCATCTTGCCCATCCCGCTCAAAAGGTCCCTGAATAAGGGTTGTTTAAGGATGTTGAATGAAACACCTATGTTTCCAGGGATGAATTATTCAAACCCCAAACAATCCCTCTCAATACATGGCTATGATGCTCCCCCACTACTTCTGCTTGTGATCAGAGATGCACATATCATCAGCCACTAAGGGACATGCTCAACTGGTTGAAGTCAAACAACTGACAAGCAAATCTGTGGTATTGAGCAGAATATTTGCTGTAACCCATTATTATTATTATTATTATTTCTTGTTCCACACAGAACCATTTTTTGTTTTCAAAATGCCGCAGATACCAAGCCTACATTATTACTGGTAGCACTACTACATATAGCGACCTGACTTATAAATCCTTCGAATGGACTTACTATTATTATTTTTTCTTCCACACAGAATTATTTTTCACCATGTGTAGTTCATTTCTGACTTAGCATTTTTTTCTCCTTCAGAATTCTTTTTATATATTCTTCACTGTGTGTATATTACTTTTCACTGTGTGCAATTCAATTCTGTGTTAGCGTTCTTTTATCCTTTCTTTCAAAATCATTTTTTTAATATATTTTTCACTTTTCACTGTGTATATATTACTTTCCACTGTGTGAAGTTTAATTCTGTATTAGAGTTTGAATGCTTCAAACTTTTCTCATTGTTCTTGAATGAAGGTCTTCCATTTTGACATTCCTATGAGTGTTCGTAACCTAGTTACCATTGTTATAACAACACCATTATACAGTGGGAGGTATCAGCATCGCCACTGTTATGTCCTGTTACTACACATCAGTTGCTATGTGAACTACGAATTCTTGTCTCCACTGTCATGCCCAGCATTATGATGATGTATTTTGTTGTCTCTGTGGGTCTGGCCTGAACAGTGTACTTTGCTGACTGAGTCTACTGACTGTATCAGTCCACTATTTATTAAAAGTGGACCATCCGATTTCTCACCTGGGGGGCATCTACCACAACAAATTGTAAGTGAATTTGGTTGACAAAAGCAGATGCAAGTGTGGCTGTGTGGTTATCCCAGCTGCAGAAATGTTAGCACGCCAGGCAAAATGCTTGGCGGTATTTCGTCTGCCATTACATTCTGAGTTCAAATTCCACCGAGGTCGACTTTGCCTTTTATCCTTTCAGGGGTCGATTAAATAAGTACCAGTTATGCACTGGGGTCGATATAATCGACTTAATCCATTTGTCTGTCCTTGTTTGTCCTCTCTGTGTTTAGCCCCTTGTGGGTAGTAAAGAAATAGGTATTTCGTCTGTCTTTATGTCCTGAGTTCAAATTCCACTGAGGTTGACTTTGCCTTTCATTCTTTCAGGGTCGATAAATTAAGTACCAGTTGTGTACTGGAATCAATCTAATCAACTGCCCCCCTCCCCAAAAATTTCAGGCCTTGGTTTATTGCTACTCTTGATTTATTATTACAAAAGTATAAAACTGTGTCAGGGATATAGAATTTACATATACACCCTGATTTTCTTCCTTTCTCTTTTCCGCCCCCTTTTTTTAAATCTATATTTACTCCCAACTTTGTAACCTCCTTTCTTTCTTGTTCTTTATTCTTCCAGTAATATTGGACCCGGTGCCTATTTCCTACTTGGGCCACTGGCTTGGTCAGAGCGGCATCTTATCAATCATTTTTCTGAGAATCTAATCGAAAATGGGTTCCAGATGATGATCTGCCCCGAAATATTTAAAGCTGTTGTTGTGGTAGGTGACAGTTGTTTGTTTTTATTTTTGTTGTTGTTGTTGTTGTTTACGAAGACATCTAATATTAGGGGTCAGGTAGAGTTATTGTTGTGTCAACAGCCTTTTTCTATGATTCAGTTCCTCCACCCCCACCTGCTATGATTCAGCCCCCACCCCTGTGATTCAACCCCCTTTGTTAGCAAAAGGGGCTGCTGTGATTCAGAACCCACTTGCTGACCTTACAAAAGAACATATCAAACAAACGAGGTAACATCTACATTATTGAGTGTGTCCTTTTTTTTTAAGGCAATGTCATCATCATCGTTTAGCGTCCGCTTTCCATGCTAGCATGGGTTGGACAGTTCAACTGGGGTCTGGGAAGCCAGAAGGTTGCACCAGGCCCAGTCTGATCTGGCAGTGTTTCTATGGCTGGATGCCCTTCCTAACGCCAACCACTCCATGAGTGTAGTGGGTGCTATTTACGTGCCACCGGCCACGATCGGATGATGCTTTTTACGTAGCACCAGCACAGAGGCCAGGTGAGGCTGGCAACGGCTACGATCGGATGATGCTTTTTACGTAGCACCGGCACGGAGGCCAGGTGAGGCTGGCAACGGCTACGATCGGATGGTGCTTTTTATGTGCCACCAGCACTGGTATCACAGCTACAATTTCCATTGATGTTGATCAATTTCGATTTTGATTTTGATTTTTACTTGCCTCAACAGGTCTTCACAAGTAGAGTTTTGTGTCCCAAGAAGGAAAGGAATGCATAAGTGGACTGGCTACATCCCAGGTATAGGCCATGAGTTATGGTCTCACTTGGCTTGCCGGGTCTTCTCACGCACAGCATACTTCCAAAGGTCTTGGTCTCTAGTCATTTCCTTGGTGAGACCTAAAGTTCGAAGGTCGTGCTTCACCACCTCGTCCCAAGTTTTCCTGGGTCTACCTCTTCCACAGGTTCCCTCAACTGCTAGGGTGTGGCACTTTTTCACACAACTATCTTCATCCATTCTCGCCACATGACCATGTGATTTGTAGAAAATTTAGCTGCTGTTTCTAACAGATCTAGTGACCACATAAAGGCTCCATTATTGTTTCCTTATTAATATTTCTTGTATGTTGCAGGAAAGTTGCATTAATTTTGTGCAATATATCAGTTTAATGTTAGTGATGTATACATCAGTAATATATACATATATTAAGTATTCTATGTTAAATATTCATAGTCATAGGAGTGGCTGTGTGGTAAGTAGCTTGCTTACCAATCACATGGTTCCAGGTTCAGTCCCACTGCGTGGCACCTTGCGCAAGTGTCTTCTACTATAGCCTCGGGCTGACCAAAGCCTTGTGAGTGGATTTGGTAGATGGAAACTGAAAGAAGCCCGTTGTATATATTATATATATATGTTTGTTTGTCCCTTCCCCGCAACATCGCTTGACAACCAATGCTGGTGTGTTTACATCCCCATAACTTAGCGGTTCGGCAATAGAGACTGATAGAATAAATACTAGACTTCCAAAGAATAAGTCCTGGGGTCGATTTGTTCGACTAAAGGCAGTGCTCCATCATGGCCACAGTCAAATGACTGAAACAAGTAAAAAGAGTAAAAGAGAACAATGTCTATAAATAAACATTACATTTGACAGAGTAATCAGAAAGCTAATCTTTTTTTTCCCCTTCCTTTCACTTTTTCTTCAGGAGGGATGCGGAGTTGACATCACCGATGCTGGAAAGGTAAAGTACATTTTGTTTGATGTTTAATTATTTTATGTATGATGCGTACCGACATGTATGTGTACATGCCTGCACATATGAGGGAGTGCAGAAAAGGTCCTGGCTTTGGGTAAAAGAAAACACTGGAGGATCAGTTAATTATGATCTTATTCAAAATATTCCCCTCTCAGATTCACACACTTATTGCAGAAGTCTTTCAGTTTTTCTAAGCCCTGTAAAAGAACTCAGAAGGTTGGACCTCCAACCAGACTTTTTGTGACACCCTTAAAGGCAGGAACTGTTCAGCATCCTCTTCTATATAGATACATACATACACATATGCACACACACACATAAATACACAGGTACATGCTCTAGTTATTCTTTCTGTCCATTTAGACAGGTTACTGTCCACATTTCAGATATTCACTTGTCCTTCATCTAGACTCCTTTCACAGGATCTGCCAGAAATTACTACAATGCATGAAGCTAAGGAGAGAATCTTTTGATCAAACCAGGGTATCTCTTGAGTTAATGAGGCAACTTCTTGACTTAACGAAGGAATTTCCTTCAAGCTAATGGTGGAGTCACTGAAACAATGAAACAAGTTTTTGAACTAATCAAGAAAACTTTGATCTTGAAGAAAGTTTTTAGTTAATCCTAATCCCCAGTTGTTATATCCTTACGCCTCCAATATCAGAGTATGGTTGATATTGTCAATGATAAATAAAGAATATACTGTAACTGTGTTATAACAATACAAAATAGAAACAATGGCAGTAACAAACACATAACGAACCGACAATTAATATTTCCAGCGCACTAACTTGAACTGTAAACTGTATCTGGACTTTGAAGACCAAACTACAAACTGCCGACTACGTCAGTTCACTACTATTTATATGCAATGGTCCTGTCTATTCTTGTTAAGGGGTGTCATACTCTCGCCACAGCAATCTTGAAACCAAGGTTGGACATTTTTCTTCTAACGCTAACTTAAGCCACTCAAGCTGCTTGCAGTAGATCTCCTTTGTTATCATTTGGTTTGGGTTTAAAAGTTCAAAGTGGACTAAACCTTTCATATCCCACCAAACAGATAACATCACCTTACATGGGTGAAGACCTACTTTAGCTTGGGGTGCTGGTGTTTCTCCTTTCCCTACCCACTGACTTTGGCCCTTGACACTTATATAGAGAACCCATTTCTCCTTACAAGTCACTATTTGATCCCTAAAAGGTTCATTCATGAGACCTGGCAGCAAAGAAGAGCACACATTCACTCTCTGCGCATAATTAGACTCAGAAAGTTTGTGAGGAACCCATTGACCCAATTTTCTGACTTTTCCAATGGCATGCGGGTGTCAATGAATGTTTGAATGACCAAATCCAGGATTCTCTGCTAGTTCCTCAACAGTTACGATGGGATTTTGTTCCATCAGGTTTTGCAGGACATCCTCGTCGAGCTGTGCAGATCTTCCAGGACAAGGCTCATCTTCTAGGCTGTAGTTTCTGACTCGGAATTTCTGGAACCACCATTGATACTGGCTTATGCTTATTGTCCAATCCCCATATGCTGCATTAATAGTCCTCGCACTTTCCATTGCATTGTTGCCTTTATTGAACTCATAAAGCAAAATATGCTGAATATTCTCCTTTGTCACTTCCATTATAGCTTTGAAAAAACAACTGTTAAAATCGAACTGCACTCTTCAAAACTTGCACTAAGAATAAGTACAAGGTAAAATTACTACCTGCTTTTAGTTCATGCGATTGAAAAACCACATTATTTATGTGATGACCTTATATATATATATATAGTTTTTATGTCAAGTTGTATATAAAAACAGTTTAACATTAAACTCAATACTTTGTTGCAGAGTACATGTTTGTTAAAGTTTTACAAGAGGGTTGACAGTGACTTTGAAGTCTAATATATGTATGTGTGTATACACACACACACGCAGACACACACAAAACAATTACAGAGAATGCAGGAACTGGTACATCTTCAAATTTTTCTTTTAATTTTAACAGCTAATTATACATCTTAATTAGTTAAAGCAACTAATAAGTATTTCTGCTGCATATACAGACTATAATATTCTGTTGTAATCCTTCATTCAGAAAACGAAATTTATTTATGTATGGCAAGCTTATTTCTTTATTCTACTATGGTTGTAGACACAAAAGGCAAGTGATGTTGAAATCTGATATGGGTATAAAATTTACTTTGTATCTGGCCTATGGTAACCTTAGTTTCAGGACGAAACCGAGTGTTTTATACACTAAATTGGGTCAAAGTATATCTTAGTGTTCAGATATAACTTCATCTGTGTATTAAAAGAGACTGAATAAAAAACAGAGTAAATTTAATTAAATTAATTGAAGGAATTCTGCCATATATACCTAAGAAGTCACTTGTAAATTGAGTTGTAGATTATATAAAAGCAAGTGTATCTTATACGTGTTGCTATGATTTATAAAAGATATTTTAAGCTTGTGATAATATCAATAACTAATTGAAAGTTAAACTAGGTATTGTCTCAACATTTACTCCTTAAATTCAGGCACCTCCCCTTTCTGTAATGGATATTATCCTATCCAGTGGAGGCGCAGTGGCCCAGTGGTTAGGGCAGCGGACACGCGGTCGTAGGATCGCGGTTTCGATTCCCAGACCGGGCGTTGTGAGTGTTTATTGAGCGAAAACACCTAAAGCGCCACGAGGCTCCGGCAGGGGGTGGTGGTGATCCCTGCTGTACTCTTTCACCACAACTTTCTCTCACTCTTACTTCCTGTTTCTGTTGTACCTGTATTTCAAAGGGCCGGCCTTGTCACTCTCTGTGTCACGCTGAATATCCCCGAGAACTACGTTAAGGGTACACATGTCTGTGGAGTGCTCAGCCACTTACACGTTAATTTCACGAGCAGGCTGTTCCGTTGATCGGATCAACCAGAACCCTCGTTGTCGTAACCGACGGAGTGCTTCCCAAAAAATTATCCTATCCAACACCTGCATGGAAGCATTTAACTGTTTTCCCATACAGGTACAGACGTCCCAAGGCCTGTTCCAGTCTACTGTTAAGCAATTGGTGCTTCGATATAAAACTCTAGTAAATTTCCTCTATGCACAAATTATATCTTTCCGTCCTATTACATAAGGCACAGCTGTACTAAATTTTTCCTCAGAGCTCTTACAGTACTTGCCATGACAATTTATCCCTATATACTCATCATGTGTGTGTGTCTGTGTATATATATATATATATATAATAATAATATTAGGGAGTATATCCAAACTTACAGGGAAAAATTAGATTTAGGATAAATCAAATTTCACAGTATAAATATAAATTAAATTAGAGATAAAACCACTAATTTTAATAATTTAAATTTTATATTTTATATATATATATTTTGTATATTATATTAATTATTTTTATTTTTATGTTTTGGTTTATGTTTATCACTGTTTGAGTTGCCTAATAGTGGTTTTATCTCTAATTTAAATATATATATATATATATATATATATATATTCTCATCCAAAATGGGGATGAGCAACAATACTCCTATGTGGCACACTTGAACAATTGTGATGATCTCTTCACATGAAACCATTGGTTGCCTTGTTGACCTACAAATAAAATGTGTGTGTGTGTGTGTATGTATGAATGTATGTATGTATGTATAAAATGGTTGAAATAGTGAAAGTTGTATCACTGAAGCTGTGTTGTGGCTTAGTTCCATTTCCAAGGTTCGGAATCATTTTACAATTTTTTTTTTTTGTAACAAACTTTCTTAATTTTCAAGATGTTTTATTGATAGAATAAAGATTAATCATAACCTTTAACTTCATTTATTTTATTTTAGAATTATTGTTGAGCTACACCTGGCCAACTACATAAAGTGTTACTCTACAAGCCAATGGGATGCCAGTTCAATTCTCATCATAATTCTCCAATCTATTAATTGCTTATAGGGACATAGTATTTTGTTATACAACCATAATATACTGCCAAATATATTAAAGGCTTATGTCAATACTGTGTCTCACATGTGTTAACAGTGCAATTAAATCACTTTTGAAAGTTATTTCTCACTCCTACTCCGGAGCGTGGGCTGTGGGGTCACTCCGAAAAGCTCTATCTACGACGATTTCATCTCAATTGGAGGGGGGCTTTCTCCATCCGGGTTGCGGATCCGTGGAATAAGCTGCCAGACGAGATAGTGAAGATGCTGACGACTGCTCGGTTCAAAGTCTCTCTTGACCAGAAATGGCCTGAACTCTTTGTATGACCATCCTCTCTGTACATAACTCCCTGTCCCCCTACATGGCCTTGCTTTTGCTTTTTGAGCCAATAAAAATTGAATTGAATTGAAAAAAAAAAAAGTTTTGAATGGTACAACAATGCACTATAATACAGACAATGGGCTGTATACCTGTTGTAATTTAGTCATCCATAGTCTAATAGGATATTTCAGAATAATATTCCTTCTTCAGATATTCTTAGATGGAGTCACTGCTACAACCAGTTTTCTAACGGCTTTCCTTTATTATTTTTTGGAATCGTCTCAGCAGTGATCTTACAATGCTCCTTCTGGAACTCCTCATGAGAAGTGTGTGAGGTCAACCATGTCTCAATCTCATGTGTACTGGTACATTCGTAGTGTTGCTTCTAAGTTACGTATTATATGTGCAAGGTGACAATCTGGCAGAATCGTTAGAATGCCAGGCAAAAAGCTTAGTGATATTTTGCCTACTGTTAGGTTTTATAGGCGCAGGAGTGGCTGTGTGGTAAGTAGCTTGCTAACCAACCACATGGTTCCAGGTTCAGTCCCACTGCGTGGCATCTTGGGCAAGTGTCTTCTACTATAGCTCCGGGCCAACCAAAGCCTTGTGAGTGGATTTGATAGACGGAAACTGAAAGAAGCCTGTCGTATTTATGTATATATATATATGTGTGTGTGCATGTATGTTTGTGTGTCTGTGTTTGTCCCCCTAGCATTGCTTGGCAACCGATGCTGGTGTGTTTACGTCCCCGTCACTTAGCAGTTCGGCAAAAGAGACCGATGGAATAAGTACTGGGCTTACAAAAGAATAAGTCCCGGGGTTGATTTGCTCAACTAAAGGCGGTGCTCCAGCATGGCCGCAGTCAAATGACTGAAACAAGTAAAAGAGAGCTTCCTTTTTTTTTCTTCCCCTTCTTTCTTTTTCATAGATTTTCTATAGAAATTAGAGCCAGCCCATAGGTGTAACTTGTATACGAAACCTCAAAACTTTCAGAGTTGGTTCTGATTTCTTTAGAAATAAATAAATCTGTAGAAACAACTTCAAAAGTAATTCTCTAATCATTTCCAGGTGTTAGACATTTTTTTTTTCTTTTTTGTCTTTTGTAAGATCTACACTTTGGAAAATAACGAAGAAACAATGAAAATTGAACATATTTGTCATTTCATTGGCGTTTCACCAATGTCATTTGCAGGTAGGTATATGAACTCTGACCTTTGACTTCTTTTCTACATTAGAGGATGTATTGGGGGTGGGTTCTGTATTTATAAATTGTTAAAAAAGTAGCAGCGAGGTTAGGGTGCTGGTGATTTTGTAATGAATTTTGCTTTCATTTACAAAACTTAGCTACATGCATAGTCAGAGGAAATTGTCATCATTGTCCTTTTTTCTACCCTGGCATGGGTTGGACGGTTTGACAAGAACAGATGAACCAGAGGACTCTGCCAGGTTCTATGTCTGTTCTGACATGGTTTCTACAACTGGGTGCCTTTCCTTATGCTAACCATTTCACAGATTGTACTGAGTGCTTTTCATGGGGCACCAGCACCAGTGAGGTCACCAAATACCCACAAGATGAAGCCCCTCAATTAAGTTGGGTATAGACAGGAGAAATAAAGAACTATGATAGGGGGAGAAAAGTAGGTGTCTTGTTAAAGAGGTGAGTATATGGCTTGCCCACCTGGACTCACATAGACATGCACAGAGACTCACATACAGACAGACACAGTCACACACACACACACACACAGACATGCAGACACACACAGACACATAGACTCATATACAGACACATCCACACATACATGCAGATTCATATACATAGTTAAATACAAACACAAGTCACACACACAAATGCACATACAGACACATTCACACACTCACATACAGATTCTTACAATCTCTCTCTCTCTCTCTCTCTCCCTCTCTCTCTCACACACACAAACGTAATTTATTTAAATTTCTTTTGCAGCTTTTTGGACCAGGATGACAGTGGATTGTGAAACCACTCCCCAAACCTATTTCACCATTGGTAAATGTTATCATCCTGGTATGATTTCATTATTTCATTCACTTGGGTTTTTCTTCAATAAGAATTGTGTCAAAGTCACTGTTGCTGTGTCTAATGTTTGTGTTGATAATTTAGTTGATTGGCTCAATTTTCAGCAGTGGTGGTGTGAGATCAGTCAAAGAGCAAGCTGGTTCATAAGTTAGACAAGGAAGTAAAGCTGGTTGGTTTGCAGTTGATTAATCAGTTATGTCTGTTGATCTATCGCTCAGGGGATCAAGGTCAAGCCAGTTGATCTTGCAGCTATTTTAGAGAGATCAAACCAGTTAATTTATAGTTTACTAGAGAGATCAAAGCAGTCAATTCATACCTGGTTTGAGAGATCAAAGCAGTTAATTCATAGCTGGTTAGAGAGATCAAAGCAGTTAATTGATAGCTGGTTAGAGAGATCAAACCAGTTAATTTAATTGATGTATTGCCATGTAGAGAGATCAAACCAGTCAATTTATAGCTGACTAGAGAGATCAAAGCTGTTGACAGCTGGTTTGAGAGATCAAAGCAGTTAATTCATACCTGGTTTGAGAGATCAGACCAGTTAATTCATACCTGGTTTGAGAGATCAAAGCAGTTAATTCATACCTGGTTTGAGAGATCAAACCAGTTAATTCATAGCTAGTTTGAGAGATCAGTTAATTCATGCCTGGTTTGAGAGATCAAAGCAGTTAATTTATAACTGGTTTGAGAGATCAAAGCAGTTAATTCATAGCTGGTTTGAGAGATCAGATCAGTTAATTCATACCTGGTTTGAGAGATCAAAGCAGTTAATTCATAGCTGGTTAGAGAGATCAGATCAGTTAATTTATAACTGGTTTGAGAGATCAAAGCAGTTAATTCATACCTGGTTTGAGAGATCAAAGCAGTTAAATCATAGCTGGTTTGTGAGATCAGATCAGTTAATTTATAACTGGTTTGAGAGATCAAAGCAGTTAAATCATAGCTGGTTAGAGAGATCAGATCAGTTAATTTATAACTGGTTTGAGAGATCAAAGCAGTTAATTTTTAACTGGTTTGATCTCTCAAACCAGTTAATTCATACCTGGTTTGAGAGATCAAAGCAGTTAATTTTTAACTGGTTTGAGAGATCAAAGCAGTTAATTCATACCTGGTTTGAGAGATCAGATCAGTTAATTCATACCTGGTTTGAGAGATCAAAGCAGTTAATTCATAGCTGGTTAGAGAGATCAGATCAGTTCATTTATAACTGGTTAGAGAGATCAAAGCAGTTGATAGCTAGTTTGAGAGATCAGATCAGTTAATTTATAACTGGTTTGAGAGATCAAACCAGTTATCTAGCTGGTTAGTGGTTGCAAACCAGTTGCTATTGATTTGCCAGCTAAAGGATTTGCAGCCTAATTCTTACCATAATCCTCCTATCATTTTCAGATATTTAATGAGATTAGGTTAGTTATCAAAAGTTGGTTATTGGGGTGTAACCAGGTGGTATTGATCAACACTTCTATTCCCTTCATAATTCCCCTACCGTATTTGGTGGGTCAAACCAATTGATCTAGTTCTATTGTCTTTTAGCCCCAGATCAGCTTTGATCACGCAGAGCTTTTGATCAAAAGTGTTCTAAGCCTGAGAATGCAGTTATATTTATTTTTTGGGCATAGTGTATCTTGGACTACATTGTCCTATATTTTTTAAGACTGTAAAGTGTAATTTGAGAGGTTTGGTTGCTGTTCTAGCAATTTGAGTGACTGCATAGTACTCCCTCGTTAATTCATTAGTCAGTCTGTTGTTGTTGTCATCATTCCAGGTCAACAGATTTGCAGATATATGATATGTCGATAGTCATCTACTCAACTTGGTGTGACCTACCAGTTTATTGTTCTACATATACTTTCACCGTTCTGAGTTCAAGGCTAGACTTCACACTGACAAGTTCTGATTAATTGTAGGAATACATTGGATCATAGGTCTACTGGATCAGAGCTGACCTGGGGCTAAAACAACAACAATGACAAAGATTAGAATGTTGTTTATGAAATGTTTAATCCTTTTGGAATGATCTGACACCATCATAATCTTTCACCACACAGCCATTGTGATGGAAGAGAAAAGGATGTATAGGGATATGGTGGCAGGGATGGGAGATTGAGTTTGATCAGATGTAATGTTTTTCGTCTTTACATAGGTTACATACATAGGTCAGTGGATTGGATAGGAAGTGTGTGATACAGAGATGAGAGGTTATTGAACAGACATGAGAGGAAGCAGATGGAGATTAGCAGGTATGAAAGGGACAAAAGAAGGCCCAAACTTCCATAGAAAAATTAAAATTATTTTCTTTTCTCTTGTCTTTTAGTTGTATCCAGTTGTGCCAACATGGGTTTATATCATACTTCACAAACAACCAAGGTGAGATATTTTGTATTCACAGACCAGGCATCCCCTCTCTTATGGAAGCTTTACATCCCTGAAAATCTTGCTGTAATGTGGAATTCTGGTACCATTGTGGAACCAATTTTACCATTGGCTTTCATGGTATTACAAAAATCAATGAACATAGAAATAAGTTTGTGGCATGGAATTTCATTTTACAAAATTTTCAGAAAAATAATATTTTCATAACACTGGAGATTTCTGTGTGTCATAACTATGTCTTGCCACTTTGAAGTTTCATTTTCATTTTCAGATCCTTCACACTGGATTTTTGGTATTTGCTGCTAATGTTGTTGTTGCTAATTCCCCTTTGAACCCTGAATGGGATGACCTATGGTTGAAGACATTCCATTGGGGATACTGTGTGTCACCAATTATTATAATCCCTCATCATGTCATTTATGAAGTGTAACATCTTGAAATCAGTTTCCACAACCTGGTCTTCCTCAATCCTTTTCTTCCACATGTTACACATTCACTTTGAGTGCTCAATACTTTCTTTACACAACTCTGATCCTCCATGCACATCATGTGTCCACCCCAGCATAATCTTTTCTCACGATGTTATATCTGGTTCCTTTTATATCTCATTTTTCCTCTTAGGTCACTAATAAGCTGGAGAACATCAGCAACATGGACAGGCAAGATTTGTATATATGGGCAATGGCAGGTCTTTCACAAAGAGCCTTATCCTTGATCCAGATATGGTCAACTCTGATCAATGGAGCCCTTAGAATATATGTTAACCCTTTTGATACTAACCTGGCCAAAACCACCTCTGGCTCTGTAGTACAAATATCTTGTTTTCATAAATTTTGAATTAAAATCTTTCATCAAACTTTAGTCACAATCTATGTTCCTAACACTAGCTTAATGATAACTAAGTTCTTTTACTAAATTCTTTGTTATATTTAAAATTAATTGAATGAAACACAGAGCATCTCAAAATAAATACAGTAATGAAAGGGTTAATCTTTAAAAGAAATATCATTTCCTATTATTTGATCCAAGTATTTCTCAGTCCCTTATTGGTGATTATTATGTTTAATACTACATAATAATAAATTTATGGTTATTTTAATGTCAAACACTATCTATAATAATGTTTAATAACACATGTAATAATGGTTTCATCATCATTATCATCCTCATTTAACATCTGTTTCCCATGCTGGCATAGATTGGGTGGTTTGACAGGGGCTGGTGAGCCAGGGAGCTGCATCAGGCTCTAATTGTCAGCTTCAGCATGGCTTCTATGGCTAAATGCCTTTCCTAATGCCAGCCCCTTTAGAGAATGTACTAGGCGCTTTGTAGATGACACCAGCATGGGTGAATTTTATGTGGCACTAGCACAAATGGTTTTTAATGGTATCAACACATCATACATAAAATGTCTGTCTTTAAAATAAAGATCATTTTCCATTCTTTCATCCAACTATAATTTCTGTCTCATATTAATACTTATCATATCTAATGCCAACAATTTCAAAATTATTTCTTACAGTGTGAGGTTTGCTCTGTATGCCATGATGACACTATGGCTGATAATCAATTCCACCAATTCCTTACCATGATTTGGAACTTTTATTCTGATCTAAACCTTCCTGTCAGGTAAAAATTTTATACTGTTAACTTCATTTTTCTTTGTTTTACACTTAAACCATTGAAGATAATGTTCCCGTATTTGGTCTTTGTTCTGATAGTAAAAACGAAACTTTGGAACCTCTAAAGAACTATGTTTCCCCCAATCTGTTTGACAATCATCTTTTAGTTCCTTATTTCTACATATATTCCCTTTCTCTAGACTAGGTTCCAACTGAGAACCCATTTTTTGAATGCTGAATTTCTTCATTCTTAACTGTTTTATTACCATTCTAATAAAAAACACTGCCTGTGTTTTTGAATTATTTTAAAAAATAAAATAGGTACATGCATGATTGTGTGATAAGAAGTTCTGGGTTTACTTTCACTACTAGGCACCTTGGGTGACTTCTACTATAGCCTTGGGCCAACTAAATCCTTGTGAATGGAATTGGTAGAACTGAAAGAAGCTTGTCGTATATGTGTGTTTATGTGTGTGTGTATATATATATATATGAGAGTACCATACAAGTGAGGTCATTGCTAGGGCTACAAGCTGGCCTCTGAGTCGATGGCACGTAAAAAGCACCATTCGAACGTAATCGTTAGCTGTGTCGCCTTACTGGCACTTGTGCTGGTGGCACATGAAAAAACATTCAAGCGAGGTCATTGCCAGTGCTGCTGGACTGGCTCCTGTGCAAGTGGTACATAAAAAGCACCATTTGAGCGTGGCCACTGCCAGTAACACCTGACTAGCTCTCATGCTGGTGGCACATAAAAGCACCCACTACACTCTTGGAGTGGTTGGCATTAGGAAGGGCATCCAGCTGTAGAAACTCTGCCAGACCAGATTGGAGTCTGGTGCAGCCATCTGGTTCACCAGACCTCAGTCAAAATCGTCCAACCCATGCTAGCATGGAAAGCAGACGTTAAACGATGATGATGATGATGATATTTGGGTTTGTGTTTGTGTGTGTGGATGTGTTTGTCTCCAACTGCTGCTTCCACTTGACAATTAGTGTTGGTGTGTTTCCATCCCCAAAACTTAGTGGTTTGGCAAAAGAGACTGATAGAATAAGTTCCAGGCTTTAAAAAAAAATGAGTGCTGGGGTCAATTTGTTTGATTAAAATCCTTCTAGGTGGTGCCCCAGCATGGTCGCAGTCTAATGACCAAAACAAATAAAAGATAAAAGAAGATTAAAAAAAAAAGGAATTTTGAGCAATGTAATGTTGATGCCAGTTTCCTTTCAGGTTGGTGCTGCTCCCTGCTTCCCAGTTACATGTTTCCGAAAGTAAGAAGGCCGTTATAGAGATGTGGGCCCCATCACAGCAACAATATTTGACGGTAATCTTTCTTGTATTATATTATTCCATGCTTGTATTTATACGTATATCTATCTATCTATCCACTCAGTCGAAGTCGACTCTCGGTCACTCGTTGGATCAGTGTCCTCCAGTCAGTTCTATCCTGGGCTGCTTCTTTCAGATTGGCTATGTCCATTCCGGTATCACTCTTGATGGTGTCAAGCCAGCGGGTTTTTGGTCGGCCTCTTCCTCTCTTGCCACTGACCATTCCGTATAATAATATATATATATATATATATATATATATATATATATATATATCCGCTCAGTCGAAGTCGACTCTCGGTCACTCGTTGGATCAGTGTCCTCCAGTCAGTTCTATCCTGGGCTGCTTCTTTCAGATTGGCTATGTCCATTCCGGTATTACTCTTGATGGTGTCAAGCCAGCGGGTTCTTGGTCGGCCTCTTCCTCTCTTACCACTGACCATTCCGAGCATGATGTCCTTCTCCAGGGATTTTCTCCGCATAATATGACTGAAATATGCAAATCTATGC